>NW_015162488.1:93867-131568 GCF_001447785.1 Gekko japonicus | reverse complement strand
AGGTCCCGGAGGCTGTGGCTGCTGCAGCCCTTGCCCTGGAGCCTTTGATTGGATTAGCAGGCGTCCCCCCCGGCCCCCTCCCTAAAAAGTCCTTAGCTACGGGGCTGAGAACACCAATGTTTCCAGTGAAAGTAATGGCATTACTTATTTTTGGTCTGTAGGTGGCAGCAACTAGCCGCAGTAATGGTTTTGGTGTACTCACATCTGCCTTAAAAGTCCTGCACCGTGCTGTATACCCAACATACTCTGTTCATATTTAAGATTTGTTTTTGCAAGCACATTCATCTAGCTTAATATCACCAAATGTAATGTGACACACAATTACCAGTATATCTTGAAAGATTTTGTTTTGATGAGGAAACAGGTTGATCAGATTCAGAATCCAGACATCAAACTGGAGTGAAATACTGGATTGGATCCCAACCTTCCCTTCGACTCAGGCAACTTCTGCTGATCTGCTCTTCCTTATCCTGTGCCATTTCCAAGGCTCCTCCAGTTGCAGGAGCGGCTTTTCAAAGGGTGCAAAAGGGGCTTCAGAAGGGAAGGGGGAGGCAGATGGTAGGAGAGAGTATATGCCCAGCAGGGAGATCCTTGCCTGCAAGGAGCTTATTCTCTACACTGTGATGGAGAGAAATGGTAGTGGATGGAAAGGGTGAAAGATGAAAAAGTAACAAGGGATCAATGCAAATGAATGTAATCACTCAGGCTCTGTTTCTGTTGGGCACATTATTTGGTTATGTTTATATGTATTGGTAAAATACAGAGAACAAATTGACAAGATCCCAGTGAAATCTGAAGAAGCACTGACCTGTGAACAAGTGTGTTTTTCAGGCCCTGGAGAAGATGCCGTGCAATAGTTCTGACCCTTGGAGTGAGAATAGCTTGTGAAACATGAAATGTTTCGTGTTTTGCTCGCTCACCGAGGGTGGTCTCTAAGAACTGTAACAGTTTATGTACATTGGTTGTGTTTGCCCATGGTGCTGGCATTTTATTCCCTGGCCACAGAAAGGGGTAATCTTCATGGAGAGGATGATGGTAGAAAATAAGAACCTGAAAAATCAAAAAAGAGGAGGGAGATGTGTTAAACACAAGAACCATCTTCCCAAGCACATTTTTGTTGTCAAACAGTCCCACTGAAAGTACTTTCTATCATTGGGCAAGGGAAAGGATTGGAAAACAAGGCCTTATTGATTTGGTGTTAACATATAAATAGGAGCAGGACAGCACTTAAAAGCAAGGGAAGACTCCTGTGGAACGAATCTCACTTCAGCCAGCCACGAGGTGGCTTTAAGACTTTTTCCCAGTCTACTTGGAACAAAGTTTGAGCACTGTTGTCACCTTTAAGACCAACAATGTTTTATTCTGGGTATAAGCTTTTGTGTGCAGGCACACTTCTTTAGATACGCTGAAACAAAAGTCACCAACATATAAGTGAAGGGTGGGGAGCAATGTTCCCTCTAAGTAGTGTTGTGAGCAAAAATTCTGCTTTGTGAGCTACTGACATTAAAGTTGTGAGCAAGCAATTTGGCTCCTGCATAAATTTGTTTGCTCTGGAGGCATCCTTCCTGAGCTAAGACAAAAATGTGTGAGCTGGGGGCTAAAAGCTTTGAGCTAGCTCACACTAACTCAGCTTAGAGGGAACACTGGTGGGGAGTCAGTCTCTGACAGTGCAATCCTATGCAGAGTCACTTCAACATTAGCCAACTGATCGCAGTGGGCTTAGACTGCAGTAGCTGTGCAAAGAATTGCACTGGCACCCTCTATGGTTTTATGAAACATGAGAAATGAAACAGCTAACTTCCTCCTATTAGCACTTTATGAATATCTGCATTTTACTTTCCCCCATTTTTTCACATGCTATGCATTCTCCTTCCTCTGCCATGGAGCACAAATCTATCCAAACAAAACAGGCCATTCCTCCGCACAACTGGGATACTCTGTGGTCAATCATGCACAAAGGAAAACAAAATTTTATTGGATCCAGTCCAAATGACATAAAATATTATGCAAGCTTTCGAATTCTATAGGACCCATCAACAGGCAGATGCTACTACAAAAAATTACAAAACGAAGGAGGAGAAAAAGCAAAATTTTCTAGGTCCAGATCTTTTGACTCTCTCAAGCTAGTCTTTGATGTTGGATACTGGCATGCTCACAGTTTGATTGCTTTAGGTATTAGACTACAGCTCTTGGATTCCAGGAAAAAAGAAACAAACAACTCTGCTTTTTAACTGAAGATATTTCATGATTCCCCTCCACCGGATTTTGCATGGGCTAATTTGGCCCATAATACATTTAAAGCTGCTGTGCCCATCTATTGCCACTGGGGGGCTCCTTCAGCACAAGCTTCCAACCCTCTGACCTTCCTTAAAGGAGAGAGAAAGGGAGGGGGGGAGTGATATTCAATACATGTTGGGCTCATTTTGTAGCAGGTACTCATTTGCATATCAAGCAACACACCCCTAATGTAGCCAATCCTCCAAGAGCTTACAGTAGCTCCTATAAGAAGAGTTCTGTAAGCTCTTGGAGGATTGGCTACATTAGGGGTGTGTGGCCTAATATGCAAAGGAGTTCCTGCTACAAAAAGAGCCCTGACAGCTGACTGGAGCTTATGAAAAAGAGAGATGGCATGTACAGGTGACAAGTTTCTAGGGTTTTACAGGATGTAAAAACATAAGATAGATCAGGCATGCATAAGAAGTCTGACAGAAGAACTACAAAACAGTACTAGATGTATTAAGTTGTTCATAGCAGAGGCAGTGACAAAGGGAAACAACTTTGCCAATATGAGAAAATTCTAAAATTAGAGAAATGCAATGAGTAGGACCAGGATAATTTTGGGGGTGGTCACTAAGACCAATGAGCATACAACTCATAAGGGGAAGATATCTGGGAAGAATAATTTGGAAGTAACAGTGTATTCCAGGTTAACACACCACATTCAATGTTTAGTTTCATTCTCTTTCTTAATGAGAGAGAATATGTATGTGGTGGAGTCATATTTACTCATAAGAAAGTACTGGTTCATCACTATTTGCTACAATGTACAGTATCTAAGGAGAATTTCACTTTGCCATTGTTTTGAAGAAGTGGGAGAAGATTAAAGTCCACATAGTATGGAGTACAGTTATATTTCTACACAAGAAACAGAGCCATTGAGACCTTTATTCACTGATGAGTTTCATTTAAGAATATTCAAGAATCCTCACTTCCAAAACAGATTTTGCCACTTTATCAGCCATTTTATGGCTCCGATCACATAGGCAGGAAAATGCGGGGTGGGGGAGCGTGGCTGTTAGCCCCCGGGGCAAAATAACGCGCGGTTGCGCGATCAGACGTCCCGTGGAGGTCCCGTGTATAGGGGGGAGGTGCCGATCATACGACCATGCAGCAAAGAAGTGGCTGAAATGGACTACATGTCCCAGAAGGTCACTTGGTGGTAGGAGAAGGGAGAAACGGACGTGGGCAAGGGGTGGGGAAGAGGGAGCTTGAGTCCTCAGTGTGAGGGAAACTAACATTGGTGGTAAGGCGGGGGCGCATCTCGCTTTCTGCGACCTGAGACTGCTGGCCTGGAGGAAGGAAAGCAGCAGAGATTCCCGTTGCTGCCGCCTGGGGATGGCAGGAGACACTGCCGCCGGTTGCTGAGGGCAGGAGCCTGGGACGTGTACGAGACCGGATACCGACACGACCTTCGTCTCTGCTGCCGTGGTGTGCTTCGAAAGAGAGAGAGAGAACGAGGCAGAAAGATGGAATTAAAATGAACAAAGGCTGACAGCTTTGTCCGTGGAAGGGCTTGAGGGGCACAGAGAAAGGGGCGGGGGGGGAAGAAGGCTCTGACAACCATCTTGCCTCTCCTCCGCTTGGCGACTGGAGCTCCGCGAAGCGGGCGCTGACGGGCAGAGTAAACTGCTGTTGCCTTCTAACGCCTGACAATGAAACCGAAAGGCAGGTCCCCCGGAGGGGTTTTTTTTTGCCGCTCTGGGCGACTCTGAGCTGTCTTCCATCCGGCTCCTGGGGACGGTCGGACAAGCAGTCGCCTCTTCGCCTTCCTCCAGGGCAAACGTTTCTTTTTTCCTGTACACTGAAGTATGCGCATGCTCCGTTGGGTGCTTGTACGCATCCATGGAGACTTGGAAAAAAACACACCTTTTTGCGAGGGGACATGGGCGGGCGCTGGATGCCACTGGAAACGCGATCAGACGCCCGCCCTTGCCCCGGGGTTTCCGGAAACTAGTACCTCCGAGGTACTAGTTTTTTACCCCGCATCTTCGGTGGGAAGCTTCGGGTGAGCCACGGGAGCTCTACGCTTCCCAGATGTGGCGGTGAGATTGTGCCCGGAAAATCCACCTATCTTCCGTCCCTGTAGCGTGGCTAATGCTCTGTGTGACCGCAGCCTAACATTTAAAAAATGAGGTATCTGTAGGCTAGGTGTTACTTTGCAGTTAATTCTCCAGACATAAGGGCAACATATTGCTGTCATCAAAACCCTGCTTCCAGTTCTAATAGTGATCCAAATTGAGAGAGGGTTTCGGCACAGCACTATCGGTATCTCCTAGGAGTTGCTCCTGAGGGAGAGCAGAACTGTCCAGTTTGTAGGTCCTGGGGGAGTCCAGGACTTAAGGGGGGCCTAGGAGAAGGGTTCCTGAAGCAGATGGTTTGACATAGAAGCTCTTCCCAGGTGGTAGCTGTGGGAATTGAGCTCTCACTGTCTGCCCTGAAGCACAAGCTGACATAGGAGCCATCTTTGGCACACAGCCGTGAACACCCTACAACGAGAGGAGCAGATGAAGCGTCTAAATGTTTTCTACATTAAATGATCCTCTATGTAAAATATAAGAAGATATTCTGTAAGCAAGTCTTTTCTACTCTTTTGTGAGTTGCCTGCTGATATAGTGCTGAAGGATTTAACCAGATTGTAAAAGGATTAGAAAACAAAGGGGAAAGGGGGAATTGCCCCCCTCCTTTGACTTGAAAGTGGCTTTCAAACTACTGCAATTAACATATAAAATAAAATTAACTTGGTGGGAAGATATGCAACTCAAATCTAGATATGCTAAAGATGTCATAGTAGGATTTCAAGACATTAAAACACAGTTAGACAAGATCTGGCTATCAACAAGTGATAAAATGATTCAGAAAATATATAGATTCTTATTAGAAGAATATTTACTAGATGAAAGGGTTACCTCGACGATGATAGCATGGATGAAAGATATAGGACATACGATAGAACAATGGGCAAATACATGGAAAACATTGAAATATATGAGAGCGGTTAATTACAAAGAAAATATCTATAAAGTCTTGCACCAATGGTATCGGTCTCCAGATAAGATAGCTAAATATCACCCATCAATATCTAAAATGTGATGGAAAGTAAAAGAAATGTGGGGACGTTCTATCATATGTGGTGGCGTTGCACAAAAACAGCCGCATACTGGAAAATGACACAAAAGATAATCTTAGATATTATGAATGTAAATTTGGTCCTAACTCCTGAAATAGCTTTATTGAATATGATACCAGAGGATTATAAACAAAATGAAAAATTTTAACAATTGCAAGGATACAGTTGGCCAGATATCGGAAACAAGATAAATTCCCCACAGGAGAAGAAATACTGTGTAAATTGATGGAAGTAGCAGAAATGGACAAACTAAGTTTGAATTCTTCAAGGGAAAGATGAAAATGTATTTATTGAAAGATGGAGAAGCTTGTATAACTGGATTAACAAAATATGGAAAATTTACTCAAATGTATGAAAGGATGATTATTTGTAAACAATAATTAAGTGGGAAATTGATAAATAAAATTTACAAAATATCTAAAAGGGTCTATAAGAGGGAAGATCTTGACTGTGCTGACCCCCACTGATCTAACCGGTTATAAACTGAAAAAAGAATTGGATATTATCAATATGATTTAAAGCTGTGACTTTATAATGAATTTATTTGCATTATATTGAAATTAAATTGTATTCAGAGAAGGATTATTATTGGAAAGAGACTTAACGCATATTGGAGCCAATTTGGATTTTTAGCAACAAATTTTGGGAGATCAGTGATCTGGCTAAGCTGTTTTGGAGGAACAATGCCTGATTTGCAAATGATAATGGAGACATTAACAGGCATTTTTAATTCACCCATGTTGCCAATACAGTGCAATTTGTGTTTGTTAGAAAATCAGGTCCAGGAACTTTCTTCAAACTTTTACCAAACAGAAAATCTACCAAAACAATCACCAAATGAAGCACAAAACTTGAGGGTGCAATCAAGATAGGAAAAAATGAAAATATCAGGGATTAAACTGTTTAAAATGAAAATAGAAAAAAATAGCTGCCTATGTGCCTGAAGATGTTAAGGTGGAACGAAAGATAATTTTAAGCATTACTAATACATTTCTTCTGGATACTGCAAATAAACAAGGGAAGATCTCTACTTTCACACTGAAATTTTACAGGAACAGTCCTCAACTACAGAAAATAAAAGCATATTTGTCTGTAAGGAAAGAGTTGCAAGTTATTTTAGATACTGCAGGTGAACAGGGAGAGATTTCTGCTCCCACATGGAGATTCTACAGGAACAACCCTCAACTACAGATAATAAAATGCTGGAACTCAAGAAGGAGGGGGGAAAAAAGTGGGGAGGAGAAATTATTACTTAAGGTGGAATGGTTACAGCAGAGCAAATAATACTTAAAATTGAAGATAAGGAGATTTAATGAGATCCAAGGATATAAAACTTAAGAGAAACTGTGATTAAAATTAAATGTTGAAAGAAATAAATGGTATAAGAGTTTCTATATTAAATCATAGAAAGCTCAAAATCTTGTGATTCAAAAGTAAATAATAATAGCTTTATGGAGAAAACTTTTAAATCTTATAATGTGATATAAAAATCAAATATTACTAACAGTTGTATGGAATTTAGCGATTAAAATTGAAATAAAATAAAATGTTAAAGAAATATTTGTTATAAGATATTTGTATGTATTATTTTAGAAAATCTTAAAGATAAATATTATCAACACTAGAAATGTGAAGTTATTCAGTATTAGGTATGGTTTTTTAGGGTTAATTTAAAATATATAGAAATGCTTTGGTTATAGAAGGGCTATGTATAAGCAGTTATGGAAACTTTTATAAAGAATGTGAAATTGAAATTAGTACTAGGTATGTCTTTTTTTAAGGGTTAATATAATTTTTTGGAATGTTTTGGTTATAGAATGGCTAATTACAAGCAGCAGAACATTACGGATCTATAATTATATGTGTACTAGGAATAAGTCCCATTGTGGAAATAAATACAACGAGCTCTAGGAAGAAGCTCTGGGAGAGTGCCCCATCCTTGGGCACTCAGCATCAATTTGCTGTGGTGACCTCAGTAGGGTATAATGACAGAGAGTCCACAATTTTCTCCTGGGAAACTGATCTCTGCCATCTGAAGAACAGTTGTAACCCTGCTTGATCTCCATCCCTCCAATGGAGACTGGCAACAGTGGTTCCCCATGAGGGAATGGCTGGTTTGGAGGGTGGAGTCTATGGCATCACACCTGTCTGAGGTCCCACCCTACGTCAAACCACACCCTCTCCAGGCTCCACCCCTTAAATCTCCAGGAATTCTCCAAACTGGAGCTGGCAACCCTTTCTCCCTCCCAGCCCACCGTCAACATACCATTATCTGCCCCCTGGCTTCAGCTTTCCATTTCCTCCCCCTCCCTCCTAGAGAGCAGGTATAATTCTGAGTGGTCTCCAGCCCCCACCTGGAGATTGGCAACAATGGTTCCCCGTGAGGGACAGCTGGCTTGGAGGGTGGAGTCCATGGCATTGCACGTGTCTGAGGTCCCACCCCTTCTCAAGCCTCACCCTATCCAGGCTCCATCCCTCAAATCTCCAGGAATTTCCTAACCTGGAGCTGGGAACCTTATCTCCCCGCCAACCGTCAACCTACCGTTAGCTGCCCCCTGACTTCAGCTTTCCATCTCCTCCCCCTCCCTCCTAGAGAGCAGGTGTAATTCTGAGTGTTCTCCAGCCCCTACCTGAAGATTGGCAACAATGGTTCCCTATGAGGGATGGCTGGCTTGGAGGGTGGAGTCCATGGCATTGCACCTGTCTGAGGTCCCACCCCTCCTCAAACCTCACCCTCTCCAGGATCCATCCCTCAAATCTCCAGGAATTTCCCACCTGGAGTTGGCAACCCTATCAGGACTGGCTAAAGATGTGAAGGCCTGGAAAAAATCCAGAAAAATTTGGGGGAAAACCCGTTTTTTCCCCTGAAGCCTTTTTTGTTTTTTTCCAAAAAATTGGAAAAATTGGAAAAAGAAAAGGACTTTTTTGTTTTTTTCCGAAAAATTGGGACAAAAGAAAAGAAAAGGAAAAAAAAATTGATTATGGAACGTTTTATTTTAACATGATGAATAAAATATTTTAAGACAAGGTGTTCAAATATTTTCGAAATCATTTCTAAAATATATATATATGGTATCAGATTGATCTAATTTCTGTGCACTGAGGACAAGCAAGTCCTAGGTTACAAACTGAACTCTCCAATGCAAGAACAAGATGCATTTCTTTCTTTAGGAGGTGCTATTGTCAGAAGAAAATAAAAAGGTTTCAGTTTTGTTTTTGCATGTGGGTGGGTATTCTGTTTGTAATAATTGTTTGGATACACTATATTTTTAATATGCTAGTTGTGATAATTTCATGCCAAGTAAAAATGTCCATATTCATATTTTATGTTCCTAAAGTAACAGAATGACTTTCAATCTAGAAAAGACAAAATAAATGCTAATGTAGCATTTTTTCAATTTTTCCAAAAATTTCTGTTTTTTTCTGGGGGGAAAAAACTGGAAAAAAAGCGGGTTTTTTCCCTGAGCTTCAAAATTTCCGGAAATTTTACATCTCTAGGACTGACCCCAATGAGTTTTCTCCCAAATGCCAAAATAGGTGTGGAAAGGGCCTTTTACTGACAGAACCTGGTTCCCTAGCAACAGGCACTCAGGAGAAAGTACAGTGGGAGGGGGTTATGCTGAAAGTCCTTTTTTTTTTTTACTGACAGAAGTTGGTTGCCTACCAAGAGCCACTGAGGGGACAGTTAGTCACAGTTAGGCCCACACAGGAGCCAAGAGAAGTGTCTTCCTCAGGAGAGAGTCCAGATTTGCAGGAGCCGCAGCTCATTTCCTCCAGGCCAGATCCTCCCTGGTGCTGCCGGCGCTGCTGAAGGAAGGCGGGAGAGCCACTGAAAGGCGCTGGGCAGCCTTCTCTTCGATGCAGCCCACTGAGCTATTGCTCTGACAAAGCGCCGGCCTTGAGGTGAGGGAGAGGGGCCGCAGGGGGCAGCGAAGGTGAGTGCTTCCCCTGCTTGCTGCTGCTTGCTAGGTCTGCCTCCTTCTCCCCCGTGGAGGGTTGCCGCTCCTTCGGTGGAGCGTCCATCCCCTTCGCAGGCTTCCTCCAGACAGAGCAAAACGCTGGCTGTCAGCTCTGTGGGCGGGGCCGAGCCAACGCAGCGAGGCAATGCAGCCAGGGGATTGGGAGTCTGCGAGAGTGGCAGCTGAGTGGGCGAAAGGCTGTGGGCGCGTGTCCAGGAGTCACACCAAAACTCTTTTATATATAAGGAAAGATAGATTGATTATGTAAGAGGTTATAAAAGATTTGACCATGAGAATCCATAGATATGAAATTAATAAAATTGAGACATGCTTATATATAAAAAGAAAAGTATTAAGATAACAAGACAGTATAATCTTTTTAAAGAAATTACAGAATGCTTTTATGATGTGAAGGCAATAACTTGATTTTTGCAGATGTCAAGAAATGTATGGATTCAAGTGACCAGATTTAATACAAAGAACTACCGGATTGTATAAGTAAAAGTATTAATGCAATGTAATAGAGCTTGTAGAAATAACTGTAAGCACTATTTTCACTTTTTTGTCCCCCTTCCCTATTCCCCTACTTCCCTCCCTTAAAAAAAAATAAAGTTTTTAACTGAATTACTGGACTGGATCCAAACTAAGCTGGCAATTTCCAGTGATCCCCCCTTTCCACTGTAGACCCTCCTCCTGCAATTTCTCAGGGACCCCCTACCCCCACAGGAGCAGCATTTTGTGGAGATTAGTGGGCTGTACCAGGAGAGGGGAGACAGGAAGGTTCCATTATGTTACTGGGAAATTTTTGTCTAGATACAACCCAGTTTATATAATTAAATGGAAGGGCTTCCGGTCTGGCTCCCGCGAAAGGCAGACGCATCCTCGGGTCGCTCCCGAGGGCGCCTTGCCCGCCCGCGGTGGAGGAGGGAATCCGCGCAAGCGGAGACCCGAACGAGCCCCTCAGATGAGAGGAGCTCGGATCCGGGGCGCTTTAGGGCGTTCCAGGGGGGAGTCTCTCTTTCGGTCGAGAGATCGGAGATTGAGACTCTCGCCATGCCCTGCCCCTTTGGACCTTGCTGCGTGAGCGACCCCGTTCTACGGGGTTTAGCGGAACCACCGGGCGTCACCGAGTGATGAAGCGGGAAAAAAAATGGAAAAGAAAAGACTGGCGTAACTGTGAGTTGTCAAAATACAGAGAAAATGAACTAAGAACGTTTCCCCCCCCTTCAGCGGAAAATGAGGAGATTAATCCTCTATAAGCGAGAAAGAAAAAAAAGAAAAGAGGGGGGGAATGGACTGAGCGAATAGTGATGTTTTCCTTTGATGTACTTGAAAATAAGCAAGAGGTTTTGTTTCCCTGGAGCGCATTTTAAAAACTTTACTAAAAATAAAAAAACAAGATGTCGGAGCTGGGTAAAGACAAGCGGGGGAGAAGGGAGGGACTTCCGTCTGGGCGTTTGTGTCAACGTGAGTGCCGGCTGTTTAATATTTGGACTGTGTATGGCTATGAATCCAACGGGGATTGTGAAGGAAAAGAAAAGCTTGAATTGTGACAGCGAAAAGTGCCTCATGAGCGCTTATAAAAGTCAACAATTGAAGAGGAGAATCCAGCGAAGGGGATTGGGAGCGGATAAAAGCGAAATTGAAATTAATACCATTCTCAAAGCTGGAGATCTCCGGGCATGGCATGAAAGGAAGACAGCTTACAGCACAGGAACTGAAAGAGTTAACAGCGACCCGAAGGAGGAGGGGAAGAAGCCGGAGGCAAGAGAAAAACAGAGGAAGCCCCTCCCGTCACTGAGAGGGGAAAAGTAATCAGCGCGTTAAAGAAGCGGTTTCTGAATGTGCCCTGAAGAGACTTTTTAACAGAAATTCAAAGGAACATTACTAACAAATTAACATAGAAAGTAACTGGAATGGAAAAAAGATGTTTGACAACACGCAGAAGAAGCCTTTGATGATTGGACATTACTAACAGTTTAATCTAACAGTTAATACATCACTCAGCTTTCTCTTCCTCCCACTATATACCCTCCTTATCTTTCTTTTTAAGCGAAACTCCTCCCCTTTTTAGGGGAGTCAATAAAATCTTTATACAAAAAAAAAATATAATTAAATGGAAGATTCTTTCTACCTGTTGTTTCTTTTCCCAGAGGTAGTTTAAGGTGACATTTTCTACACACTCCTTTGTGCAAAGTTTTGATCCAAATACTTCTTGGATCCTGTTGATCAGGTACACGTGATGGCTGTTACTCATAGCATAAAAATGATTGAAATCCAGGAAGATCACTTCTGTGGAGTGATGTGTTAGGAAGGTGTTTATCTCCATCAGCCCATCACACACTTTGATTCCAAACAAGCCATGTATAAAATAGATCTCTTGTCCAGGTTCACCTGGTTTGGAGGATACACGAAGGTCAAAGTAGCGAATTCCACCTTCAAGCTGCTCCTTGAACGTCAGGTTTTGTGTCACTGCCCATTTCTTCATTATCTTCTTTACTAAAGAAATTTTAGCCAACCGTTTGATGGTAGTGGCTTGATCTGGCCCCACGGGGGATTTGTCATCAACCCAGTAGCTGAAGGAGTCATGTGATCCTAGAGAAAAAAAAGGCGATATTGTTTTATTCTTACCACATTAGATCTTTCTACTGAAATCTGGATTCTATCTACACATTCAGCAGCAATGAGATTAGGCTGAGAAAGAGTGAGTGACTAGCCCAAGATCACCCAGTGAACTTCATGGCTGAGTGGAAATTTGAACCTGGGACTCCTTGGTCCTAATGAATAACTTAACTGCTACACCAACACTGGCTCCCACTATGATGTATTTACTGTTACAAACATAATCCTAGTTTAACCTCCTGGGTATTTCTTCCCTGCTCCTTTTGATATATATATATTTGCAAACATTTACTAATGCCTACAACAGTTCGTTATTCTCAAGAAATCAGATGATGATTGTTCTTTTTTTGGTATCTAACTCTTTAGTACAAAGTGAGTGTCCAGTGGCACCCTTTAAGACCATCAATGTTTTATTCAAGGTACTAGGAATAAGGTCCATTGTGGAAATAAATACAATGAGCTCTAGAAAGAGGCTCTAGGAGAGTGCCCGGCTTTGGGCACACAGTGTGAATTTGCTGTGGCGACCTCAGCAGGGTATAATGACAGAGAGTCCACCATTTTCTCCTGGGAAACTGATCTCTGCCATCTGAAGAGCAGTTGTAATCCTGCTTGATCTCCATCCCTCCAATGGAGACTGGCAACAGTGGTTCCCCATGAGGGAATGGCTGGTTTGGAGGATGGAGTCTATGGCATCACACCTGTCTGAGGTCCCACCCTTCGTCTAACCACACCCTCTCCAGGCTCCACCCCTCAAATCCCCAGGAATTTTCCAACCTGGAGTTCGCAACCCCATCTCCTTCCCAGCTAACCATCAACCTACCGTTATCTTCCCCGCTGACTTCTGCCCTCCCTCCTGCAGAGCAGTTGTAATTCTGAGTGGCCTCTAGCCCCCACTTGGAGATTGGCAACAATGGATCCCCATGAGGGACTGGCTAGTTTGGAGGATGGAGTCTATGGCACTGTACCTGTCTGAGACCCCACCCCTCCTCAAACCTCACCCTCTCCAGGCTCCACCCCTCAAATCTCCAGGAATTTCCATACCTAAAGTTGGCAACTTTATCTCCTCCCCTCTCAGCAGCCTCTTCCTAGGCAAAATTCTGTCTTTCTCATTAGTGGGGAGCAAAGCAGCCAGGGCTAGTGATGCCATGCCAGTCTGGAGGCATGAAGTCACCCTGAGAGTGCTTGCAGGCCTAGGGTTGCCATTGCCAACAAAGACAAATTGATGCAAAGGAGGATGGAAAAGTCTCCATATCTCTATTTTGCCTTAAATTGGTTTTGATGCCAGCAGAGTGAGAAAATGCCAGAGGCTCTGAGTGGGTGCCCCATGGTAAATGCACCAAACAATTCCTAAAGATTTTCCAAAACACCACTCTGTCGAGAAATCCCCTGCCAGAACGCAACTCATCCCCAGCACTTTGAATTAGTACCAGAGCTTTTTTTGCCTTGTGGTATTCTGCTTGTGGTGTGATCTGTCTTTTTTGTGGTGTGGCATGGTTGTGTTATTGGGCTTGTTTCTTTCGAAGGGGAAGTGTTGTGAGTGAGGACATATTTTATCTCCAAATACACCAGGTCGCATAAGCAACTGACAGTTCCAACTGTCTTGGGGGGGGGGGGAGTTTGAGGTGCGAAATGGAGTGAAGTCCAATCAGTTTCCATATGCAAATGACCTTGAAATGCGGGCCCAATCAGAGAAGAGTGGCCTAGGCTGCAGTGGGTGGGAGATAACTCAGGCAACGCAGGTAGTGGATAGGGACAGTTTCTGAGTGACATATCAGGGAACCAACTGATTTTGCCAGGCACAGAACTTTACCACCTCAACAGGCTTTTATACTTATAGAGAGATAAGCTTTTGTGTGCATGCACACTTCCTCAAATACATTGAAATGGAAGTTGACAGTTCATACATATAGGTAGAGGATGAGCAGCAAATTAACTTAAAAGTAATTAAAGGTGTTAAAGTAATGTTTTAATTTAATGTTAATTAACATTTTAATTAAAATCAATTAACAATACATTAACAATAATTAACAATATGACATCAATATTAATTAATGAAACATTTAACTAACTAACATTAATTAACATTGTTTAATTAACAAAATTAATTTAAACACCTTTAATTATGTTTATGCTAATTTGCTGCTCACCCTCTACCTATATGTGTGGACTGTCAACTTCCATTTCAATGTATCTGAAGAAGTGTGCGTGCACATGAAAGCTTATACCTTAAATAAAACTCTGTTGGTCTTAAAGGTGCCACTGGACCAGTGTTCCCTCTAAGCTGAGTTAGTGTGAGCTGGCTCACACATTTTTAGCCTCTGGCTCACACATTTTTGTCTTAGCTCAGGAAGGATGGCTTCAGCGCAAACTAATTGATGCAGCAGCCAAATCTCCTGCTCACAACATTAATGCCAGTAGCTCACAAAGTAGAATTTTTGCTCACAGGGCTTAGAGGGAACATTGCACTGGACTCGAACTTTGTTCTACTGCTTCAGACCAACATGGCTACCCTCCTGAATCTTTTTTTTAAAGTATCTATTATATACTCACTAAAAGCAAGGCTTTTCAAGCACTAGGAGCTGCATATGAGAATAGGATCTGTGGGCTGGGAAATTCCTGGAGATTTGGGGGGTGGAGCCTGAGGATGGCAGGGTTTGGGGATGGGAGGGACTTCAATGGGGTATAATGCTATGGAGTCAACCTTCCAAAGTGGCTATCTTTTCCAGGTGAATTGATCTCTGTTGCCTGGAGATCAGTTGTAATAGCAGGAGATCACCAGCCACCACGTGGAGGTTGGCAACCCTACATATGATTGACATTTAGAGCTGCTACTCGGTATAAGGCAGGCATGAGAGGATGTCAGCTGCCTCTCTAAACAGCAGAAGATAACACTGATGCCACCCTAACCCTGACACCGAAGGCATCTCTCAGAACAACACAACCCTTATCTTAATTTGGCTTGTTGCCTGTGGATACTGCCATATTTAATATATTGTACTGCCATCATCACAGCGAAGGTGAACAAAGATTTCCAAAGAATACCATCCATTTTTTTCAGATCGAACCATGTTATGACTCCGGGTAGTCTTTAGTCGAATGACAAGCTACCTTCCCCATGCCCAATGGTCAAATGTATTCTCTAGACCATCAGAATATCTTGCCACATCCCAAAGCTGCAAATAGAAGCTGACTGAAGTTTAGTGTCTCATTAATCCACTTTAGATCTACCCTTCTACCTGGGGTAATGTCAGAATCCAAAATAACATGGAATCACCTTGAGGGGAACACTACATTACTGCATCCTGTGCTATCTACTGTGTATCTTATTTGTCTCCCCTGGAGTGAAACCAGCACTGGGGAGTAACTTCCTTTTGGTACCCCACGAAACTGAAGGATTTATTATTACAGCTAAATATCCCCCCCCCTTTGGAACATGTTCTATATGAATAATTTCTGTAGGATCAGAGCTGGGAATGGGACTTAATAGGATGAGTGGGTGGGGCTAAATTTGAGGGGAGTCAGGAATAGAGCGGGGGAATTTCATTAAGGGCCTCCCTACCACCCCCCAATTTGGGGCACCAAGGAGAAGTACAGCTAGGGAAGGAGTAGAGAAAGGCATTGCCCTCTTTCCACCACAGGAAGAAAAGCTGCTGAGAGGGAGGTGCTATTTTGAATCCAGCAACTGCCCAAAGAGTTAGCAGGTACCACTATAACTGATCTCTTCCTGCAATTGCAAGGCTGCTTTTCACTAAGAAAGAGCATACAATGTAAAAAGCTCGCTGGACCTTATTATCAATCTGTTCAACATAACGTAAAATCAAATGGGCAAGGCAAAAACAACAACAACTAGTGGTCACTGTAAATGAGGGATTCTCAAATTAGTAACAAAGCTTAACCTTCATAACTGATAGCTTAAGAATGTTCAGGAATTCCACTGAGGCTTATTAGGCTGTGTTCTCATAGTCATTTTAGATATGATGATACACAAGGAAGAAGCCTACTTTTGTTGACACCCACAGTTATACCCAGCATGTGCTGTGCCAGCCACATGCGCCTGCCACCACGTGCCTAATTCTACTATTATCACCAACCTACACAGAGTAAGTTTCACAGAAGTGCTGTAAGAAATACATACAACAAGGTCAACCTGCGGGCATGGTTGAGAGAGCTTTCTCCTGGGGCTGACACTACACCGAAGTAGTTATGTGAACAGGCGGTCAAAGGTTTCAAAATCTTCATTCAAGAACAATCCAGGCCAACTGTTAATATCAAAAAGATCATTTGGATGGTCTCTGCATCACACACACAATTTTTTTAAAAAAATGGAAAGATCTTCATAAGATTACTTTTCTTCATGTGCTACACTGATCTTGTGAAAAGTACCAACATATAGTTACAAGTGATCACAAAACTCTAGAAATGATCAGGATGTGGTAATGTAGGATTTTGTCATTTGGATAGAGGAGGCACTTCCATAAAATGCAGTCAAGTAGTTCTCCCAAAATGGTGTATAAGTTAGACCCAAGTCTCCTCATTCAGGAAGATGCTCTAGTACACATTAGCCATCTGCCACATATTTCCCCCACTTTTCTTCCAAGAAGCAGAGAGGCCACAGGGCTCCCACTCTCCTCCCCTAGATTCCACTGCTCCTGCCTGGTGCAGCAGCAGGAACAAAACTGTGGGGAAACTGGCATTGTGCCAACACACTAATGTTGTTCCCAGCATAATGCCAATTTCACTGTCCCCTCCCCTCCAGTGTCTCCCACAAGTTGCCAGCATTCAGTTGGCAACTTGAGTTATCTCATCCTTTTTATCTTCATGAGGAATCTGCAAAGTGAAGTGGGCAAAGCTGAGAGAGAATACCGCACTGCAAGTGGATGCTCTAAATTCAAATCACCATGCAGGCCACATCTGTACATTCTGATTTATGAAATATATATATATTTGTAAATTTATCTATCAGGATTTGTTTATTAAAGAGGATAATGCAGAAGAAAGCGAGACCCCTGCTATTTTCTTGCTGGAGAAAGCCATCTTGTGCTTGTTTCACCCCACTCGGGGGGAAAATGGGTACCATTATTGGAACGGAGGCCTAAATGAGGAGATTGAACAAAAGTCTTCTACTTTTACTGCACGACTCTAACCACTACACTAGCATTTGTTTTTAGGTGCCATTTCCTTACCGACATAGCATTTTGTTTGCTTCAAGGTTATCATAATTGTTTGCAGAAGAACATAGGAATTTTGTACTTTAGAACATAGCTAATACCAGCTCCACTGGAAATAAGCCTACCCTTACAGAAGGAAACTTACTAATTTGTTTATTGAAAAGATTTATAAACCCGCCAGAAAAGATTTATAAACCCGGCATCCCAGGTCCCAATGTCGGATGATGGACTGACTCAACTTTTTGTGCACATTTCTGCCTAGATTTCAGTGCCAAGTCTGGTACAGGGCTAGTCCTCCTCCTACAGGGATTAATAGGATTAATAAATCTTTTGGGATCCTTTTCCTAATTTTCCATTTCTTCATTTTCTCATGGCAATGACCCAAAGAAAACAGATGGCCAGCTTCGTTCCTTGTTCTATAATTCAGTGAATCCCTTCATCCAGTTGTTCCTGATTGGCTTCCGTGGAGTGGTAGTGGATCAGTGCTCCCCACCCCCATCCAAGCTTTTGAAGGAGTAATCTAACTATTTAGTTTCCCTCTGAGGAGAGTACACTACAGCAAATCTATAAAAATGATTCTACATGTTGAAAAAGGAACTAAAAATCAACTGTGTATCAGCTTGCCCTGAACATCAGTGTGCCCTGAAAATAACTTATAGATTCAGCCAGTCTTACAGACCAGACAGCCTCAAAGTCTGGTTCTGAATCGGGGCATGATTGCTTCCACACAGGGAAACACCACCCCTCTCCGAACAGCAAGTTGTGTCCCTGTTTTTGGTAGCATCCCCAGGATGTCATGCCCAATCCAGGAACGATTCATGTAACTCTCACACTTTTCTCCAATGAAAAATCAATTTTTCTCTGCCTTATCATGGCACACAAAGGGCTTTTTTGCATTCCCAACTGAGCCACGCAGTGCAGTTCAGCTTGGAAGAGGGCAAAATGGAAGCTGCTGAGCCACAGGGGATGGTGGGTGAGTTTGACATGATGATTGTCTAATGGTGAGAAAAGGGGAGGGGAAGTGACAACAATGAATAGCATGGGGGGGGGGTGCATGCAAACTTCATTCTGCCATACTGCTCACTTCTGCTCCGGGTGCAGCTTTGTGGCTCTCTGTGTGGGAACAGCCTTAACTAAGGCAAGTTCTTATGTCAGCTCTCATCTAATCCTTGGAACATTCATGTCAAAGAAAAATATTAGTGCAAATCATACCACTTATCATAGTGACACATATTACAACAGAGATTCTGCTTCATTACCTTATAATAAGGCTTTTAAACAATCTTTCTTGCTAAGGGTGAAGGGAAAATTAAAAAAAAATTAAACAGAAATTATAATTCTATGCATACTGAATTTCCAAAGGGCATTAACCCCTATTTTAACACTAGGGAAAGCTTCCTTTAAACCAACAGTTTTGTCTTTGAACATGGCTGGATTTAAACATCCCACTTAGCTGCAGTTTACCATAACTGGTTGTACAGACCCTAGTTAGTCTACCAGTCACAGATAACCAATCACCAAATGCCATATGGATTAGGGATGTTTTAAGATCCTGATGCTGGGAAAGATTGAAGGTCAAAGTGGACGGGGACGGCAAAGGATGAGATGGTTAGACAGTGTCATAGATGCAACGAACATGAAGTTGAGCCAACTTCAGAGGACGGCGGAAGACAGGAAGGCCTGGCGTGATCTGGTCCATGGGATCACGAAGAGTCAAACTCGACTGTGCGACTGAACAACAACAACAAAAAACGTGCTCTACACAAGTCCATTACTGAGGGTGCATTCCATATATCCCCAACGAGCTCATTCCACTGAATTAGAGCCATTACTACGAAAAACGCCCAGGACTGCACTGAACATATCTAAATACTGAAGAAATAAGAACTGAATGCTGCAAGGACCTCAACTGGGGTATTAGATTACACAAAAGCGGTGGTCCTTTATAGTGACGCAGTATGAGGAGCGTCTGTATGCTTGTGATGAGATGCAATGAGGAGACATGAGGCAGACTTTAAACATGCAGAATTGTAATAAGCCTTTCCACTATTTTTCGTATTTTCAGCAACCAGTACTACTATTCTTACATCTTACATCTCTTTTAGTGCTTGGTGAATAATAAATAAGTTTTATGGCTGATATCAGGGTTTTTTGCCTCTAAGTCTGAAAACCGTTAAATAAAATCATTAACAGGAGGGGAAAAGCAGCTGAAAATAATAATAATGCCAGCAGACCTTTTGGTGAAACTGAATTCCCCACGTCTTCCCTGAAGACAGTTCTCAGGCTCTTTGATACAGCTGAAAGCAGACGGGGCTTGCTTTTAATTATTGCCTCCATTGTCCCTAGCCAGGTGCAGAAGTAATGATAATGATCGCGAGCAACATTACAAAGATTTCTATTGCTTACATTTGTCATTACAATAGCATGCCTTTAAAAGCAAGATAATATAGGACTCAGGCTGTCGGTACTGAAGGTGTCATGAGGAGGACACTAAGAGGAAACTGACAGTCATCTAACTTAGTCTGAAGAGTCACTGGCTTATCTTTAAATGTTATTAGTGCTTATAAGCTATGATGTAACACAGAGATAGTATATCACTCTGTACATGTTACATAACTGATCACACTTAAATTACACATTACCTTTATTACACATTGGGAAGGAGTCATAGACACACGTGGCAAGGTTGCATAAAACAATTCTTTTTCTACATAATTACTATGTGTCCTTTCCTGCCTCATAACAGATGACATTTGAATCATTTGATAACGGTTGAGGAATCAAGGTAATTAGCTCCCAATGACCTAGAATATTGATAGCACAATAAAGACAAGAAAAGTCAAAGCTGACAGATCTCAGACTTCTCTCCAAACTATCACCTGTCATGTCCCATAGATGACTGATGAACAAAATACCCTTTAAGAGATTATTTGCACTGACACTGGCAAGAAGCATGCATCACATCAACTATAAGTCTTCTCACCGCCACTATCAGGTTCATTAAGTATGCTTTCACGTTTAAGTCCAGTGGCACCTTTAAGGCCAACAAGGTTTTATTCAAAGTGCAAGCTTTTGTGTGCAAAGCACACTTCTTCAGACAAATTTGCAAATATTCCAATTTGTCTGAAGAAGTGTGCTTTGCACACAAAAGCTTGCACTTTGAATAAAACCTTGTTGGCCTTAAAGGTGCCACTGTGGACTCAAACTTTGTTCTGCTCCTTCAGACCAACCTGGCTACCCACCTGAATTCTGCTTTCAAGTGTTATCTTTGCAATCCCCATAACAAAGGTTGGATTATAACAGTGTGCTGAGATGAGCTGATATCTAGGAGTTTGTGAAACCTCAGAGTTATCTGAAAATGGTTTTAATTCTAAGTTTTAAGTATCTGATAACCATAACCCTATTCAGACTGAATAATACTAAACCATAGGCCTCAGCCCAGATGATATTGTACCATAGCACATGGGACCTTTTAAGTCTAAGATGCTGCTGTGAAAATAAGCTAACCTGTTCCACGTCAGTTAGCCATGCTATTTCTCCTTTAACTGGTGCATAAAAGGTAAAGGTAAAGGTTCCCTTGCTCGAAAGCCAGTCGAATCCGACTCTAGGGTTGCGGTGCTCATCTCCGTTTCAAAGCCGAAGAGCCAGCGCTGTCCGAAGACATTTCCGTGGTCATGTGGCCAGCACGACTAAACACCAAGGCGCACGGAATGCTGTTACCTTCCCACTGAAGTGGTGCCTATTTATCTACTTGCAATTTCTTGCTTTCGAACTGCTAGGTTGGCAGGAGCTGGAACTGGCCTGGAAAAATATTGTTGATTCCAAGGAACCAGCATGACATTTTTAGACACCAGTTCTTAATATAATGAAAAGCTATGGTTGATTTTAAAATAAATGGGCGTGCCACAACATCTGATTGTTTTGATGTGCAACCCGTACTCTAGGCAAGACACAATAAGGAGAAACACAATTGACAAATGTGTCCTTATGTGTTCAATCTGTATGCAGAATGTATCATAAGGAAAGCTGAAGTAGATTTAGATGAAGAAAGAGGGGAAATGATAGAAAAAACATTAACATTTTGAGATATGGAGATGACACCATATTACTGTCAAAAAACAGTAGACTTGAAACAACTACTGATAAAAGTTAAATCAGAAAGTGCCAAAGCAGGATTACATCTGAACATCAGGAAGACAAAAGTACTAAGTACTGGGCAATCACACTACTTTAAGGTTGATGAAGAAACTGAATTTTTTCAAGGTTTTCAGTTCCTTGGCTCCATCATCAACCAAAAGGGAGACTGCAACCAAGAAATCAGAGGGAGACTGAGACAGGGAAGGGCAGCCATAAAGGAGCCAGAAATGCGGCTCCCACCTCTCACCAAGCTTGTGCTGGCAGGAGGGGACTGATCTGCCTCCTCGGAAGGAGGGAAGACGGGCACCAGCACTGTGATAAGTGCAGCACCAGGTGCAGCACCCCCCCCCCCCGCCCTATTTCAGTGCAGGTTTCAAGTGGTTGCCTTTTAAGGGAGTCAGGTAGGAATTTTTCACCCCCTTTTTTTCAATTTGGCCTTAGAAGAAGGGGTGTTTTTGCCTACCATGCACTGATGTCAGAGGCTTTGAGAAATTGGCCTTGGGGGGCCATTTTTTGGTTAAACAGGTCACTTTGTGGTTAGGTAGGGTAGCGCGATTAGGAAGTTGAAAATGGTGAGCACCTGGGCATTTTTACAAAGGGAATTAAAGGGTCCTCCAATAACGGCTTTCGGGCCATTGGGGCTCAAGGCCGGGAAGGGGTGATCTGCCTTAGAACAATCTGGCCCGGCCTATCTTAGCAGGCCTTGCGGCTTCTGGGGTAGTGAGCCAGGGGTTCTTCTAAATATGCCAGGCCGCTGGTTGAGAGCTACATGGGGCAGGTGCATCGCCCAGGAAGAAGTGAAGGTGGTCAGGAGTTTGACACCTGCCATATTCCTTTGTGCAGTTTAGTAACCCACTGCCAGTTGTTTGATTATAAATAGTTAATAAAGTGGCCCTTGTTGAATCCATATTGGTGTCCGTCTCTTCATTCTGACTGTGGTGGCAAAGATCCTTAAGTGTAAGGATGTGTCACTGGTGAACAAGATCAAGATAATTCATGTCATAATATTCCCCATTACTATGTATGGATATGAAAGTTGGACAGTGAAGAAAGCTGTCAGGAAGAAAATTGATTAATTTGAAATGTGGTGTTTGAGGAGAGTTTTATGGATACCACAGACCACTAAATAACAAATAAGTGGGTTCTAGATCAAATAAAACCTGAATTCCCCCTAGACGTTAACATGACTAAACTGAGACTATCGTACTTTGGTCACATTATAAGAAGACAAGAGTCACCTGAAATGCATCTTAAATGGTGGCCTTCTCATTTTGGTTATGGGAATGGTCCTGTCTGGACAGTATGAAAACTTCTTTCCCTTCTCACCCACCCCCTCCAAATATCGTGCTGTAGTTGTTTGGTCATGGATACATACAAGTGTGTCCCAACACTCTGAACAGGTGCCTGAAGGGTAAGCAAATCTGACTAAATTGTGCAATAATTCCATGTGGGGAGGGAGAGCAAGACAAGAACATCAGCTTCTGTACAATTGCTCCAAAATGGACTTAGATAAGTTGAAACTATTTTAGGCTCCAATAAGTTGCAGTAGATTTCGTCTGAGCCTTTGCTGTTCTAATTCAATAAATAATATATGCTTCATCATTTTTCTTTATAAGCTAGGAAACAATGGAATGACCAAAGCTCCATACATGCTTTTCTTCCCCTCCTGAGCTGTTTCTTCCATAATGGAACTAACTATAGAGAGCGGATGACAACCTTTAGACTCTGTAGGATCTGCTGAATCTTTCCTTTTCTTCCTTCCTCCCCCCTCACCAAGTTTCCTTGACCTTTGACACACTTCTTTTTCTAAGGGCTTAGGCTCAGCTGTTTCCCTTAAAAGCATGCACCACACCCTTATTCTCTAGTCTCTAAGCATAGATAAAATCAAGATTAAACCCTTTCCTCCTCCTGAGGGCTCCTAAAGAAGGAAACTAGCATTTGGTTACCTGGAAAAAGTATTAAAGAACATTTTTCTGTTTATTTTTCTAGCAAAAAGATTGATAGTAAGTAGCAGTATTGCCTGGTTTCAATGAGTCCTCTCTCCAAGACTTGCTTCGTTATCTAAAATACAGTAAAAACTTAATTACCCAGAATTTTCAAGTTAAGTCCCTATGCTGCCCTTTCTACCTGGATGGTTAGTTGGCTAATGTAAGCCCCTGCTGTCCCTTTAAGCATTTAAGAATCTTATTCTTCTTATGCAAAGGTAAGAATGACACCTACCCATTTCTTAAAATAACATAAGGGATGTAGTGCATTGCTGTAAATGAGCCTAGCTAACCAGGATAAAATGTTCAGTACTGGCTACCTCCGGCTTTAGGATGTAAGCTGATCACTAGCTTAGGTCAAGTAACATTCCCAGCCACAGCCCGTGTTGTTAATGTATTATTACAAGCACAGGTTAATTACTGAGGAGGGAGTGATCTTTTCTCTGAAACATCCAGGACTGCTTTCTGTTAGAGACAGGATTCCAGACTAGATGAATCATTGTTTGGCTACAGTAATGCTTATGTGTGGTCATCTTCCAAAATGGACATATCCACAGTCTGGCACAAGCTGGCATTTGGCTTGCCATATGCAGTACACTTAACTAACAGGAAACTTGGGTGTTGAACAGAACCACAGTTTTAATCTTGTTGCTAGAGAGTCAAGTTCTGCTAGTGCATTTTCCAACACGGTCTGCATCTGAAAGTAAGACTGTGTTCACAGTCCTGAAAAATATAACCTACTCTCACAACTGTTTAAATTAATAAAAATGTGACATGTAGAATTTATATTAGGGCAAAACAGGAAGTATGTCTCACAGTGAATGTTATCATTGGAAAATTACTGCACACACTCAAAAGTTTTGATGGTAGTTCAAAAGGCCTGTGAAATGGGGCAAAAATGGTGCTTTTTCAGAGTGAAGGCATACAGAACATATCCTTATCCAGAGTCAGCTTTGTGAAATCTCCATACAGCCAGATCTGATTAGCTATGTGATATTGTGATGTCATCATTCGCATGATATGAACTTGGTTGATTGGGTCATTTTTCTTTAAATGTATTAAAGCATTTCCAAGAAAACAATAGTAAAATAATGTTGAAAAAAAGAAGGTTACATGGGTCAGGTGAAGAACACTTTGCCTCCACCCTATCTCAAGCTCATGAAAAACCTTTGCCCATGAAAACTGCTCTTTTCATATATATCTGTGGTTGTACATAAACTGATATTATAATAAAATGTTGGACCACAAGTTTCATTTCAGGGAAACACTTGAGCCTATTAATTTTTCATGAAGCTTTTGGCAGTGGTCCCAAGACCGAGCATCTTCTGTGCATCAGAGAGGAATATGAGCATATCAACTCATCAGATCCCCATGAGAGGTGACAAATTGCATTTTAAATATCTCTAGCTTTCATTGAGGCATTGGCATGAAACCTATTCAAAGGACAGAAATTCACGGGGCAATGTTATTGGTACACTACATGCAATTTCCTCATAAGCATACCTTACAGCTTTCCCCCAAAACTCTCTTTTTTGCATGCAGGGGAATTAAAGATGCAGACAGGGGTTCAGAAAACGTAACGGAATGTTGTATTCCCTGGCTTCCTTACTGTATTTGCTTATTTCTTAGATCCTTGAAACCTAGCTTACTAAGAATAATCTTACATTTAATTTTAAACAACAGTTCAGAGGACTTATAAATATGTCCACTGGAGCTAGGGAGAGATTGGGGGGGGGGGAGTCTCTACAAACCTGAAGGACATCTCAGGTCTGCAGAAAAATCTGAAAACTAATATAGACAGATGGAAGAGAATATATGTCTGTACTGTTAAGAAAAGAATGGCGACTGAGAGCTCAACAATTTTGCTGAACCTTCTAAGCCCTTGTTTCCATGAGGCAGTGGTGGGGGGCTTGGAAGCAAAGCAGCCCTGGAAAAGATCCCGATGTCCTCCCTTGTCATGACCCTTGATGAAGGAGGAGCTGCCCTGTGGCAATGACCAGAGATTCATTACCTACACAATTGGGCCCAGCAGGCATCACACAACTGGGTCTGGCCCAGTGGCTACCATGCAACTTGGTCAGACTTTTCCCAGAGAGAGGCCACCAAGGGGAAGGAAGGACAGAAAACGGAAGACAGGGGGGAGATAAAGGTATGTTGGCTGGTGAGTGGGAAGAAGAGAAAGAAACGTGAGAAAGGGAGATGCTAGGGGGAAATAGTGAGTGAAGGGATAAGGAGTAAATCAGATGTCCCACATAAGTCCTTGCAGGTCCACCACTTGGCTAATCCTAAGCGCAGAGTTACTTCTCATCTCACTTAAAAGCTTAAAACACTGTGCGAGTTAGTGCGATCTCAGAGACCGAAGTTTGAATCCCTGCTCTGCCACTGGGTGAGCTCGGGCCAGTCACATACTCTCAGTCTAACCCACTTCATAGGGTTGTTAGGATAAAACAGAGGAAAGGAGACGATGTAAGCCACTGTTGTTCTCCACTGGGAGGAAGGTGGGGTATAAATTAAGTACATAAATAAAGTGAAGCAAAGTATTAAGCCAGGGACTCCCAGTGTTCCCCCAGTTTATCACCCTTTTTATGAACTGGGCAACAGAAACTTACAAGTGGGGACCCACAATTTCCTCTTCCCCTCCCTGAAGCACTCACAACCTCTGCTTTCCTCTCTCCTTCCCACCCAACAGCCAACCTACCTTTATCTGCCCCCCCCCATCTTCAGCACCCCACTGCAGCCTCAACCTAGGAAAACTAAACCCAGTTGTATGGCGGTGGCCGCTGGGCCAGGTTCACTTGCATAGCAGAGAACCCTCAAGGACTTGTGGGGGCACCTTGCTTTCCCCTGTACCCTCCCATATTATTTCCTTTTTACCTCCTCCCAGAACCCCCTAAATCCTCTTCCTACCCCACTCTCTCCTTCTCAGTCATTCACCAACCAACTTTTTATCTCCCTCCCATCTTCAACTACATTTATTATTTATTTTCTTCATTTACACCTCACCTTTTCCCACAGTGAGGGCATGGTACCTTAAATCATTTTACACTAGACTGCCAGCTCTGGGTTGGGGAATTCCTGGAGATTTTGGTGGTGATTTGGGGAGGGACCTCAGTGGGGTATAATACCATAGTGTCCATATTCCAAAACAGCCATCTACTTCAAGGGAATGGAGCTCTGTTTCCTGGAGGTCACCTGAAGTTTGGCAATCCTATCGCCTCTTCTCCTTTTCATCCTCACAACAACACTGTGAGGTAGGTTAGGCTGAAAGTATACACCTGACCCTATATCAGCTAGTGAACTTCCTTGGCAGAGTGGTGATTTTAACCTGGGTCTCCCAGACGCTGGCATGAAGTACTTACCACTATGCCACACTAGCTTTCAGAGGGTGGCTGCTGCTATACGGTAGCAATCAGCTAGGCCTAGGTGAGGCATGTAAGTCAGGTAGCAGCAGGTTGCCTGGTGGTCGCTTCCAGGCCTCGCCCAATGTGTCCTCCTTTGCAGGCCAAGATAGCCCTGGAAAGGTGTTTCTCTGCTGCTGTCTGGCGGTCTCCACCACCAGGCTGGAAGCAGCTGTCAGCGGGGCTCCTGGGCTGTGCTGCTGCAGGGCCCAGCAAGGCTTCCCTGGCTGTGCCACTGCTACTGAGCCCAGCATGACTCCCCATCCCACCCCCAACCACCTGAAATAAGTTATTTTGAGGGGATTTAAACCTCCAAGGGTTTTTTTTTTACATTTTCAGATTTTTCTGCAAACCTGGGAAGTGCCTTAAATCTGGAGATCTGTTTCATCTACTAACCTTCTGCCAGGTTTCTGAGCCACTTGCTTACCTGCTCCCACCAAGTTTCCTAACAGCCCTTAACCAGAGATCTAAACACACAAACCTGACTTGTACTGAGTTAGACAATTAATGCATCTAGCTCAGTATCATATAATCTGACTGGCAGCAGAGACCTTCCAGACAGAGATCTTCCCCAACCCATGCCACCCAAGAACCTTTAACTGGAGACGCCAGAGACTGAAGCAGTGATACAAAGCATGAATTGAGCCACAGCCCGTCCCAATCAGTCTTCTTTAAAAAATAATTATGTCGAATGAATAAAATGCATTATCTTAAGCAAGAAACAATCCTCCCATCCTCAACAACATGGTGCTAATATGGAGCCTATGCTAATCAAATGTATACTGGTCCACAGCCCAGTATTGTTTACTTTCTTTGGCAAAGGCTAAATTCAGGTCTAGGTAGAGGTTTTCCCTAGTCCTGACACTCTGTGTGAAGGCAACCATGATTGGGCCCTGTCCTGGATAGCCAAGGCTAGCCTGACCTTGATCTCAGAAGCTAAGCAGGGTAAGACCTGGTCAGCATTTGGATGGGAGACCACCAAAAAAGTCCAGGGTCGTGACGCAGAGGCAGGCGATGGCAGGCTACCTCTGAATATCTCTTGCCTTGAAAACCTTAACAAGTCACCATAAATCAGCTGAGACTTGATGGCACTTTCCACCACCACCACATCAAGGACTAGACCTTTGCTATTAGGCATTCCAATCATTTGTTCTCAGTTGAGCTCTTCTCATGCATGGGTATGTATACATATCTCATATACAAATGTGAGAAATCACAACTAGGGATAGGAACAAACCTAAAAAAAACCAGTTCGGACCAGGTTTCGGGGTGGGCCTCGAACCAAGCCAAAAAGCCCCCACCTGAACCGAGCTGGTTAGGTGAGTTTAGTTCTGCCTTTCTCTGGGCTGCTGCAAGCCATGGCTGAGAGAAAGGGGGGGATCATCTGGGGGGATTGCCAGCCATTTAATCTGTCCATTTCGCTTAAGCCCACTTTGAAGTGGGGGGGGGAAGGAAGCAAAACTGACAGGTTTAAATGGATGCCAGCCATTGAACCCAACAGCTGATGGGCAGACCCGCCCTGCCGTTAGAGTTAAAAGGCTAGCAGCCATTTCAACCTAACAGCGGGGTAGGTCCGCCCATCAGCTGTGAGATTGAAATGGCTGGCAGCCATTTCACCAGTCCATTTCGCTTCCTCCTGCTTCAAAGCAGGGGGAAGCAAAACCGACCTGTGAAATGGCTTACAGCCATTTAAACCTAACAGCCATGGACCCCATGCTGCTCAGCTGTTACGTTGAAATCGCCCCAAACTGCTCAACTGAACTGGAGAAAACTCTGATAAATGTTCAGGGAAGGTGCTTTCCCCAAACATCGGTTCAGGGGCTCCAAACTGGCCCAAATTCGTGCCAAATTTTGGCTTGTGAGCCCATTTGTGCCCATCCCTATCACAACAGATAAATATATTCTTATGTGGAAAATATTGCACACCAGAAGTTTTCAAAAGTATATATTAAAAAGTGGAGACCCACAAGAAACTTGTGGGATGGTTATCTCATTCCTCACACCTTTGCTTCCTCCCCCCTCCCCCTATCTCTCACACACTCTCCCTTCGCCTCCCTTTTCTTTTCTTACTCTCTGTATGTCCTCCATGCATGTTACTTCCTTTCACTTTCTGACCCCTCATTGTTCTCTGTTTTTCTGCCTCCCCACCTCATCACTCTCTCTTTTTCTGCCCAGCACTCTCTCTTTCTGCCCCCATCACTCTCCCAGACTCCTGCCTGCTTCCTCCCCCACCCTGCACAGCAGCAGCAGTGGTGGCGGTACTCCCAGCCACCCACCTGCTTCCTCTCCCCTCAAAGAAGCAGTGGCAGACCTCTGGGACACAATGGATCTCCCAGCTACAGAGATCAATTCACTTTAGGATTGCCAGCTCCAGGTTAGGAAATTCCTGGAGATTTGGGGGTGGAGCCTTGGGACAGTGAGCTTGGGGAGGCAAGGGGCCTCAGCAGGGTATAATGCCATAGACCCAACCCTCCAAAGCAGCCATTTTATCCAGCGTAACTGATCTGTCACCTGGACAACAGCTGTAATTCTGGGTGATCTCTAGCCCTCACCTGGAGGCTGGTAATGGTAGTTCTCGTGGAGGAAATGACTGGTTTGGAGGGTGGAGTCTATGGTGTTATACCAGTCTGAAGTTCCTCCCTTCCTCAAACCCCACCCTCCCCAGTCTTCACCTCTCAAATATCCAGGAATTTCCCAACCTGGAGATGGCAACCCTATTCCCTTCCCACCCAACAGCCAACCTATCTTTATCTGCCTCTCTGTCTGCAACTTTCCATCTCCACACCCCTCTCCCACAGCCTCTACCTAGGAAAATTACAGTCTTTCCCCACAGTGGGGGCCAAAGAAGCTTACATTATTCTCTCCTCCTTTTATCTGCACAACAACCCTGTGAGGTTGGTTAGGCTGAAAGTATTTGACTGGCCCAAAATCACACAGTCAACTTGCACCGCAAGATGGGGATCTGAACCTGGGTCTTGCAGACCCTACTTTGAAGCTCTAACGGCTGCACCACACTGGCTTTCATAGGGTGGCTGCTGATGAACAGTAGCAGGCAGCATGGCCTAGCTGAGTCATGCAAATCAGGTGGTATCAATACATCCAGGAGGTGCTGCCTAAGGATACCAGCCTCCAGGTGGGACCTGGAGACCTCCCAGAATTACAACTGAACTCTAGACAGCAGAGTTCTGTCTCTCTGGAGAAAATGGCTGCTTTGGAGGGTGGATTCTGTGGCATTATACCCATCTGAGGCCCTTCCCTGAAACCAGTCCTCCTTAGAGTCCACCACAAAATCTCTAGGAATTTCTGGCAGCCCTTGTCAGGCCTGACCCAAGGTTCCCTCCCTCAAAGGCCAAAATAGGCTTGGAAAGGGTCCTTTCCCCTCCCTTTTACTGACAGAGCCAGTTAGAAGCCTTCCTCCATAATGTTCTAATCCCTCTCTGCTGAAACCTGAAGTAGATCCCTGCAGGGGCCATTTCAAAAAGTATTGGGGGGAATTCAACCCTCTCTGAGGGTTTTTTTTTAACTTTTTGGATTTTTCTTCAAACCCAGGGAGTCCCCTGAAACTGTAGAAAAAGCTGTTGGGGGAGAGTGAGCCCTCTGTTGGCAGAAATAAGTAGCTGCAGAGAATAGACTTTGGAAATTAGTATATAGATTTTAACTGATATGTGAAAGATGCCACTTCATGGATAATTTGTCTTTTTTTACTGTCAAGCAAAAAGTTATTTAAAAATAACTAGTTAATACAAGTCTCAAGCAAGAATGGAAGATATTTTTTTTCATAAAGAAGGCAAAATATGAGAATGACACAAATTTGACATTGGGCCAACCCCATAGAGACAATTCAAACCCTTCTGTGAATGTATCACTCATCCAATAACACCACTTTAAATTTTACAGTAATTAAATCACAGAGGTCCCCAACCCTTTTCAGCTCATGGGCACCTTTGGAGTTCCGACATAGAATGGTGAGTGCAACCACAAAATGGCTGCCAACCACAAAATGTTAGGGAGTATGCAAATGTCTAACTGTGGTAGTTACTCATCAAGTTTCTCTTCCACATGTCTAGCAAAAGTTCTGTTTAACAGGATACCTTTTAAAATGAACATATTATTTATATATGTTTTCTTGTACATAGAGAGCTTACTGTCAGTCATGCAATAAAGATCATTGTGCTACGGTGGCAGCTGCTGCTGAAGGAACTCTTTAAAAATTTGCACAGCCAATAAGAAGCCCTGCCTGACAAAAGCCACACATTCTAAAAACACTTGGCTGGCACCAGGAAAGGCGTCAGTGGCCACCACAGTGGGGACCCCTGAATACCGTGGTGCCCACATTTTGCCCTTACAAGAATGCTAAAATACCATTGGTTCAGTGAGAATCTGGAGCTTTTCTGGTAAATCAACAGAATCAACGTATCTAATCATATTTTTATCTGTCCCTGCCTCCAGGTAGCCTGGGATAGCATACACAGTGTTCTTTCAGCACATTTTATCCTTGTAACAACCTTTGAGGTAGATTAGTCCAACAGAAAATGACTGGCATAAGCTTACTGCATTCTGATATTTAAGTATGCCTGGGAGAAACAGATTACAACCACAAGTTATTATACAGTCCATCACTTTAGAAATGAAGACTGAATTCCAGCATGAACCTGAAATATAACTAGAAGAAGAAGAGATGGAAAGTATACCCCACCCTTCACTACCTGAAAGAGTCTCAGAGCAGCTTACAATCTCCTTTCCCTTCCCCTCTCCACAACAGACACCCTGTGAGGTAGGTGGGACTGAGAGCTCTTTCAAGGACCGCTCTTTCCAAAACAGCTCTGAGATAACTGTGACTGACCCAAGGTTACGCCAGCAGCTGCATGTGGAGGAGTGGGGAATCAAACCCAGTTCTCCCAGATTAGAGTGTAAACTCCTAACCACTACACCAAACTGGTCCATCCATCTGACAGAGCAACCTACCTCAGCTAATTTTGGAATACTGTTAGAAATTCATGGAGAAGAGATAGATCAACAGCTTTTAGCCATAATGTCTAAATGGAACCTCCATGTTCAAAGGCAGTATGTCACTGAATACTTGTTGCTAGGGATAACAGACCTTCTTGACCAGCCAGTGGGCTGCCTGGATGCATCTAGTGGGCCACCAAAAGAAAAATTATATATAGAACTTTATACATCTATATAAAACTGAATCTGATCCAGCAAGGCTCTTCTTATGTCTGATGAATTATGGTTTAGTTATTTTTATTATTACCAGCATGAAAGGTGCCATTTGGATCTTCTACCTTAAGAGTTATGAAATTTCTTACTGACTGTAATCCAGTTGTTTAACAATTGCAAGATTGTGGGGATGCCCTGAAGAAGGATGGGCACTATAAGAAACATGAAATGGAAATATTAAAAAGTAAGGCACTAAATTACTTTCAAGCCCCGATACAAGGCTATGTTGGGTATGAGTCACTGGATGACCTTAGATAAGCATTGGTCTCTCCTACCCTTTTGAATCTGTAATATGAAGAAAAAATTACTTGCATAGTGTCAAAATCAACGTGATACAGGAATTCCATGACTGCAATTCCAGCTATGATGTCTGCCTCTGAAAACCATCTATAGAAAGACCTGATATAAACTGGGGTCACATTTCTGTGAAAATGCCAGCCGGACTGCTTTAATCCCAGTACAGATGAGATAAAGGTACCCATTGGCTTGTCGCTATTTCCTACTAGGCCTTAAAGCAGATGGAGAAGGTATTTGGGGGAATTATTTTTTGGGAAATACTGAAAACATGAAAAGTTATTTTCTAGCACTTGTGTTCCCAATCAAGCCCTCTTATAACTACCTTTTAGACCCAAATTGCACTTTAGAAATTCTAACCACAGAGTTTCTGCATATAGTTTGGCCATTACTTCACAGAGTTAAAGATTACTGAGATAATACCTGTGGAAAAAGAGAGATGGAGAGGGAAGGAGGGAAAAATGAGAATTTCACACACACATGAATTCTTTCAATCAATTCCAGCTTCTTTCACAACAGGACCAAGCTGGTGTGAAGCTGGAATTTTTAGAAGTGGAAACAGCACTTGCAGGGAGACCAAACTTGGACCAGTGTCTCTGGGGAGAGGGCTTAACTCTTGATTTTCAGCACGAACAACACCCCTCTAATCTGCTATCTCTGTGTGCTATCTTCCACCTTGTCAAATGGCCTACCTGAGAAGATCAAGAAGATTCCACACCCTCATCATTCAGCAGACTGTACAAAGCAAATTCTTTTTCAGGAGGAGATTTTCAAAAAGAGATTAGAATTGCAGTATAACAGAAAAATCCAAAAGAGTGCTTTTATAACGTTTATGTATCACCTTGCTTTTCCTACTCAGTCTCGTATCTTTGTAATCCACTCTCTGAATTGGTTATGGAATGTCCTGTCTTAGACAGCTCTGTGTTTGCATTGTTTTCTAATTCTGCAATCACAGTCCCATTGCACTATTTAATTAAAAAAATCAATTTGACAGTTTTATACTCTCTGATTGAATTCTAAAAATATTTTGCAATTTGCCTTGCGGCTCAGTGAGAAAGGCAGGTGATAAATTAATAAATAAATATTTTGTCCACAGAGGAAACCTACAAAGGAACTTATAAACAGCAAACAGCAGCTTGTTGGTGGTGAGGATTTGCACCAGGAAAATGGCCTTTGGCTTGGTCCCAAACACACCTGTTACCACAACCGCCTCTCATCAATATTTTGCAGATTTTCCTCAATTTCATTAGTGGATCAGGACCCACAATTGGGTTGTGCCCAAGTTGAAGGTGGTCAAACCAAAGACTATAAAATTATTTTATTAGAAGAGATTTAAGCTGGAAAAAGAAAAAGGTGACCAAATGCAGGCAGGACTTCAGTAATCACATAGAAGTGAGTGTGGCTTTTTCACCCCTGCGTGACCAATCACACTTCCCAAATATCCATCTTTTAAGACAACTATTAAAAATATAGGACCCTGCCCTCCTTTGCATCTGGTCACCCTAAAGAGAGGTACTAAATAGTCATATACAGTAAAAAGACCTGAGTCCCAGGAAACAAGTTCAAACAAGATTAAAAAATAAAATAAAGACTAAGCTATAACCTGAAACTGAGGAGCATTTTGCTTCCCTCCTTTGTAGAATTTTTTAAATTGTCATTGTTAGGCATTCCAGTTTTTAGAAATGTAAGTCTGTGTTGCAATTTGCACATATGAGGAATACTGGTGAAAACCCATTGAAAACAATTTCCCTAAATTTGAGACTGGATCACTATTATGTTTGAATTCACAGAAAACTTCAAAGTAATAGCAGTAGCTAGAGTGTCAGACTAGGATCTGGGAGAACCAGGCTTGAAGCCCCACTTGTGTCATGGAAACCTGCTGGGTGATCTTGGGCCAATCACAGACTCTCAGCCTAACTTATCTCACAGGGGTGTTATGAAGACAAAAGAGTAGAATTATGTAAACTACCTTTAGGAGAAACTACACTGGGGAGAAAGGAGAAAAATGAAATAAATATTTATAGATTCATATCATTTGACGCTAATATGAGCCAGAGCCCGCTTGGGAGTTAGACTAAGATCTGAGAGCTCCCAAAACCAATCCCTGCTCTGCTATGAAAGCACATTGGGTGATGTTGGGTGGTCACACACTTTTAATCCAATCTACCTCACAGGGTTACTGTGAGGATAAAACTGAATACGCAAAAACAATGTTGTAAGCTATTTTGTGTCCACATTAGGTAGAAAAACTGGGTAAAAAAAATAAAGACATTTGAGTTTATTTTTCTTTACTCTCTTCCCCAAATGAATGGAAAAATTGTATTAGAATAACAGCAGTACTCTGATACTGTTTCTGTGCACAGAGGACTTTTCAACGCCTTACGGTATAAAATGAAATGCCAGTGAAATCCCAAAACCAAACCCTAGAAACTAAAACCAGAAACTGACCGGGGGGAGGGGGAGAAAGATGCCCCCAGGCAACGGTTTCGTATTCCTGCGCCACTGGTGGAATTGGCCCCTTACCTGGGATCGCCAGATTGGAAAGCGGCAAAGACCTGAGGGCAGGCGGCAAGGAGCCCATCCACTCGGCGTTGCTGCCTTCTCCGGCCATCGCCGCCGCCTTCTCTCGCCACCGTGGAGCCGCGAGTTCACTGCTACTGCCGCTAGCCCACCGAGCGGCCAGCTGGCTCCTCGGAGTCAGAGGTGGGGGGCAGCCGCTATCGCCTCAGGGTGCCCCTTTCCTGCCATGCTCCGCCAGACTGGAGCGCCCGTGCACACGCGACAGCCCTTCTGCCCCCTCTTCAGACAACCAATGCGACCCCGCCTCCTCCGGGGAGCCTCCGTTGGCCAGCTGACCTCACACGCTCTGACACGGCGGCCTTCCACCGGCAAGACTGGGCCACTGGCCGCGCCTCCCTTTCCTCTTATGTAACAAGCACTTTGGCTTGCTCTGCACCTGCAAACCAAAGAAGCACCCCGCCTTCGCACCCGGCAACCGCGGGGACATCTCTGGCAGGGGCAGAAGGCGAAGCAAGAAGAAAGCAGCGCTCGGCACCACCTCGGGGATTGGCTGCAGCCAAGCAGGGCGAATTCTCCTCCTATCAAAGCCGCTGGGCAGTGAGCCTGAAATTTGCATCACACGGCAGTTCTCGGGTGCCGATTGGTTAAGGGCCGGCTTCTCTCCGATTGGCTAATTTTCTTCCTGAAATTTCAACTTCTTCAGACGCCAACGAGGCTTCTTGAAGCTTTCAGGTTTGAGTTGGTTGAAAGGAAAAGTGGGGAAAAGGTTGTAGGGGAGCAGGTTGGATTGGGAAAAGTAATGACATAGAAACAACAGGAGATGATGTGAAGCTTTGGTCTCTGTAAAAGATACAAGGTAATCTGTCCTTTGTTTGGTGTGTTTTTTCCCCTAGGTGGAGGCAACAGCTGCATTTGTCTTCCCCAGGCAGTTTTTTTAATTTTTATTTTAATAAACATAACACATAACACATAAGTGTCCAAAGGAGAAATAACAATGCACCCTTAAATCTGAGGAACCTGTGGAGGAAACACATAATTACATTTCCTATGTTCAGATTTTGTTCTTTTCAGTTTGTTTGAAACGTTTTGTTTTGCACACACAAAACACCTCATACCAGATAACTATTATATATAATCTTCTGTTTCTTCAGTATCCGCAGTATCTGGTTTGGTAATGTAATCCTCACCACACAAAAGTGTAGAATGTCTGTAATAACTCAGCAGTGTTACAATGTTGTACTTTCCTGCTTATTTTGGAATAAACCCAAGCAAACACTTTGGAATTTAGTTCCTAAAAAGTCTGTAGAGCTTTAGTTGCCTAACAATTCATATTATTCTCTTCTTTATCTGTCCCTTATATATAAAGCCATGGTGGGGCCCAACATTCCAATGCACACCAACAGTGTTTGGAGGCTTGAACTGTCAGTCAGAAGACGCTGGCTGGGTTGCCTGGCTGCTTTGTATAGTCCCGCCCACGTCAGCCCTGGGCAGCATGTTCGGCTCAGTCTGCTCTGGGCCTCTGACAGAAGAGGACCATCTGCAGACTGAGCACAGGGACGGGGCTTCTACGGCTGGGCCGCTTCAGCCCACTCTTCTCTGATTGGGCCAGTGTTTCAAGGTCATTTGCATATGGAAGCTGATTGGACTTCACTCCATTCCACACATCAAACTCCCCCACCCGCAAGATAGTTGGAATTGTCAGATGCATATGGGACCTGCTGTATTCTGAGGTAAAATATGTCCTCACAACACATCACTTCCCCTTCAAAAGAAACAAACCCAATAACACAATCATGCCACACCACAAAAAAGATAGATCACACCACAAGCAGAATACCACAAGGCACAAAATGATAGGAAAAGGTGCCAGCAGTCACCCCATTACTGCCACAGATATGTACCTGAGAGCACTTCAGAGGATGGTGTGCAGGTCCCAGGTTCATGTTTTAAAAAGCTGTCTGGGGGATTATGGACCATTCACACACTTTCAACCTTAACATACCTCATAGGGTACTTGTGCGGATCATACGGGGGAGAGGAGAATGATGTCAGCTGCTTTGGTTCCCACTGCAGGGAAAGACTGTCCTTTCCCTAGCCAGAGGTTGCGGTGGGGGGGGGGGGATGTAAACCTGAAGACAGACAGGCAGATAAAGGTAGGCTGATGGTTGCCTGGAAAGGACATAGGGTTGGCAAATCCAGGTTGGAAACTTCCAGGATATTTTAGGGGTGAAGCCTGCTGAGGGTGGTGTCTGAGGAGGAGGAAGAGGGGGACCTCAGACAGATACAATGCCATAGACCCCACCCTCCAAACAAGCTGTTGCCAATCTCCAGGTGACAGCTGGAGAGCTCTTAATGTTCTGGTGCTAATTCAAACGGAGCTAAGACAAAAATCTGTGAGCCGGAGGCTAAAAAACTGTGAGCTAGCTCACACTAACTCAGCTTAGAGGAAACACTAGATGTGTTGCTTTCTGGCAGGGCACACTGTGAGTGTACAAAATGATTTATCAAAAGAGTGGTGTTTTGGAAAATCTTTAGGTATTGTTTGGTGCATTTACGATGGGGCACCCACCCAGAGCCTCTGGCATTTTCTCACTCTGCTGGCATCAAAACCAATTTAAGGCAAAATAGAGATATGGAGACTTTTCCATCCTCCTTTGCATCAATTTGTCTTTGTTGGCAATGGCAACCCTAGGCCTGCAAGCACTCTCAGGGTGACTTCATGCCTCCAGACTGGCATGGCATCACTAGCCCTGGCTGCCTATGGAAGCTGCCTGGGTGATTTCAGAGCAGCCACAGACTTTCTGCCTAGCCTTCCTTACAGTGTCGCTGTACAGATCGCAAAACCGAAGAGAATGAAGTAAGCTGCTTTGCTCCCCCGCTACTGAGAAAGACAGAATTTTGCCTAGAAAGAGGCTGCTGAGAGGGGAGGAGATAAAGTTGCCAGCTTTAGGTATGGAAATTCCTGGAGATTTGAGGAGTGGAGCCCGG
>NW_015162488.1:72305-93670 GCF_001447785.1 Gekko japonicus | reverse complement strand
CGGTCGCCCGGGCCGAGATTGGGGGGGCGAGGTGGGGGACGGAAGGCCGATGCCTCCGTTGCCCGGCCCTCTACAGAATCCACCCCCCAAACCTCCAGGTATTTCCCTCCTTAGAGCTGGCAACCCTACATTCCCCTCAGTGCCTGTTGGTAGGCAACTAAGCTTGGTCCTGTCACCTACTTTGGCCTTTGGGAGAAACCACATTGGGGCCAATCCTGATAGGGTTGCCAACTCCAGATGGGAAATTCCTGGAGACTTGAGGGATGGAGCCTGAAGAGGGTGAGGTTTGAGGAGGGGTGGGACCTCAGACAGGTACACTGCCATAGACTCCACCCTCCAAACCAGTCAGTCTCACATAGGGAACCATTGTTGCCAATCTCCAGGTGAGGGCTGGAGAGCACTCAGTATTACAACTGCTCTGCAGAAGGGAGGGCAGAAGTCAGCTGAAGTCAAAGGGGCAGATAATGGTAGGTTGGTGGCTAGCTGGGAAGGAGATGGGGTTGCCAACTACATGCTGACAAATTCCTGGGGATTTGAGGGGTGGAGCCTGGAGAGGGTGGGGTTTGCAGAGGGGTGGGACCTCAGACAGGTAGAATGCCATAGACTCCACCCTCCAAACCAGCCATTTTGTCCTGGGTAACAATTGTTGCCAATCTCCAGGTGAGGGCTACAGATTACTCACAATTACAACTGCTCTTCAGGTAGCAGAGATCAGTTCCTCTGGAGAAAACAGTGGACTCTGTCATTATACCCTGCTGAGGTCGCCACAGCAAATTGACACTGTTTGCCCAAAGCCAGAGCACTCTCCCAGAGCCTCTTTCTAGATCTCGTTGTATTTATTTCCACAACGGGCATTATTCCTAGTTATAGTATAAGGAAAATAAAACTGAAGTGGTCTTTCTATTTCATGATAAAACCCTCCTAGTTGCCCCCATTCTCTCCACAATTGTGTTTATTATTTATTTGCTTTATTTCTTATCTGCCTCTCTCACTGAAACTCAAAGCAGATTGCAGAATTCTCTTTTGTTTTCCCTTAGGCTCCCAAATTCTGTGCATAAGCTTTTGTTTCATAGGTTGAATATAGTCACCAGTGATTTCTAGATTAAATTAAACTTTAATAGATAATGCATTGTTTGGGCAAGTCTTGACTTTGGGGGGAGGGGGAGTCAAGCTTGGAACGATGAACATAACATTGCATGGTGTGACATGGACCACACCTTTGAATTGTGTTTACCCAGGCATTGTAATGAAGCCATTTTAGAAGCATTCAAAATATGCAAACCTTTTACATGTGATCTATATTGTATGCTGATGTGCCCATAAAATTGTCCAGTAGTGTTAGTTTATTATCATAATCTCAGATATATTTTTTATCATAGAATATATTTGATGCTTTCATTGTCATTTCCAGAAAATCCCTTGTATTCCTAATTCAGTAACCTGATCACAGAGGACCATTTTTGAATAAGCAGTAGGGATGATTCTTTGGAAGGAAGCCCAGTCTCTGTGGACTGAGGGTTCTCGTACTTTGCCAAAACATCTGAGGGTATTGTTTTCACTTGGCCATGAATGATTGTTATGCCCACTGTAGAGACCAAGGACAATGCCTGTTTCAGAACCAAATTCCATTGAAATGAAACATCTACAGCACTGCTGGGTTATGAATGGATCAACATAATCAATTTTGCCACTGTATAGAGAAACCTATTAAAAATAGAACTGACTGAAGAAAGTGCTGCTCACTGTAAATAGCATGACTGTAAAAAGGATCAGGATCAGACCTCATAGCATTTTTAAATCACTTTTAAAAGGTGGCAGTGTCCTTGTGGCGGCCACAAATATGCTGACTTGTCTAGTGTGACCCAAAGAGGAGGCACTCCCTGTTCGTCCAGCAAGCAAGAAGGAATTGTGGCTGGTCCTAGGACCTTTGTCACAGGTTGTTCTGCTAATGCCAACAACTGACTACTAGAAGTATTGCTGTGCTGCTAGATTTACCCCGACTGTAGCACAGTTTGGGGTCAAACAGCCCTCACTCGAAAAGCGATAACATACCATCTACAAAATGGAATTCTTGGTCTTGTGGAATATCTGGGACTGGGGTATCTGAAGGACTGTCTTCTCCCATAGGTTTCTGCCAAGGAATCAAGATCACAGGGAGAGGCCCCTTCTGACTGTCCCACCAATCAAAGCAGGAGTAGTCCTGAATTTACATCTTCTTGTGAAGGATGGCAGTCAGAAAATGGTTGCAAGCGGCATTGTAGATTTAGGTTTATTTGAGAATATAGGACCTGTGCTTTGCAAAATGGTCAGAACCTTCTCTGGAGTCTGCATGTCTGACAATTCTAGAGTAGTTTATGTAGAAACTGAGCCAACTATTTCCTGGCAGCTTTCAGAGCATGAGTAAGGAGATGTAACTTCAGAAGAGGCCCTCGTTTAATCCTGTCAACAATCCTGTGGCTAGATTAGGGTGAGAGAAAGTGGTACACTCAGTGTTAGCCAATGAGCTTTAGGGCAGACAAGGGCTTGAAACTGGATCACTCACATCCATAGCACCATGTCATGACAAAAATGGTGTGGTCACATAACAGTTTCATTCTTGAAATAAAGAGCCAGACCTTTGAAAATAACACATGCTTGGCTATAAAGGACAGCTGTGCTGTTAACCATTCATAGCTGCAGTGTCTGCCCCAGAATCCATCTTTTGGTTTTAGAAACTGTATTGATGCTAGCCCTGCTTGGTGCTGCTTCTGCTGACCAGTTCAGTCATTCAGATTCTAGCTTCCACTTGTAGATGTGAGCAAGTATCTTGCAGGGAGGCAAAGGGGTGTGTGGGGGGTCTTATTCTGGATCACCTTGCTCTAGTATGAGAGGGCTCTAGAATGAAGCACTACAATTTTGGAGGAGGTTGGCTCCAAAGTGGCTTGTGATTAAAATCTGCCACATATTAAAATTAAAGACCATCACTGGGATGCATGACTCTGTTGTTTGGGTGTTTTTTTTTGTCAGTTAGTAGAGATGACAGAGTTAGAAACATGCCAGCCTAAAGATTCTTCCATAATTTCTATGAGCACACATTTAAAGTTGAATTGAAAGTCCTTCTCTCACTCTGTCTGTGGACGAAACAGCACAATATGCCTGAACATGTCAGGTTACAGATGCACATGGTGAAGCCAGGAAAAGGGGGGGGGAGTGCTCCCTCCCCACTGTTTCTACTGGCAAACCAGGAGAGAGGGAAACAGGAAGCTTCCCCCTGCCCCAACAGTGTTCCCTTACAGTCCTGAAAGAACAAGAGCTTTTAAAGGAGAGTTCCTCCAATATACATTTGACTACGAAGTGTTGACTGTCAACCTTGTGGGAGGGGCGTCAACCACAGCCAACATGACTTGAGCTGCACAGGAGTCCAGTCATATATTTGTGACCTGACATGTCAGGCATATTGTGTAGCTATGGCCTCACTCTTTCTCTATGAACGAGAGAGAGTGTGCCACAAGTGCAGATAGGCACTCTGTAGGATAGCAGGTGTTGATCAGATGAAATATTACCCACCACATATTAAAAGAATTCCATTTCTTAAGACATGCAACTCAGGTTCTACTGAGCCAGCCTGTTTGTGTCCTCCCTGTTTCCTCCTCCTGTGCCAGCTGCCACTATACCATTGAAGAATTACTTTTATGAAATTCATCTATGCATATTCTGATTCCTGAATGTGAAAGAAAAATAGGAGGTGGGGTTTGAGTAGGTCAACAAATGTTTGCCAGATATACAATAGGCGGAATATTATCATGACTTAATATTCAAAGGTGCTGTCCTATTGGTTTAGCTGAAAAAATGTGTGCTTCCGGGAACTAGTACCTGTGACAAAATAATCGTAATGTTTCTGAATGAATATAGCTAGATGGGAGTTAAGTTTTGAGCATAGAATTCCAGGTGCATGTTAGACTGACAGGGAGGGACCCATGGCGGCCACATGGGGGACAGAAGGACTCGACAGCATGTGAATTGGCCCTCATGAGGGCAGGGAACAGATCTGTGTGAAGAAACACTTTAAATTCTGGAAAAGTCAGAAAGAGAAACAAGCAAAAACTTCTGTGAGTTGGCTACAGGCAGAAAATCCTAACAACCCCCCCTCTCTTTTTTGCCTAAATCTTGTATTCTGGCAGCCAATTTTGAGTCACGTTTTCCCTTGTGCTTAATGTTTCTTTTGGTTTTCTTTGTTTTCCCCATTCCCACCCACCTCCAGCCCACTTTTTGATGATTGGAGTGTCATCGTCAAACTAGTCCCTCTCCCCCACCCCTGTGCTGAAGATAATTAGGGTTTTTTATTTTTTAAAAAACCATTTATTTATTTATTTATTAGATTTTTACCCCGCCCTCCCAGCAAGGCCAGCTCAGGGTGTCTTACAGCAATATAAAACAGTACAATAAATAATAAAACCAGACAAACATAGATTTAAAATTGTAATTATACAATAAAGTGCTAGAATTAATTCCTCAGGCACAGTTAGCATCATATTTTGCTACAGATGTCTCAGGCACTTGCGTTAGGCTATGTTTAAGGGACCCAGGGGGTCGGGGTCGCTCCCGAAGAGCTGTCAGATGTCGGTGGTGGCAGTGGTGGCGGCGGCTCCAAAGTCCTGGTGGAAGAGCTCTGTTTTACAGACCCTGTGGAATTGTAACAGGTCCCACAGGGCCCTGATCTCCTCCGGGAGCTCATTCCACCAGAATGGAGCCACCACCGAGAAAGCCCTGGCTCTCGTTGACGCAAGCCTGGCCTCCTTGATGTTCAGGAGGACCAGTTGGTTCTGGGTCCCCGATTGCAGTGCTCTCTGTGGAACATATGGGGAAAGGTGGTCCCTCAGGTATGCAGGTCCCTGGTCATAAAGGGCTTTAAAGGTAATAAGCAGCACCTTGAACTGAATCCGGTATGCTATAGGCAGCCAGTGCAGTTCTTTTAGGGCGGGCTGGATGTGTTCCCGCACAGGATGACACAACAACAGCCTCGCCATTGCGTTCTGCACTAGCTGCAGCTTCTGGATTTGGGCCAATGGCAGCCCCATGTAGAGGGCATTACAATAATCCAGTCTCGAGGTAACCATAGCATGGATCAGTGTTGCCAGGTTGTTGCGTTCGAGGAAGGGTTGAGTTCCAGGGACATTACTTGGATTGGGTTGCTTTGGAGGAGAAAACACTGGAGACTTGTGTCATTTTGTTGTTTTGCTTTAATTACATTTATACAGGTGGAAGCAAAGAGGGGTTCCTATGGAACAGCATATTGGTTATCCCAGATCTTATCCCCAGAGACAGACAGAAAGGCTTTTCCACATGCTCAGCTTACTCCTGATTTTCTTGGGAGTCGATCCATAAACACTGGAATCAGTTTGGGCATGATTCTTCCACATGTCTGCCCTCCCTCTGCATGTCTACAGTTCTGGAGTCAGTTTATTTTCTTCCACTCATGCCTTAAATAATTGGATTTTGAAGGGAGGGTGTAATCATCAGTGGCACCACAGCACCATCACCCTTCCGTTTCTGCATACTTATATCAATATTTTGATATTATGGTTGCATTTTTAAAAAGCACTAAAATATCATTATATCAATATACCATTGTAATTAAAGTTTAGCAGGTTCTCTGAATTCCCAGTTTTAATTTTTAGAAAAGGAAGTCTCTAGTCTCTTCCCTTGTGGAGATAAAAGGGAAAAGGCACATGTCCACGAGGAAAGGCGCTAGAGAATCACTTTCTTTTAAATGGAAGCTGGAAATTCAGAGAGCCTGTTAAACCTATAATTACAATTATATATCAATAGAATGATTGGCATCAATAGAATAACAGCACTGGTCGCCCTCATGGATGACCTCTGGAGGCACCTGGATCGAGGTGGATCGGCAGTGTTGCTGTTGTTAGCTGTCGGCTGCTACCTGGGCCTCCATTGTTAAGGAGACGTCTAGGAGCACTCCCAGGCTCCTGACCTCTGGCGTTGGCACCAACGGTGCCCCATTGAAGGCCGGGAGTGGGATCCCTACCCCCGGACCACCCCGACTCAGGGACAGGACCTCCGTCTTCATCGGATTCAATTTCAGCTGGCTCAGCAACCCAATCCGAGTAATGTCCCTGGAACTTGTAACCAGCTGGTGAGGTAGAGAGCATATAACTATATTTTATATTGTCATAAAGAAGGCAAAGAACAATGTAGCTTTAGACTCACAGACCTGACACCCCAAGCAACCAAGGGAGTCTCTTAATTATAAAAATATAAAAACGTTGCACAACTATATTGTCTGTGTTTAACTAAATGCACAAGCAACAGTTTCAACAGAAGTGTGTCAAGGCACTCGGATTACTGAAAAAGGTCTTCTCAAACCAGCTAAAGTTAGTTGAGATTAACTTAAATCCCATTTCTTTCTATGGGATTTAGTCCTGATTAACTTGTTCTGCTGGTTTCAATGGGATTTAAGTCATGTTAAATAAGTGGGACTTGTTGTAGTTACTTGGGACCACTTGCTGTGATGATGAAAATACACTTTGCAACAGCTCAGGGACTCTTCCATGTTCCAGAGTGGTGTCCTAGCAATGAAAGATTATTTGTATCCTTCGCACACCCTATCACTGAAATGCCACTTCCGTCACAAGAAGCTCTGGACAAAGCACTGCCTGTCCGTCAGCTCCATTTATAAGCTATGTTGCTGTACTGTGGCTCTTTGCTCTTAGTCCTGCTGAGGTCAGCTAGAGGACAGCTCAGATGCCTGGAGCAGGAGCAGGTGCGGGCTCCATTAACCCACAGCAAATCCATAATTATGCAGGTCAGAGAGTCAGTACTTCTGTTCAGCCAGATGTGCCTTGTTCTATAATGTTCTAAACTGCAGTACCAATGTTCTAAATAAATGCTGGAAGAAAAGCTGACAGGGATGTAACAGCAGAAAAGAGCAAGAGTCCAGTAGCACCTTAAAGACTAACATAATTTGTGGCAGGGTAGGAGCTTTCGTGAGTCACTGCTCACTTCTACAGCGACGTAAGAGGCCTTGGAAAAGCATGCCCTCTATAAGACAGCGTTTGCATATTATCACTATTATCAGGCTAATGTTTCCACCCTTCCCTTAAGTTTTCAGGAAAGTGTTTCTATATAGTTCTTTCACAAATGTTTGAGGAGGAAAATAGGAGACAGAGGTTGCTTTGTTCGGTGTTTGATTCTTTATTTGAATTTATACCCTGTCCTATTATAGTTATAGACTCAATGGTCAGCTCATGCCTTTTTACATATTCCTTCATGCCATACCTCTCCATTAAAGGAAAGAAAACCCCACCCTCATATCTTACCCCCTCTAATCTTTGTTCTCCTGCTTCAGACCGACATGGCTGACCACCTGGAACTATCTTCATGGAAGGCACCTCATTCAGCCGCCTGGAAAGAAACTTAACCTGACAAAGAAACTTAAAACATTTTCATCATGTTAACTCTAACTTCCATTCCAGTGGATGTGGAAAAGTGTGCCTTGCACACGAAAGCTAATACCTTGAATAAAATTTTGTTGGTTTTAAAGGTGCCACTGGACTCTAAATTTGTTCTAATCTTTCCTAAATTCATCCTAATCACTGTTTCAAACAACAACAGTAAGGATGTTCCTTCTGTGCTCATTTCAAATGTAGATAAGTCAGGCTCAAATCTCCTGTCAGAAATTAAACCGAAAAACAACACACAAGCAAACCCTGCGATATGAATAACTTGTTGGAAATGTATGTGTTTACAAGGTCTGACAATCTAGCCATTATAGGGTTAACTTGTTTACCTGGTATTGCTATTGTTTAGATTGACCTGGAAGGGAAACCTGGTGCAGAGCCAATGGGGAATTAGCCTGGGAAAAGTAACTTCTGTTGTGATAAGTGATTGGTTGTTTGTTCCAGGTGACTTCCTTTCTAGGGGTCGAGAAGAAGGACAGATTCTCCATTATCTCTGTGTTAGTGTGTGACTATGTTTTGAGAAGTAAGCAGTAGAAAACGTAGCTCTTAGATGTTCTGTTTATTTTGTAGGTTCCCTGTGTACCTTTACCCTTAGAAATAAAGGTTTTTAAACACAAAGAAATCTCTTCTTTCCAATAGAGCAAGATCCATTGATACTCTGAGTAATTTAAATACTTTTGACTACTTTTACAACATAACTTTGGAAAGATTTATATTGCTTTTTAAACTTTACAAGATTACAAAAATTTGTCCAACATTCTCAATTGTACAATATTGTAAAAAAGTCCAACATTCTCAATGAGTACCCGGTTATACACTCATTTCAACTTTGCAGTCTTTCTCAGGCGTAATCCTGTATTGTAAGGAGGTGATCCCTTTTGGTCTGTGAGAAATTAAACTGAGCCTTGATGATTCAATAACAGGCCTTGGAGGAAAGGCAGAACAGGTGATGTAAACACATTGACAGGGATCCTGCCACTTGGCAGAATGCTGCGTTTTCCCTCACTGTTCCTGCAGCCCCTTCCAACCCCCAGAAAAATCATTTCCAGGGTCATGGGACCAGCATGGGGGATGGCCACATGGGTTTGGGGGACTGGAGTATGGAAGAACAAGGGGGGTGACATCCACTCCTCCTTCCTATCCGGCAAGCACAGTTCCACCGAGGAAAGAGGTTGCTTTATTCCCTTGTCTCTTCCTACTTCTGCCCATTGCCCTGCACGGCTGTTCCTCCATGCAGATCCTGTGATCTCAGAAATGAATTTTCCAGGTGTCAGAAAGAGTTACAAAAACAGAGAGAAAAATGAGAAAACTCTCTGTGCTTTTCATACCTGCATAGCTGGTAGCAATTAGTAGTGGAGACTCTATGTTTGGCTTCTAGAATCCAGCTAATACATTGTGGTCAAGTAATAATAAATAATGAGGTCCCCATCAATGTTCCCTCTAAGCTGTAGAGTCTCGTGAGCGAAAATTCTCCTCTGTGAGCTCCTGGCATTCAAGTTGTGAGCGAGCGATTTGGCTGCTGCATAAATTAGTCTGCTCTGAAGCCATCCCTTCCTGAGCTAAGGCAAAAATGTGTGAGCCGGAGGCTAAAAAACTGTGAGCTAGCTCACACTAACTCAGCTTAGAGAGAACACTGGTCCCCATTATGGGGACTGGATGCCAGAAATACTGGGAGCCCAGCCCTAGGAATAAGAAACCACCACATTGTAGCACCAAAGATAAAAGAGACAGGAACTTAATGGGAGGATAGCCATGATTCTGGCTTTAGGTAAGGATAATCAACAGTCAGGAAGGTAGAAAAATCTCTCAAGAATTGGTAGGCACACCTACTTTGCATAATACTTAGGATACTGTGGAATCCAGCACTTTTACTGAAAGTTCTGTTTTGAAACTGAAGATTGTGACGTGAGGGTATTGTTTCCATGGCTCTCTGTCATTAAATCCGTTGAGTGTTGAAGAAATGGTGTCTTCTTTTTCTGGTATCAGTGCAACTCCCAAAGTCTGAGAAGCTGTGGACCATTCACAAGCCCTAGTTTAACCCTAGTTCTAAAAATCCCAATTTCTCTCTCATATGCCTGCTATCGATCCTGAAAACCACGGAAGACTTGTGAACAGTTTTTCCAGTGACACATCTAGTTTGGTGTCACTGAGGGGAGAAACTGTGTACCATTTCAGACTGTAGGTGGAAGTTCCCATAACTTAATGCCCCTCCATATTAAAAATGCCCTGCACATAGACAACTAGGTGTCACAAAAAAGGCCCCACCTGAATCATTCTCCTTGACATCTGAATTCTCCACTGGGAGGAAATGTGTGCCTGAATTGGTGGTGGTGGAAAGTGCTGTCAAGTCACAGCTGACTAATGGCGATCCGGTAGAGTTCGAGGCAAGAGATGTTCAGAGCTGGTTTGCCATCGTCTTCCTCCATGTCACACCCCTGGTATTCCTTGCAGGTCTCCCATCCAAATACTAGCCAGGGCTGACTCTGCTTAGCTTCCAAGATCTGACAAGATCGGGCTAGCCTGGGCATGAATTAGGAGCATTTAGTCTGGTGAGCTGCACCTGCAGTGGAGTTGGAGACCTCCTGGAATTAGAATTCATCTCCAGACTACCGATATCAGTTTCCCTGGGGAAAATGGCTATTTTGTAGGGTGGACTGGACAGTTGTATGAAGTGATACCACTATACCTAATTTGGCCCCAATAGTAATATTTGAATTCTCTATTAAAAGCAAGAAAAAATATAAATAAAACAGAGTGTACAAGGAAGGCTCACTACAAAATACATTGAAGTCAATGTAACAATTGACACTGACTTCTTTCACTTGTTTTGGAATAAGCCCTGAAGGAAATAATGTTCAGCTCTGTGTTTCAGCATTATTTTATATGTATTTTACATGATTCAGTTAAGAGCTTTGCCCTGCAGAGCTTATTAGAAAAGGTCTTGACTCACTGCCAATAAACCCCTTGGGAGTCTCGCAAGGGAACAGTAAGTCAGTTTTTATTCATCAGGGAAAATACCTTAGTTAAAAACCAATCTGGTATTTTAATTCCACGTGCCTTCTCCAGAGGGTTTCATTACATGTAGATCACAAATGCTTGGATGTAGCAACAAATTATTCCCAGTACAGCCCAAATCCTTTAATAATCCTATGTCGTTCTGATAGTTTTAGTTGACGTATGTGGGTATTCAAAACAGCCTGATTTATACAACATTACTATAGCGGTAAATGGTGCATCTTGGGGCTGGTAACTATTATCCTGAATGCTCCACTCTTGTCGCTCCTCATATAAAAGATGCTATTCAATATGGAATATCATCGGGATACATTCCAAACTCAAGTGTGTCCTGGATGATGGTGGTGGTGGTGGTGGTGGTAATAGTGGCTTCATTTCCTTATAATGCAAAAACCTGGCAAACAAAAGATCAGTTATGGTGAGATATTTTTGATCCCTGCATCTAATCCTGGAGCCCTTAGTTCTATTTGTTGCCCTCAAACCTTCTTGACTAACCTAATGGCTCATAAGAGACCTTTCTACTGTTACCCAAAGAGGCAGTCTCCTATTTGGTTGGGGGAAATTAGATTTAAAGGAGACAAAGTGAGAGGGGGTAACTGGGATTCTCCACCTATGTATATGGGGATTTTGCCCTTAGTGATCTCTCAAAATAAACCAATCAGATGTTCCCCTGGAAAGGGATTTATTGAAATAGGGATAAAAGAGCAAAACACACATACAAACACATAGAAAACACACAAGCTAGCTATGAGGAGATCAGGGAGGAGAGGGAGAAAGCAATTTCAGAGAAGGCTATTCAATTACCAGTCTTGAAGAAAGAGGTCCATGGAGGTGACAGTGAAATGACTAGTGTTTCACGGAGAAAAGGATAAGATCCACATGAAAGTGGGGGTGTATGTATGCCTCCCAGAACACACAGAATTTGGCGACAGTTTGAGACTAGGTTACAGCTACATACTATTTAATTGTCTAGTTTGTATCCTAACAGGGTTACATTCTTCTATATCCACTGAAGTCAGTGGGCTTAGAAGGGTGTAACTCTGGTTAGGAATGCACTGCAAGAACCAAACTAGATGTGACATAATCCCTAAGTCCACCATGGGGACACCTCTGCCATTTTAGGACTGAAATTCCTTCTGTTTACAAAAGTCTTGGGGGCTGAATCCTAAATTGGCTACAGGATCGGGGAAAGAGGGGTTCCTGCCCCCCCCCTCATGTGCACAGTTTTTAAAAGTCCAAGTGCTGGGGGGTTGAGTGCTTGAAATAGGAAGGGGGGGTGACAGGAACCCTTCTCATTGTTTTAGGTCCCTTTCATATGGGCTCTTTAAACCTGCTTCTGAAGGCAAACATATTTTTAAGGTTTTACATGGATAAAGTGCAAGAGCAGCAACAACAACAATAAAACGATCAACACAAGTTTTGGAAAACCCAGATTAAAGCTTCATTAACTGCAGATGGACAACATCTAATACATGACATATATGAAACCCAAAAATCCCTGCTTGTCTATAGAAGACAAAGTGGGTTAAAGAGCCCATATGAAAAGGACCTTAATCAACAATTTGCTTTTCCTGAAAAATTTATTTCTAAACTTTTCCAGAGACACATCATCCCAAACCTACAAAATGAAATCACAAGATGCATCTACATTTAAATGCTAATTTTATTTATTTATTGTATAAAGCCTTCTGCCTTATGGAGTATAGTTTGAAGACAGGCTAACTCCAACATTATCAAACGTTTGACTTTCTTAAAATATAGCATCTCGAAACCATGAGGCACACTTAACAGTCTGGAGATTTGGAGACCATTTGGTAGTAACTGTTCTGCATGCTGCTGTCAAAATCTTTCAGATATGCTGTCATGACATTCTCAAGCTGTTTATTTCCTTCCAAGTGACAGAGGAGATTTTCTGAAATCTAGCCATGGTTGATGAATCATAGGCATGTCTCTTACTCTTCTTTGGTCTGAATCTATAACTTCTAAAAATATATATTTTGAAAGAAAGTAATCTCAGCTTGACTATTCAACCTACTTAGATAACTACAATATTTGACCACAATATTTCAATGTATTTGATATTAGCAAATTTACCTGGCCTGCATGAACTATTTTAACAGCAAGAGTAAATGTATAACTATAGTGCCACCTTGTGGCGCAAAGTGGCCCCTGCACCTTCATATGCATGTAGCATTCTTCAAATGTTAGAGGTGACATGCCAAAAGATAATCCAGTATATTGGAGGTGGTGGAAAGAGCTGTCAAGACCCACCCAATGTATGGTGATGCCATAGGACTTTCAAGGCAAGAGATGTTCAGAGGTGGTTTGCCATTGCCTGCCTCTCTATAGCAACTCTGGACTTCCTTGGTGGTCTCCCATTCAAATACTAAGCAGGGCTGACCCCGCTTAGCTTCCAAGATTTGATGATATCAGTCTAGCCTTGGCCATATAGGTCAGGGCAAGTATATGTATGTATATACATTTTACGGTTATATTTCAGGGTGGAAACACCCATCCAATTAGGGGGTATGTTGTCAGTGTGATTTCTAACTTCGTCTTTCATCCTAACAATGTGGGCAAGATAAATAACGTCCTATACTGAGGAGTATAGAAGCAACCACAATATGGAGTCAACTGCACAAGTGAATATAGATAAACCAGGCTTCAGAAGTGCCCAGAGTTGAACCTAAGCATTTGATGGTCGTCAACAGAAACATAATTACTCCATGTTGATCTTATATAAGGACGGTCAACTGGCAGCTTGCAGGCTAGATCTGGTCCCAAGGAAAAAATGTTCAGGATCCTGATGACCTCACTAAATTGTATTCAATGTTTTGCAAAAATAATTTTGTAGTTTCACTGATAGGGAAAAATTAGCTTTAAAAGTTCCACACTTACGGTACAATCCTAAGAATAGTTACTCTGATCTAAACCCATTGATTTCACTGGTCTTAGACTGGAGTAACTCTGTTTAGGATGCACTGAAAATATTAGTTTTCTCTTTTTTGATTCTGTGGGTAACATGTAAATGTACATATCTGGATGCTTTGCTATCTGTTACACAGCATGTGTTCCACCAATATAGGTGCCAGCTTTACTATGGATCCTGACCACTCATACACATATAAATTAATATCTGCTCCTTTCCCCCAGATTATTGTCATTTTGAAAACAATGAAATAGCCCATTTATTCTGCTGGAGCACTTCAGGCCCATTACAGATTTTCCAGTACATGGCAGGGTGGGTCAGCTCCCTCACATTCTTGCATAGACGTGTACTTGACAGGAGGAGGTGGAGGCTTGAAAGATGGCGGTCGGTTCATACTGAAAATGAAAACAGGGCTTTGAAATGTAAGCAGCCGATAAAACAAACAGGATAAAACAGTAGTCAAGGCACACAAAATCACTCATGTTCACCATTCTGTAAAGAAGATACGACTGTCTCAGACAGTAACTATTTTCGGTAGCACTATTTGTGCCAAATTCTTATTTTATTACCACCAAGTTCTTTCCCCCATAAACATGTTTGAATGACCAATAATGATGAAAATGGCCATTGTGGTGCCAAAATTTACACAAGCACAACTCCACTGATTTTGACTGGACTGCCAGGTGCAATAATAGGTGTAGGAGTGCAGTCAGTGGCTTCACTGGGTTCAGGGTTCACTGTACCTGAAAAAAATGTATGGTTTATGGACAGTGATTTCTAAAATCCTTCTAATGTTGCTGTCAGGTTAGCACTACTTTTCAGATATTACAGATTTTTTAAAAGAGTTTTCACTAGGGCTGCCAAACCGCGGCGGGGGATCCGTGCGTCGTCGCAGGATCGCTGCCACGGGGGGACAGCGATCCGCGTTGCACCGGCGTCGCCAGGATGTGACTCTATGCGTCGCCCTGGCAACGGGACTCCAAACAGCTCCGTTGCCAGGGCAATGTGTAGCGTCACATCCTGGCGACACCGGTGCAACGCGGATTGTTGTCCCACCGCGGCAGCGATCCTGCAACGACGCACGGATCCCCCGCCGCGGTTTGGCAGCCCTAGTTTTCACAGATGTTAGAGTTTGTTCAGTTTTGTCAGAATTAAAAGTGTTGACATTTATGATTGGCAATGTCGGGAGGATCAGATAGTTGACTGTATGAGGGTTACCATCATTCATTTCCTTGAACAGTAGCCAGTAGGGGTGCACACAGATGTTTTATTTGGGTTCAGGTTGTTGGAAGTGAATGAGACTGTGCCTTTTTTCAGAGCTCATTGGTTTGGTGGGGGAGTAAAGCTAGCAAGACTCAGTCAGTTCCTGTATTTTGTCTGCTGTGCTACTGTCTCTTAGTTACCCAGAATACTAGGGGTTCCTTCATTTGGCTAACTCCTTTGCTTCCTGTTTCTCTTTAATTCACTCCAACCCTTGGTCCCTCCCCCCGTAACCTTTCCCATAAGATTTCTGTTAAGTCGGTTACTTAACAAAGAGTCAGAGAGTGATTTCAGCAAAAGATCAGCTTTATTCAGCAACTCCTAACTCAACTCCAAACAGATCAACATGAATAGCCAGAACAGCTTTTACATTGCACCTGTTCTGCTTTTAAACTCTCCCGGCTAATGTAGCCATGCCTACTGTACATTTACCAACCAATAAGGTTGTATACATAAGGACCCATCACGGACGTTCCCGCTCAGGGAGCTTGCTGACAAGTGATTGGTTGGTTCTTCCTGGGCTATCAGTGCGATTGGATGGATTTGGATCCTAGCCCAGGACGAAGCTTAACATTGTACTTAGATGATTCATGTATTGCAATGGCAGCTATTGAATACATTACAAATTCCTCCCCCCTAAGTAAAAAAATTCATTTACATTCGTAATCACTTAGGTAGGTTGGTGCTCGGCGCACCCGCTGAGACCTGCGTAGCGGTACAGGCTCAGGACACAATTCAGCTTGGGGGGCCCTGCTTGACTCTGGGATCTCAGAGTCAGGTACACTACACTACACCACTACGATTTCCCCTTCACATCTTTATCTCAAGAAGTGGGCTCTGTCTCAGTGAAATCTCATCATGAAATAAATGTTGTTAGTGTTTGGGGAGCTGCTGGTCTTTCGTTTTGTTTTGCTGCGACAGAATGACACGGCTACCCATTTGCAATCTTTTTCTAACACTGCCTTGATGGGCTCACTGCAGTCTCTCCCTTTGAGGACAGACAGATGGATAAGACAGACAGATGGTGACGGAAAGTGCCATCAAGTCACAGTTAACCTACGGCAAAGGTGGCCAAACTTGCCACACAGAATAAACGTTAGATGTTTGAGAGCTGCAAGACATGAACAGATATCACACACACATTTTTATTGAAAAATATGCAAATTTGCTTTTTATTAACATTAAATTAGACTGTGTGAAAGAGCTGCATGTGGCTCCCGAGCTGCAGTTTGGCCACCCCTGACCTATGGCAACACTGCAGGGTTTCCAGGGCAAGAGACAAATAGAGGTGGTTTGCCCTTGCCTGCCTCTGTGTAGCAACCCTGGACTTCCTTGGTGGCCTCCCATCCAAACCTGGCTTGCTGCTGGGCTTGTATATTTGATCCTCCCCCTCCCTTCTCTTGTTGACGGTTGTAGTTAGTCACAGACTTCAGTTATCTATGAGGTACAAACACAAGTGTGCAACCTAACAGGACTTACTTTTCCTCCTCTGCTAACCAGGATCCTAAACCAGGGTTTAATCCAAGCTTAGAAACCCAGTTATTGGAAAGAAATTTATGGGTAACCAGCATCAGTGTTTAATTATCTGTGGGGAAAGGGGGGATGTTGTGTCCTGACCTAGCCATGTGCTCAATCCAGTTTCGGCCTGTTCCACATGCGGTCAGGTGAGGTACCTGAGCTTCCCTCCCAAACACAATAGATGTTTGGATCCTAGTTCCCAGCTAATCGGGAACCTAGGCTCCCCAGGAATAATCTAATCAGTGTAAATAGACCATTCACGGGGTGTGTGTGTGTGTTTTCCTTGGGGCATATAACCTGGCCTGCGAGCCGGCTACTTTGTCTTGTTCTTCTCCGAATAAAGTATGAGAGCTGAATTCACTAAGTAAGTCTCAGTACTTTTCAGGGGAGCTGTAAGGTGCATGCACAGACCAACAGTTCATACACATTTCTCCTTAACTGCAGCAACAAGTGATGTCTGAGTATAGTTTAAGAGAGGGCATCATAAAGGTTTATAAAGTTAGGCATGGTGTGCATTGCCTGGAGTAAACAGACTGACAGAATTTTTTCATCTCCTATTACTCTAGAAGTGACTGATTGTCACATCTCCCATTACTCAGCCAGTGACTGATTGTAGATTCAGAATAGGGATAAGGAAGAAGTATTTTCTCCCAAAGTATATAATTGATTTGTGGAATTCACTGGCTGCTGGCTCAGATGCTTTAAAAGGAGATTAAGCACATCCACAGAGGACAGGTCTGTCAGTGGGTAGCATAGGACCATCAGTTCAGAGCAGTATTGCAGCTCTGGGAGCAAACAATGGTGGCGTGCTATTGCTTTCATTTCCTGTTGGTTGCAGTTTCCCAGAAAAAAAAACTGGCTGGCCACTATGAGATGCTGGAATATGTGGACATTTGGTCTGATCCAGCAGTGCTTCTTAGGTACTACACAATTTACTTCTCTCCCTCCCCCTCTCTCCTTCCTCCCCTCGTATTAAAGTACAAAATGCTACATGAGTCTCATTGTACTTACATTTCTTTTTGATAATGGCACCATGTTCTGATCCCCAAAATCATTAAAAAACTGCAGATGGAAAGCAATGCTGCTATGAACGCTGGCCAGGAGAAATGACGGGGTCCAGGATTCGTTGTGACACCTGCAAAAATTATAGAACACCCCAGCTTCACTCTATACAATAAGCTTTGGGAAATGACATTGTTCAAATTTCTAAACTAAAGGCTTTTTAAAACTACATGTAGGGAGTCTCGGTAGTTACACCCAAGCAGAATTGAATTTTTTGAAGTGGGGAGTCACAGTTATAGCACCAATTCCTGTGATAAGAGCAACTCGGAAAAAATATAGTTATGAGGCCAGAAATTGTGGTGGGCCACATCTGTATTCCATTTTTTTTCCACAGCGTATTTCTCTAAATGGGTGTATGACAGAGGAAACATCGAGACTACTTATGTACAGTTATTGTGTGAACCAATCCTAACTTGCACATCAATGCATCTGTGAATCCATATTGCTCTTGAAAGGGAATCTGGAAGTCTCAATTAGCTCTATGAGAGGTGAAGTTACGGGCCTCTTTTGAAAGAGATTGTGAGATATAGGGGTGATATGAGCATTTGTTTTCTGAGTGTGTGGGCCCCCAATTCAGAATCAGATTGGGTCTTGGCACAGCAAGAGATGGGAATTCAGCCTCCCCCCACCCTGGTACTGTTTTCCCAGTCCAAAGACAGCATCGGGGGGGGGGTGTTTTCCCAGTTGGAGGGCTACACATGTAGCCCATCAGTACATGTTCAGCTTAATAAGCTTAATATTACTGGATGTCCTGATGGCACCTGGAATTTTTGGCCACTGTGTGACAGAGTGTTGGCCTGATCCAACATTGGCTTCTCTTATGTTCTTATAGTCTTATGTTTAATATGAAAATTACTTTTGGGGAATAAAAAAAAGTCTACTTACCAGTACTATCAAGGCTACCCCTTACAGTGGGAGAATTACCAGGGCTAATTAATGAGGTTAGTTCAGTTGCTCTTGTGGCAGTCAGACTGTCTAAAAACAAACACACACACACACACACACAGAAGATACATTATCTTGAACTGATTATCGTATGGATTTTTAAAAGGTGTTATCACACCTTTCCTGATCCTTGCCGACCTGCATTGGGGCATCCCAGCCCACGGAATGGGAAGAGGAGGTGGCGGCACCACCATATTGCTCACTCCTCCCGGGGTGTCTGATCACTCACCTCCAGGGCAGTATTCACTCCTGCTTCCCTGGCCTGATTCTGGAGCCTGCTTTTTAAAGGATGTGCCATGTTCTGCCCCTCTTCCCAGACTGCCCACTCCCTTTCCTGCTACCTCCTGAGCACCCTGGCCCGATGTGCCAGAGGGTGGGGAAACTGCTCCCTCCCCCTCTCCTTTGCTTTGAGACAAGCAGACCCCGCCACCCCGCCCCTGCTGGTCTCCCCATGGCTACTGTCAGAGGCTGCCCACTGCAGGCTGCTCTGCCAGCGGACTCCGCCCCTTCCTCCCCTGGGGCATGGCTGCGTTGGCCAGCGACATCAGCCCTTTTTAGAAGGACTGTGTGCCATTTCCAACTTGGCCTGGCCACATCCCCGCCTCTTCAAGAGCTGCACGGGTAGGTCTGTGGCCACTGTGGACTGGGCCACAGCTGAATCCCTCACCATCGAATCCGGTGCCAGGGTCTACAGAGGGGGCTGCCTCCTTTGGTCCCAGGGCGAGCACCATCCTTAGACACCACTTTTACGTGGGATTACTTTTAAGAACCCCCGTGCACATTGTTTATGGCCTTGTGGTTTTGCCTTTCACCTTTTCTTTGGTTTGTACTGCATCCATTCTCTCCTATTTGTTATCGTCTTTCAAAAAAAGTACAATATATTACAATGGCTTGATTTTAATTTTCTGCATTAAAAAAAACCCTTATAACTTTTAAGTATGCTCAGGTAACCTGCCAGTTGGGCAAATACCTTTATTTATTCAGATCAGAGATTTATACCCTGCTTTTCTCCAGTTTACAACGTTATTCTCTCCTCCTCCAATTTATCTCCAAACAACCCCATGAGGTAGGTTAGGCTGAGAGTATGTGACTGGCCCAAGGCCACCCAGTGGGCTTCTATGGCAGAGCAGAGATTAGAACCTGGGTTGCCCAGATCCTAGTCTATCTGCTGTACCACACCCATCATTTGAGAGCAGGGAGCTGATTTTATAGTGTGATGTTTGGATGTGTCTATTTTGCACGATTACACTACTTTCTCACAGGATTAGAATGCTTTTTTGCAGCAGTCCCATCCCCCAGACATTCATCTGTCACTGCTTCCAGTCTTAAAAGTCACAAATCAAGATATCAGGATCCAGAACAAAATGATTTGGTTAACGAACAATAGATCTGAGACAGGAACAATGACTCACCAGTAAGATTAAACCCACCCTTGACAGTGGGTGAAGAGCTAGGGACAGTCTGTGAGGTCAGGTCAGTCACTCTTTTGGTAGACAGATTGTCTTTAAAAAAACATACATAATGTATCAGAAAGGCTTGATTTTAACATTTTGAGTTTTTGGAAAAAAATGATACCACTATAAGGTAGACTCGAGGACCTGGTGATTTGGCTCACAATCATACTCACCATTTGCAAGCAGAGATCTGAGTATTTAGAGGAAAAATATGTTTGAATTACTATTTAGGTGTCTCCATGTGCCTCTGGTGTCTGTTCATTATGACTGCGAATCTGCTTTCCTCTCTGCTGATGTCGGCAAAAGAATGCCTCTGTAATTTTTTTTCCAGCTTGACCCAATTAGCATTGTCATGTCATGATATCAGGAGTATTACTTCATGTTAGACATGGTGGAATGGATTTTTTTTTAAGTAGAAAAGAGCAAAAGTCCAGTAGCACCTTAAAGACTAACAAAATTTGTGGCAGGGTATGAGCTTTCGTGAGTCACTGCTTACTTCTTCGGCTACCTGTGTCTCTTTTCTAGTGCTAAAGACAAACATGGCTACTCATCTTGATCTATTTTTTAAAAAGAAAAGGTGAGTGTGTAAGCAGTTCACAGGATTACAACTGGAACTTCAGGAACCAAAGCTGCAGTGGCCTGGTGCTGTAGAACGGGTGGCTAAAGCACAGGTGCAAAGCTGCTTGACATAAACTTTGACAACACCCATCAGGGTGATCCGATCAGGAGCTTGCCTCATGTCTAATCGAGGCAGTCCAGCAACATAAATTCCCTTGGCTATCTTGTCTGGGTCCAAGTTGGCAGCGTGGTAAACCACTATGACACTGAATCCCATTTTAGCATCCCTATGCATATGGTTTATGGCTGATAGAGCAGGTCTGAACAATCTCATTGGCTCACCTTTCCTGTTATCTAATCTGATTGGCTATGGCTTTGCAAGTGCACTCCTTGATCTGTTTCTAGGGACCAAGGGAACCCGGGATTTGGTGGGGGAGAAAGAGAGATGGGGGAATACTGACAGAGAAGGCTGGGGGGAAGAAAGGGGGTAAACTGTCAGAGAAGAGAAGAGATTGGATTTACACCCCACCTTTTACTACCCAAAAGAGGCTCAGAGTGGCTTACAATCTCCTTTACCTTCCCCTCCCCACAACAGACACTCTGTGAGGTAGGCGGGGCTGAGAGAACTCTTGACAGAAACTGCTTTTTCCAGAACAGCTCTGAGAGAACTGTGACTGATCCAAGGTCACACCAGCAGCTACATGTGGAGGAGTGGGGAATCAAACCCAGTTCTCCCAGATTAGAATTCGCACTCTGAACCACTACACCAAACTTGGGGACAGAGGGAGAGAAATATGGGGGGAGATTGATGGAGAGGTGGGTAAGATTGTCAGGAAAGGAGAAGGGGGAAATAGAAGGGAAAAGATTGACATAGAAGGTGAAGGGGGGGAGAATGAGTGGGGTAAAATTGTCAGGGGAGAAAGGGAGGGTGGGAGATTATTCGAGAAGGGGGGGGAGAGGGAGGGGAGCAAAGGTGTGGGAGGATGTGATGCACCCTCCCTGCAGGTTTGTTCCAGGTTCCCACTTGTTTTTCATACTTATCACACTATAGTAGCGGTCCACATCAAAAAAGTGCTGAACACTTACGTCCTGGTAGTGTTAAGGTCTGATGGGGGGTGACACGCAGAGAGGCCTTTGAGGCTACAGTGATGGAATCCCGCATTCCTG
>NW_015162488.1:60865-71477 GCF_001447785.1 Gekko japonicus | reverse complement strand
CCCCCCCAGAGGAGGCCTGCCGGGCCGAGGAGGAAGAGGCCGGCGCTGGGGAGGGGGCCGGCGCTAGGCCGCCTGGTGGGGCGCGGGCCGAGAGCTGGCGCGGCGTCGGCCTCAATGCGCCGGCTCCGGACGCGGGTTCGAATCCCGCCTCTGCCCGCTGGGTGTCCCCCTCGGGATGCCGGGCTGCACGACGGAGGGACGGAGGGAGGGAGGGAACCACTGAGCCAAGGGGGGCGCCGAGTCCGTCGTCCATAGAAAATAATTTTATTGACTCTCATCATCAAGTGGCTTTCTGATGAGGCTTTACAAATAGCAGAGGAAAGAAGGAAAGCGAAAGGCAAAGGCGAAAAGGAAAGATTTACCCAACTGAACGCAGATTTCCAGAGAACAGCAAGGAGAGATAAGGAGGCCTTCCTGAATGAACAGTGCAAAGTAATAGAAGAAAACAATAGAATGGGAAGGACTAGAGATCTCTTCAAGAAAGTTGGAGAAATCAAGGGAGCGTTCCATGCAAAGCTGGCCATGATAAAGGACAAAAACGGTAGGGACCTAACAGAAGCAGAAGAGATTAGGAAAAGATGGCAAGAATACACAGAAGAACTATACAAGAAAGACCTCGATGTCCTTGACAACCACGACGGTATAATCACTGACCTCGAGCCAGACATCCTGGAATGTGAAGTTAAATGGGCCTTAGAAAGCATTGCTAACAACAAAGCTAGTGGAGGTGATGGTATTCCAGCTGAGCTATTCAAAGTCTTAGAAGATGATGCTGTTAAAGTGCTGCACTCCATTTGCCAGCAAATTTGGAAAACGCAACAGTGGCCACAGGATTGGAAAAGGTCAGTATACATTCCAATCCCAAAGAAGGGCAATGCCAAGGAATGTTCAAACTATCGCACAATTGCACTCATATCACACGCTAGCAAGGTCATGCTCAAGATCCTACAAGCTAGGCTTCAACAGTACGTGGATAGAGAACTACCAGAAGTACAAGCTGGGTTTCGAAGAGGTAGAGGAACTAGAGATCAAATTGCCAACATTCGCTGGATTATGGAGAAAGCAAGAGAGTACCAGAAAAATATCTACTTCTGCTTCATTGACTATGCTAAAGCTTTTGACTGTGTGGATCACAACAAACTATGGCAGGTCCTTAAAGAGATGGGAGTACCAGACCACCTCACATGTCTCTTGAGAAACCTGTATAAGGGCCAAGAAGCGACAGTTAGAACCGGATATGGAACAACTGATTGGTTCAGCATAGGAAAAGGAGTACGACAAGGATGTATATTGTCGCCTTGCTTATTTAATATATATGCAGAGTACATCATGCGAAATGCTGGCCTGGATGAATCACAAGCGGGAATTAAGATTGCTGGGGAAAAGATCAACAACCTCAGATATGCAGATGATACCACTCTAATGGCTGAAAGTGAAAAGGATCTAAAGAGCCTCTTGCTCAGAGTAAAAGAGGAGAGCGCAAAAGTGGGCTTGAAGCTCAACATCAAAAAAACTAAGATCATGGCATCCGGCCCCATCACTCCTTGGCAAATAGAAGGGGAAGCTGTGGAAGTAGTGACAGACTTCACGTTCCTGGGATCCCAGATCACCGCAGACTGTGACTGCAGCCATGAAATTAAAAGACGCCTGCTCCTTGGGAGGAAAGCGATGGCGAACCTAAACAGCATGATAAAAAGTAGAGACATCACCCTGCCAACAAAAGTCCGCATGGTCAAAGCAATGGTATTCCCAGTAGTCATGTATGGCTGTGAGAGTTGGACTATAAGGAAGGCCGAGCGCCGAAGAATAGATTCTTTTGAACTATGGTGCTGGAGGAGACTCTTGAGAGTCCCTTGGACTGCAAGAAGAACAAATCAGTCAATCCTCAAAGAAATCAACCCTGACTGTTCCCTGGAAGGCCAGATAATGAAACTGAAGCTCAAATACTTTGGCCACCAAATGAGAAGGGAGCACTCACTGGAAAAGACCCTGATGCTGGGAAAGATTGAAGGTCAAAGAAGACGGGGACGGCAAAGGATGAGATGGTTAGACAGTGTCAGCGATGCAACGAACATGAAATTGAGCCAACTTCGGAGGACGGCGGAAGACAGGAGAGCCTGGCGGGAGATTGTCCATGGGGTCGCGAAGAGTCGGACTCGACTGTGCGACTGAACAACAACAAAGCACCCAAGGCAGCTTCCCAAGTTTTGGCAATAATTCAACACAAAAAGAATCTGCAGTGAAAACTAAACAAATAAATATAGACAAGAAAATGGAGACTGGTAGGATTGCCAGTTCCTGGGTTGGGAAATTGCTGGAGATTTGGGGGAAGACCCTGGGGAGGGTGGGTTTCACAGAGGGGAGGGACCTCGGCAGGGTATAATGGAGTTCACCCTCTGAAGCTGCCATTTCCTCCAGGTTAACTGATCTCTGTCCTCTGGAGATCAGTTGTAATTCTGGGAGATCACCAGGCCCCAGCTGGAGGTTGCTAACCCTATGACCAACTCAGAGTTCTCCTCTTTCTTCAATTTGGGGTCAGGAAGCAATCCTGGAGGGTTTTTTTTGTCATCTTCTGGGTGTGGAACAGCTGTCACTGCAGGTGTGGAGGGGGGTAATTGTGAATTTTCTGCATTGTGCAGGGGGTTGGACTAGATGACCCTGGAGGTCCCTTCCAACTCTATGAGTCTATGATTATAAGGTAGGAGCACCAAAACTGTAGTAACTAAAAGCAGGTTTATTCTGGAGCTGGTGCATTTCACTGGGGTGAGAAGGGGTGTGCAGGTTTCTGTTCCTCTAATCTCCTGAAGCAAACTCACAAGTGAAGAAGAAAAAAATAAGCATTCTTGTCAGGAAACAAACTATGCTTCAGTCAACACTTGCAATGCTCCTGTGCCAGGAATAGTTTGGGAGAGAGCAATCAGTATTAGTTTGCTTGAACCTAATTTTGTGTGTTATGTGTGTGAGCCATTACAAGCAGGATGTCTTGCCCCTGGGAATAGTATTGCACAGCTTCTAAGTCAAACAAGACTCCTCAGACTTAAAGAGCAGTGGCCAGCTAAACATGTTAGACATGGGGAATGATTGTGTTAAGAGAACTGTAATTGTGAATGGACAACATTAACCCACAGGTCATTGGTTAGATTTTTCTCAGAATAATGACTGAAAGCCTCTGGCAATAAAAAACACATTTTTCAGTCTGAACTCTAAGGTACTATTAGACAAGGTATCTGTAGGAGAGAGAGACACCTTGCCAGACAGTTGGCAGAGCTAAGCTGCTGGGGAAATGGCCTGTTTCTCACTGAAATAAATGTAAAAAGTATTGAGTGTTTCCATAATGGTAGAACAAAGGAGGAAAGACTAGACTGCTATGTAATAGGGTAATGTAGCACTGCTTGTATTCACCCAATCGTGTTCCTAAATTTTAAGAGAGATGAAGCTGCCTTATACGGAATCAGACCAATGGTCCTTCGGAGTCAGTACTGTCTACTCAGACTGGCAGCAGTTTTCCAGGGTCTCAGAGGGAGGTCATTCATATCAACCACAACCTGATTCTTTTAACTGGAGATGTGTGGAATTGAAATTGGGACCTTTTGCATGCCCAGCAGATGCTCTACCACTGAGCCATGGCTGCTCCCATAGGTCCTATGACAGTTATACAGCATGGCAGTCAGATTCTAGAAAAATATTTTTTTGTAGAACTATTTGTCAAAATGGCAAGGCCAAGATTGAATATGGGCTGTGCATAAGTTACCTTATACAGCCACTTGGCCAAACCCCCCCCCCCAACTGCAGTTAAGGTTACCAACCTCTAGGTGAGGCCAAGAATTCTCCTGGAATTAAAACTTATCTCCAGGCTACAGAGACCAGTTACCCTGGAGAAAATGGCAACTTCAGAGATAGGGTTGCCATGCGTGGCAACCGGTGGGAGACTAGGGGCAGAGACACAGGGGGCAGCTTTTGGTGACAGCATAGTATTACTTCAGGGAAAAACCCAGAATTGACATAGGGCTCTCTAGGAATCACTGAAAACTCTATGATTTTACCTGGAAGTGACATCACACATTGGGCCTAATGGCCATTTAAAAAAATGTCTCCTGCCACCACTCAGAGCAGCAGTGGGAAATGGGAACTGGCAGTCCCCTACCCACACTGAGGAGCTGGCAACACTATTCAGAGTATATGGCATCACATCCCCACTCAGCTCCTTCCCATCCCCAAATGACACTTTCCAGGCAATGCCCTCAGCCTCTAGGCATTTCCCAAGCCAGAGTTGGCAATCCTCAAATGGATTGACTTGCATTTTCCTGTAAATCAGATTAAACAGTTTTCAGCACTGGAAACCATGAGGCATGAGCAAGTGCAGCAACTTTACAACCACTTTATGTTCCTTGTATGCAAATATACCCTTTGAAAAGGCCTTAAAATGGTCTGCTACAGAATAGTACTAAAACTATAGTTAGGGGAAAATACATTTCTAGGGAATTGCTTAATTTTAACGATAATGACAAATTCCCCCCATAGATAGATAGAAGCACAAACAGATGACTCTTTTATATTATTACATTTGGTAGTACTTCTAAGCCATCGTCTTTCATTACCTTGGGATAGTAGCAAAATTCATAATTTGCAAAAGCATTAATAAATTACTTACTTTGTGGCGTGGTTGAGTAACTGGAGACTTTAGTAACAGTAATCTCTTGTAGGTTTGTAGTAGCATGCAAGTGTCCTGGGGAAATCAAATAGTCCCTTTAAGTTCAGTGTTAAACGCACTGCTTTGTGGATGGACAAACTCAAATTCAATTTGGAGAAAATGCAAAATGAATGAGCAGATTTCCTATGGGATTTAGAAAGCTGCAAACTTTATAAGACAAGCAATGTGACAAAATAAACAATTTAAACACTAAAGCGTGGAACAGAAGACTGGAAGACAGGCAGCCCTGGTTTCATCAGTGAAGACTGTAGCTGAGAGTTTTACCAGATATGTGCTGGGAGTTCTGTATTCAGAGCTCCCAACAATTTTTTAAACTGAATTTTAAACTGATCAGGACCACGGTTTGAGAAGGGGGCATTTTCTTGACCTGAAACTCCCCCAAGAAGTTGTATTTACCCTACTAGGCTAAAGTTACATGCACCTGCAAGTTTTGCCAAACAGAACTAGTAGCAGCTCATTTCAGGTCCTGGCATGTGATATGGAAAGTATTAAAACTCTTTCCTCATATGCTGTGGACCCAATCTGAATTGGTCCCTTGCATGCCTGAAAGTTGTTTAAAATATCACTGGGAGCTCCAAACATGGAACTCCGAGAATCCATCTGTGGTAAGCCCCTCCCCTGTCAGGCAACTGTCAGTCCCACTTCCCCCTCCTTGTTCCTAGCTGGCTTTGCCTCAATGTAACATTTCCTGTTATAAACCCTTAGCGCCCCCCCCCCGCTTCCTTAAAACTTCCTCTGGTCTTGTTGCCATGCCTTCACTGCCTCATCTGCCATCTGACACCCCCCTTCCCCATTTGCTTTCTAGTCTTTTCACAACTTCTCACTCCTTGGCCTCTTCTTTCTCAATACTTCTTTAGCCCAAAGTTAAGCGAGTCCATGTTTTGAAGGAGCAAGATGACATATTTCCTTTATGAAATCTATTTCCAATTCTTCACTTACTCATCAATTTAAAACGAATGGAAGTGAAATGTCAAATATTTCAAAACTGTAGCTAGTTCTTTGTCAGATGTCCAAGCTCAGAATTAAAAAAACCCTTCAATATTGATTCAAAGGCCCTATTTCAGACATTCTATGGAAATAGGTCAATCATCCTTGACACCTATCTAGTTTGGGGAAGAGCAGAACTCAGTCATCTGACAATGGCTGTGTGCTTGAGAAGATGAGATATACAGTGATTAATATTCAGTATCAAAGTGTCTCTTGGTACAACACACAAAGGATGCTCCTCTGGAAGCTAAGCACTGAACAGCTGTCTCACTAAGTAAAACTGAATGGAAAACTTTTGCAGTCAAAGGGAAATTACTGCTTCATTAATTCAAGTGTTTCTTCCCAGGCAAGGGATTTGTTAGATAGCATGCATAACAAGACCACTGGGCAACTAATGATTCAGAGCTCCAGGATACACACAGAGCATCTAAGCAAATGCACTGCACTATTCAAATAAAAACTATTGGAGAAATTCTGCACACACAGGCTTGGATCCAGCCATCTTTTCCACTGGTGGAAAAAGGATGAGGGAGTTCCCTTTGATCACTAAAAAGGTCACTCTAGGGATCATGGGACCTACATGGACAAAAGCCATTTGGGATGTGGGTTGTAATAATAAGAACTGGATGAGACTGAGCTAAAATGCTGGCAGGATTCAACCTACCTGTTGAACAGTAGCTACTGGATGGAATAAGGAAGATGTCACTCGTGTTTTTCTCTATGTATGTCTCTCGTCTTCTGCATGTATGTGGGGCTTGGGGCATGCTTACAATTTACTGTAGATAAGCCAGAATGAATGGTCTCAATCAAACAGACCCCTTTGCTCCTAAATGAAATAACTGGCTATATTCTAGGGATATATGCAGACATTTTGTTTCTTTTCAGTTTCTCTTTGTTTTAGTTTTACTTATTCTTTTTTTGTTACTGTGTTTATTGTGTATGTTCATTCTTGTTATTCTATTTATTTTTGGTGCTTCAGTGCATAATGTGCAATGGAGATACGGTTTGGTAGGGGACAGGCTCTATTTCCTTCCACCTCCATTTTTTTGATTCCCTGTAATTCCATTTTTCATTTAAAATAGTCTGCAGTGTCTTTACATGTGAATGAGCAAACATATAAATACAAGAAGATCCCTGTAAAGACGTGCATGTGTTAAGTGCCATCTGGTTGCTTCCAACTTATAGCAACACTATGAATTAGTGACCTCCAAAAGTGTCCTGTCATTACGAGCTAGGGTTGTCAACATCCAGGTGGTGGGTGGAGATCTCCTGGGATTACAGAGATCAGTTTCCCTGGAGAAAATGGCTGCTTTGGAAGGCGAACCCTAGAGGATGATATGCTGCTGAAGCGCCTCCCCTCCCAAACCCTGTTCTCCCCAGACTCCACCCCCCAAATGTCCAGGAATTTCCTGGCAACCCTATTAAGAGCCTTGCTCAGGTCTACCTAAGGCCACTTGGAGGTTTCTCTACTAAATGGAAAACATTCCAGATCACAGCTCCTTCTCTTAGCCACTGTGCTACACCAGTTTCCAGCTAGGGTTCCAACTCTGTCTTGGGAAATTCTTGGAGATTTGTGGGCAGCGCCTGGAGACGGTGGAGTTTGGGGATGCGAGGGAGCTCAGAGGGAATGTGATGCCACAGAGTCCAACTGAAGCTGCCATTTCCTCCACGGGAACTTATCTCTGTAATCCAGAGATCTTTTGTGATTTTAGGAAAACCCCTGGCCCCACCTGGAGGTTGGTAACCCTACTCTCAGCATAAGTCATCAATATCCACAACTCTATTTTCAGCATCTCCCTCTCCCTCTCTCCCCCCCCCAATCAATCACTACTGATCACTATTTTATTGGCATAAATGCACAGTAGTAGATAAGCCTTTAAAAAATAATAATAATAAGCAGGGCTTATTTTCAGATGCATCTTTAAACAAAGCCAAACAAGCCCAGGTAGCATTTTGGGATTTCCCTGGAGGCATTGTTCATTTTTTGATAAATATGAAGGAGCTTTAGAATCAATATGTTTGGCAATAACACCTAAAGAGAAATACACGGGAAGAAAACAAGGCAGGGCTAGCTGAATCTGTTTTTTAAAGCGGTAACAGGCAGACTAGTCTCCTTTGTCAAATGTATTATGCCCCATCATTATGATATGCTGTGTCTGTCCTACAGGGAAATCTGAGCTAGCTCAAAACAAATGTTCAGCAAACAGCTGACTCTGAGCTCCATCTGCAGTTCTGAGTGTAATTTCACATGTGTGCAGTGACTCCTGGGAGAGATCTATTCAGGGACTATTGACACGTCCAGTGTTCCCTCTAAGCTGAGTTAGTGTTAGCCAGCTCACAGTTTTTTAGACTCTGGCTCACACATTTTCATCTTAGCTCAAGAAGGATGGCTCCAGAGCAAACTGATTTATGCAGTAGCCAAATCGCTCACTCATAACTTGAATACCAGTAGCTCACAAAGTAAAATTTTTGCTCGCAAGTCTCAACAGCATAGAGGGAGCATTGGACATGTCCTCTTCAATTGCGTTCCCTTTCGACTGTACCATTTTGCTATGATAGCCTCACATTCTTGCTGTTGTCTTTATGTGTTTCTTCAGTATCATTTTTAGAAAATATACAAGCAGGACACCCACAAGGGAACAAGGCATCTCTTTTTGCCCTCTCTTGTATTTCCTCTTCCCCTTCCCTGCCAGTCCCCATAGCCAACAATTAGATTGTTGGCCTGAAGGTGGCGCTGGGACATTGTCTTGTAAATTACAGTACCACAAAAATATATCAAGTCAGTTTCAGCTCAGGGGAAGCAGGAAGGAGTTAAAATAATCAAGTTCTGAGCATGTTCCAACAGCTAGCATGGCAGCTATCTGATGCAAAAACAGGACATCCCTGATCTGGTGCAAGGGCCAGAAATGAGATTGGCAAATTTAAAATTTCTGTACCCCACATATTTTGGAAGCTTGTCTCCAGGAGCAGCATATGTACTTGGATTCTCTCCTACTGCACCAGTCTAGCACTGCAGGTGCTGAGGATGGAGCAAATAGTTAATCACAATATTATATGATTAGCATTTTATGACTTTATGGCCCGTGATTAATAGTGCTTTAAAAACATACATGCACATATATTTATTATTTGCATACACAATCATATATTATTAATGTTTGCAGTGTCCTCCACTGAAGAAACTCAAAACACACTAGGAATCCTTTTTTCAGTTAGCTTTGCCAGGTGTATTTTGGGGGGTTTGGAAACACGGTGTAAAGTTTTAATAACTTTCTGGTTCTGTATTCATGGAAGGGAACAATATGGGAAGAAAACAAATGGCCATGGGAGCTGCCAGAATACTTTATCACCAATAAATTGTCTCTCAAAATTGCCATTTATGTTATTTTTTTCCTGTTCTTGAGAAAAGCACAGAAAATATTAAGTATACATTCCTAAGTAGAAGCCTACCTTCTCTGGATGAACGTGAAACGGGAGTGACTTGACTAATGATTTCTGGAGCTGCCAAAGAAGTAGTCTGAAACCCTGTTGAAATAATCATGGCCTGAAATGTAGTAAAGTATCCAGTAACTAAGGACAAAAGTACTATGTTCCTAGCATCACCTTTTCAATTTTCACAAATGCTTGCTTGGGAAAGAAAAGACAGATCAACCTTTTGCCAACACCTTTTGCTGACACCCAGAAAAAGTAATTTCACCCAATGGAAATAATTCAGAAAAATACTCTGTTGACCAAGATACTACAGAAATACACAATTATGGTATTTTCTCTAAATAATTTCTGTCTTAAGAAAATACGAAACAAATAGGAATAAAAATCTAAGAGACAAACAGCGCAATCCTAGGAATGCTTCCCTGGGAGTAAGTTTAGTTGTACAGAACCGACAAGGATTAAAGATGGAAAAGAAACATATAACCTTTTGAATGTGCATTAGAGCTGAATACATATGAGCACCATTGACTTTTTCCTCAGCATAACTGAGTTCTTACCTTTGAAAACCTGTATACAGTGGTTCATGGAATACTTAGGAAGTTTTGTTTTTCAGGTGGAATTTATACTTTCAAAGTATATTCAGTTAAACTGAGTTCTTGTGCATGATTGCACACTTTGGATTTCGGATGGTTGATGTTAATCTTACTCACCCAAAGAAAGACGTATTTCTTCAGATGAAACATTCCGCAGTTCATTTTCTGGGAAAGGGTAGATGGCCATGCATCTGAAAATCTGAGGAATGGGTGGCTGAAATGTATCCAATATTGTCAACAGTGATCTCGTCTCATGAAAACCTTCTTCATCCTTTATATCTTGAATTTCAAGAAACGTTCCTTTGAAATGAGACAGAAAAAAAGATCTCTCTTCTCTATTGTTTTCTATCAGTTAACTGTGAAAAGGCTGCCCTGAAAATGAAAGCAATATCAAATATATGATATTCTTAACTTAGACTGGTTGTGATTCTTGTGTCACTTTTTCCCCTCAGCGCTTTCAGCATTAAAAAATGTCTGAGCTAAATAAAACAGCCATTACTAAACTCTAGCACCCAGTGTAAAGTGCTCTGCTTGGATCTTAGGGTCAGATAAGGTTAAAAGGGTTGTTTTTAGTGCCATTTTAGAAAAAAATTGCATTACCTTCAAAGTTGTCCTTCAGAATCTTTCTATCCATGTACCACAGTATGTTTGGCTTGGGAAATGCCTTTCTTACCACACAAGTAAGAGTAGCCTGTGAGGGGGGGAAAACATGCCAATGGTTTTTAAATTTGGTGGTTTGGGTCTAAGGCTGTAATTCTGAACATACTCTTATTGAACTCAGTAGAACTTACTTTTGGATAGGACTGGAATTTAAGTAACTGAAAGCACCATTACTATAGAATAATACTACTAACCAAATAGTTATTCAGAAGCCTTTATCTTTATAATT
>NW_015162488.1:39039-60605 GCF_001447785.1 Gekko japonicus | reverse complement strand
TAATATGCTAATGAGTTCCTGCTGTTGGGTATGGCCTATTATGCTAATGAGTTCCTGCTGGGCATTTTCTTCAAAAAAAGCCCTGATAATTAATAATATTTATACTCAGGGCTTTTTTGTTGTGCTGGTGGTTCTCACTGTAACTGAGTACTAGCACCTTTTAGAGAGACACTCCCAACTCCTAAGGGGGGAATTGATGGAAATCAGTGCAACTTTATATATAAATGCTGGAACTGTCTTTTGTTTTTGTTTAAAGAAAATACGCTGGCTTCTCTGATCCTTGTTATTTTAGTCTTGTATCTGATTTGTTCAGTTCTTAGATACAGGGATGCTCGCTTCAGGCTGGGAAATCCCTGGAGATTTGGAACTTGTGGAGGGGCAGGGTTTGGGGTAAGGAGGGACTTTAGTGGGGTATAATGCCACAGAATCCACCCTCCAAATAAGTAATTTTCTCCAGGGGAACTGTAATATGTGGATGAGTTATAATTCTGGAAGATCTTCAGGCCCTACCTGGAGGCCGAAAACCCTATCTATTAAGTAGGGCTGAGGTTATTTTTGAACAGCCATTGAGTGCAATGGTTACATGGCTTTGAATGAAAGGTTGAAAAACTGAGGAGTGGACTGGTGATATGTGAAGAATACTTAACTTCTCCTCTTCCTTGGTTCTTCATTGAGTGAAGAACTTTGCTGAAATTATGCATAATTTCGAGTTCTTTCCTGTAGAATTGAGTGGAAGGAGGAGACAAGAGCAGCCCTTCCAACCAAAAAGGCATGTTGAAGTCACGGCTCATACACAGGGCAGAGTTTGTAGGAAAGCATGAGATTAACCTCACCCGTAAATCCTGTCACTTATGTTACATTAAATTCAGTGAAACTAAAGGAAACATCATTCTGAAAGTAAGCCATGTTCAAAAATGTACCAACAGAAATGTCCTTCTTTTGTCACATAAAGGTTGAAGCACACAGCCACTGACTCTAGCTTTGCTGCTGTACAATTAGAAGGCCAATATAGCCCATAGATTTGCATGGGATTTCTGCAAAGGGTCTGCTCTGGGGTTAATGGATCTGGGAACTGCAACTTTATAACATTTAAATGCATCCTGTTATTGACTTCTGGACTGTTGATTCTAACATCCTACCATTATTCATATTGTCACTGAATACCATCGATTTACAAATTTTCTGGCTGTTATTTCCAGGTAAATAACTAAAACCTGGATTACCTGGCCCTTAAGCAGGCTGTACATTTTCTACAGAGTCATATGTGAAATGAAGGCTCTCAGTTATTAGTGCTGACACAGTTATTAGGAAACAATGAAGTGGCTTTGTCTGACATGTGGTTTGTATGAAAGTACAGAGGATGTGGCGTGAGCCCTGGCTGACAGGTCTTGAGAGTAATTAGATCACAAGAATCTTATTCTTGATGCAGAAAGAGAGAAATGGTGAACTGCCTAGATTAAAATGTGGTCCTGAGGAAGTTGTCAGCATCCTCATACTAGTGAAATATTGTTTTATGTTCAGGATTTAAACTTAGTAAGGATTGAACTACAGAACATAATTATGGTCATAATTCCTAGCAATCTGGATAAATTAGGCCTTCGATTTTTAAAGATCCCCCTTGTGAATAATTTATTTAACTTTTTCTCTGTGGTCAGAAAGTAAAAGGAGCAATGATAAGAGAAGGCAGATAGAGCGGTACGGACCATGGTTCAAAGGGACTCCTTCTTAGGCTACCCAAGCAGGCCCCTATTTTCAAGCACAACCAATTTAGCAAAATACCCTCATCACATACCCAACTATTCTGAGCAGACCTTGGCTTTTAATAAATTATAATATGTGTAAAACATTTGTTTTTAATCTGAGAAATGTTGATTTTAGAGGCTTAATTAAAAATTATTCAGTGTAGTCTGTTTTTATCAGGATCACAACACTAGTGTGTTAGTTCCTATGTATCAGTAGAAAAGAGCAATAGTCCAGTAGCTCCATAAAGACTATCAACATTTGTGGCAAGGTATGAGCTTCCGTGAGTCATTGCTTACTTCTTCAGACAGTGAGCAGTGACTCATGAAAGATCATATGCAGCCACAAATTTTGTTAGTCTTTACGATGCTACTGGACTCTTGCTATTTTCTACAAAATCAGCTCAAGTTCACCTGCAGCTTCTTTTTTTTACTATATTTGTGAGTAGTGTGTGTATGCATGTGTGTGTGTGTGTGTGCTTGCGAGCCTGGAAGTCATGGTGACTTCAGGCAACCCCTAGTGCGGCTAGGATGTTTCATAGAGGTAGCTTGTTAACCTGCCTCTGTGTCCCAGTCCTGGTATTCCTTGGAAGTCGCCCTTCCAAGTACTGCCAGGGTTGGCCCGGCTTGGCTTCCGAGATCTGACAAGATTGGGTTTAGCTGGGCTATCCAGGTCAGGGCACCTAAAGCTTCTTCTAAGGCTTATTCTGACTTTTGGGGTGTTTGGTAGGATTACTGGACCAGAAATAAAATTTTCCCCTAGACTCATAAAAATATAAATGTCTAGTGCCTTCTTAAAGATGAACAAGATTTTATTCCAGCATAAACCTTTGTTTATAAGCCCACTTCTTAAGAAGCAATTTAGTGAGTCTTTAGTAGACAAATATTTACATGGGGAAAACAAACAAGCAAACAGGGTCTAAGGACCATGAAATGTAGGAAGTACAAGGTAAAATGTAATTATGTAAAAGTCAGAAAAAAAGAGTACAGACCATTCACAATTATCGTTGCCAGCTCTGGGTTGGAAAATTCTTGGAGATTTGGAGGTAGAGCCTGGGGAAGGCAGGGTATGGGGAGAGGAACTATTGAAGTGGGGTATAATGCCATAGAATCCACCATCCAAAGGAGACATTTTCTCCAAGGGAACTGATCTGTAGCCAGGAGATCAGTTGTAATTCTGGGAGAACTCCATGCCCTACCTGGAGGTTGGCAGCTGTATTCACACTAGTAGTAACTGGCCATTCATCTAGCTTTGCTAAGCCAGTTAACAGTAGAAATGGTTGTGGACTCTAGGCTTTATCAAGATTGTTAACACCTACATGCCTGAACAATCACAACTCCCAGTTCAGCCCTTGGGAGTGGGTGGGGGAAAGACTACATCAAACTTCTTGATGAAACTGTGGCCCCGGTTACACCGCAGGAAAAGCCAGGGTGGAAGTGTGGCTTTTTAGAGCTGCAGCAAAAGAGAAGCGTGGCAGCGGGATCAGATAGATCCCCCGAGCAGCCGCGCATATGCTCCCCAGCATGATCAGATGTGAGGGGGAAGCCATGGATGGGAGAGCGAGGCGAGTCAGCTGCACATGTGTGTGCCTGCGTAGTTCGGCAGGGGGCCTCGCATGCTGCGGGAGACGGGCGCGTCAGTGATCACACGGCCACCCGTGCCGTGGATTTTCCGGTAGGTAGTAGTGCTTTGCAGGTTTATTTTAACTCTGCATCTTCTACCGGAAGAGATGGATCGAGGACGGGTGCACGCCGCTTCCCAGATGTTGCGGTGTGATCGCACCCACTTGATGTGCTCCCGATCCATCCCTCTTGTGGATCAAATCCTCCCGTGTGACTGGGGCCCTAGTTTGGCAGTTTTACACTGGGCAGCTCCCTTTAAGGGTTTGTTTGTTTGTTTTTTAAACTGAGGAATGGAACTTTTAAATCAGCCACACAGTGTCCTGAGTGATTTATTTATTTATTTTATTCAATTTATACCCCGCTCTCCCCGCGATGCGGGCTCAGGGCGGCTTATGTGGAGGCAAATGCCATTATAAAACATATAAAACCATTTAAAATCCCAACAATACAAAAACAATTTTAACAGGTTATTGACTAAAGTGCTCTAGGTGTTCAACATAATATTTCATAGATGGCGTATTTCAACAATTCAGCATCATCTGCTCCAGGGAAACGTTGATGTTCCCTCATCCAGGGCCAGGTAAAGATGGAATAATGGTGATGGTAGTGGCGGCCCCTACTCACACGCCTGGTGGAAGAGCTCCGTCTTACAGGCCCTGCAGAACTGCACAAGGTCCCGCAGGGCCCGGATCTCCTCCGGGAGCTCGTTCTACCAGGTAGGGGCCGCCACCGAGAAAGCCCTGGCCCTGGTAGTGGCCAGCCTGGCCTCTTTGGGGCCTGGGATTACCAGGAGGTGTTGGGTCCCGGACCAAAGTGCTCGTGGGGGAACATATGAGGAAAGGCGGTCCCTTAGGTAAGCTGGACCCAGACCACGTAGGGCTTTAAAGGTAAGAATCAGCATTTTGAAACAAATCCGGTACGCTATTGGCAGCCAGTGCAGCGCTTTCAGCACAGGCTGGATGTGGTCCCTTCTAGGAAGACCCATCAACAGCCTGGCTGCTGCATTCTGCACTAGCTGCAGCTTCCGGATTTGCGACAAAGGCAGCCCCATGTAGAGAGCGTTACAGTAGTCTAGCCTCGAGGTGACAGTCGCATGGATCACTGTGGCCAAGTCACTGCGGTTGAGGAAGGGGACCAACTGCCACACCAGCTGCAGATGGTAAAAGGCTGACTTGGCAGTGGCTGCCACCTGGGCCTCCATTGAGAACGAGGAGTCCAGGAGCAGTCCCAAACTCCTAACCTCCGGTGCTGGCACCAAAGGCACCCCATCGAAGGTCGGAAGCCCTAGCCCCAAACCACCGCGACTCAGGCCCAGGACCTCCATCTTCGCCGGGTTTAACTTCAGCCTGCTCAATCGGAGCCAACCAGCCACGGCCTGCAGTGCCCGGTGCAGATCTTCAGGGACAGAGTTCGACCGGCCGCCCAACATCAGATAGAGCTGGGTTTTTAATTTTTAATGTCAGGCGTGTATCTTTTCTGTATGGACTGACATAGGTGTTTGTCCTATGTAGAGAGCAGAAGGGTAACTGTTAACATATCACACACTGCATCGGAGAGAGTTGCCAACCTCCAGATGGGGCCTGGAGACCTCCTGAAATTGCAAACACACACACCTTATTTGCAGAGTTTTCCCGACCAAATACTCGTTCCCGCCCCCCAATTTAATTGGATGACTAGAGGAAATGTAACTGTACACAAAACCATTTATTAATAAGCAAATTCACTCACCTTTCCTGTTACGCTTGTGTGGAGGACAATAGGGATTTCTGGTTTGACTTGAGCACAGAAACAAAACATACATTTTAATTAAATAGGCAGCAATTATTGCAGCACTGCAAATTCATGCATAAGGCTCAGTAGTCTGTTAATATGATACAAAAATCTGTGTTTATAATGGTAAGACACAGGTAAGTTCACATCTCATGAGTAGTACTTTCTGATAGGATTCTTTTAATATCCCAGTCCTCTGCATATTTGGTATGTTACTGGCAATGCAAACTTATTTGTACTGTTCAGTCATGCCTGCAGGATTTCCCACCCAAGCTGCCTAATGGGGTTCTTTAATTGTTTGCCCAGATCTAAGGGCTGATTCACCCAGTTGCTTTGAGGTCTCCATTTCCATCTCTGTTAACTGTTCTTTATTGGATATAGGGGTGAAGCAGCGACTCCCTGGCCACTAGGGATGGGCACAAACTGCATCACAAATGAAAGTTCATTATGAACTTTGGCCTTTTCGCAATTCGTAAAGCATTGTTTGTGGCGATTCATGGTGGTTCATGAATGGCCACATTTTGCAGACAAACTGTCTGCAATGGTGAAGGGTGGAATTATCCAGCCTTGGAAACACCAATTGGAGCCTTCCAAAGCTTGACAGGCACTGCTGGCTGCCAGTAACAGAGCTTCCATTCGACTCTATGGGATCTGAAAACTATATAAAGCCCAAGCTGAAGCTCAGCCCTTCTTTGTTGGGTTTTGCAGAGAGGAATAGAGCAAATAGAAATTAATCAGCTTTGCTGGGCAGGGGATTGCTCTTTGCTTTTTGCATAGGTGGACTCAAGGCTCTGAGCCAACCAGTCTCTCTGCTCATGCTCAGCAGTGGGGGGAAGAAGCCCTAATCTTCCTGTGTGCCAAAGGGCCCTGTCCCTGGGCACCAAACACAGCCTCCGCCCCCCCAGAGAACATCCCTAGCATGTCATCAGCAGAGGTCCCAGAGCTTCCTTCCTCTGCTTCATCCATGGGGCTCTCACAGGATGTGAAAGAGTTTTTGGCACTGCCCAAAGAGCAGTTGTTAACACTGTTCGGAGGAGGAGACTCTGATGGCAGAGATTCAGAGGGCGAAGCATCCTCCCCTTCCACATCCCAACTCCCTGCTGCTCCTGCTGCCGTCACTGGTAGGCCCCTCTCTGGCCCAGCGCCAAAAAGAAACTGTCCCTCCCACGAGTTCCAACTGTGGGGTCATGTTTTCAGGCCCCCGTGTGGATATACTCCCACACCCTCCCCAATGAACTGTGTGGCAGAGTGCCAGGTGTGGCATGCCCATGTCCACAGGGGCAGGAACACCCAGCACCTGTCCTCCACTCTTCTCCAAAGGCACCTGCACTGGGTGCAAACCCAGTTTGTTGCCACTGGAGGAAGGAGTGGCAGCCAGTGGGAGGCAAAAGGGGCCCACTCCCTTTCAGCAGCCCCTCAAAGACAAGCTCCCTGCATTCTAGGTGCTGTGGTTGGGACCCCAAGGCAGGCCACCCTCCGAGAGGTAATGCCCCCAGGGACACCAACAGTGCCAGCCAAAAGGGCAGGAGGGAGGGCAGAGGAAGCAGTCACTCACTTTGTCAGCAAGATGATTGCCGTGGATGGCCAAACCTTCTCCCTCATGGAGGATGTAGCCTTTCACTGGCTGCTTACCACCTGACTCCCTGGTACTCTGTCCCTTCGAGGAGGACCATGAGTTGGTGAGTCTTCCCCACCATGCACCACTCTGCAGTGGCGATGTTCAAGGCAGAGCTCTCCAAAGCAGAAGGCTCGACTGTTCACTTCACTGCAGACCTCTGGAGCAGCCAGCAGCCAGCAGCCAGCAGCCAGCAGCATGGCTACCTCTCCCTCACTGTCCACTGGTGGTATTGTGTAGTGGGTTTTAACTGCATGGCTAGGCCACTGCGGCTCGCATAGCATCCTGCACGCTTCACTGCTACACAACAAGGACAAAGGGAAATGGCCCGTGGGCCAACTATGTACACAACTGGGGACACCCCCCTAGGTCCCATTGGTGGATTTGAATCTCCCGCCAATGTCCCATTGGTCCATCCATGGAGAGACCAGGAGCCTAGTCCCCATTGTTCTTCCAGAGTCAAGCTCTGGGGTATTCGCTGGCCCCTGGTGGCGGCCAGCGGACACAAAAGGTGGCAACTGGAAGACCTTTCTGTCTGGACTGTTGGACCCAGGACCCAGGAGGGGACAGTCCTGCCACCTGGCTACAAGATGGTTCTGATCCACATGCAGGGGATGGATGCAGACCACACCGTGGCAAACATTGCCACCACAATCCAGAGTAGCCTGAGAGAGTGGTTGGGCAGCAGAAACATCATCCATCTCTACGTGGACACAGATGCTGGTGCTAGCATGCTTCCCTTGGTGAGGGATGCTCTGGAGCTTGGGAGCACTGTGAAGCCCACCTGGGAAGCTGTTACCCTGGATCTTAGGTCCCTGCTCGAGACCTGCCAGCACCTGGCTGCCCACTTCTTGTGTAGCATCAAGTCTTCATATCTGCTGCGTGAGAGGCAGGGGGAGGGAGTGGGAGGGCTTCTAATGTCCTGGCCCCACTGGTGGACCTCCTGATGGCACCTGGTATTTTTGGCCACTGTGTGGCAGAGTGTTGGACTAGATAGCCCATTGGCCTGATCCAACATTGGCATCTCTTATGTTCTTATGAGACACTGGCTCATCTAGGACATGGCCACCTGCTGGAACTCCACCTATGCCATGATTTTGCCTTTGGTGGAGCATCTCGGCAAACATCCACCTCTACAATCATCTGCCTGAAAACAAGAAAGCCACTGTTTGACTACCCCTTTCCATTGCATTTGTACAATTCACAGTCACAACAAATGATCTCTTATCTGTACAATGTGTTACATTAATGGTGAAGAACCATCTAGAAATTTCACCACCAGGGTGGGCAGTGACCAGGGGCTCTTTATGTTTGGGCCTGAGGGGGTGTCTGGCTGGGGTGCCTGGCAAGCTGCTGTGGTGTCATTGTGGGGAGCCCCCATCAAAACTCTGGGGATTCCTGGTCTGTCTTTCCGATGTTTCTCTGTTTCTTCGTGGAGTAGAAGTATTTGCTATGGTGGATGGGTGTACTCTGGACCCAGTTGCAGAATCAAATAATACATCCTCATTGGTGGATGTGCCCTGAACCTTTCTGTTTCCCCATCAATTAGTGAGTGTCTTGGCCGAGTATGCACATTCATTATACTCTCCCAGCTGCCATGGGGTTACTTTTGGGAGCCCCTGTCAAAACTCTGGTGATGCGTGCTTTTCCATCTGTTCCTTGGGCACTGACTGTATGTTTCAGCCATGAGGAGGCTGTGAGTGGATGGGAGCACTCTTTACCCAGGTGCAGAGTTGAATGATATACCCCCATCGGTGGGTGTGCTCTGTACCTGTCTGTTTCTGCTGCAGCTTGGGGGGTGGAGGAGGTGAACATGACATTGTGCATTTGGGATTTGGAGGGTTTCCCGTTTGTTTAAAGGCTCAAGAGCCAGTCTTGATCACTTGCTCCACCGATGAGATGATTGCTGTGCACAGCCAATCCTTCCCAGGGCCACAAGCCACAATGTCCATGGACATTGTCTCATGTTCAGGAATTTTTTGGGTCTTCCTTTGGTTTCAGGGCCCTGGAAGCAGCCTGTCACTCACCCCATAATTAGGTTTATTGCTACGCATAGCTGATCCTTTGTGGGTATAGGATATTGGTAGCAGGTTCAAGTCACCACCACAGCCAACGGGATGTGGAAGGGGAGGATATTTCCCTTCCCCACACTCTGAATCATTGCTGTCAGAGGTGTCTCAGGGCAGTGCCAAAAACTCTTTTGCCACTGTGGAGAGCCCAAGGAACAGATAAGGGGAAGGGGGCTTTTAGATCCCTAGTGATGCTCTGCTAGAGCTGGCCTCCATTGGCCCAACAGGATGGATTTGGGGACTGGGAACCTGTGGCACAAAGGGTGGGTGGAGGATTCTTCTTCCCCACATGACGAGTGCCCTTCACACCAACTTTCATTGATGGCACACAGAGCAGTTCACACTCAGAAGGGGTGGGTGGTTATAAATGTGAGACACTGTTTTGGGGGGTCAGTCACTGGGATGTAATCTGCCCCCCCACTTTGAGAGATTGTAGAGGAGTAGGTGACAGGGTGAGATTCCCTGTATGTTTGGTGTGCGTAACTTGCATAGGATCTATTCTACACTGAAGCTGTGTGTGAGATTTCCCCAAAACCACTTTCCTGGGGGCTCCTTCTTTGGGGGGGCCATAACTAGGATTTCCTAAGTCTAATCCTCGCAAGACTTGGTGGGCAGGTAGAGGAGAGTCATCTGAAGATTCCCTATAATTTTGGAGTCTCTAGCACACTGGGGGGGGGGCATTCCACTCCATCATGAACTTCATGAACCAGTTCAGTTCGTATAAGGCCATTTTAGTTCAGTTCGTGGTTCAGTTAATGGGTTCACCATGAACCACGAACTGTCATGAACTGCATTTTCCCGGTTCATGCCCATCCCTACTGGCCACTCAGTCACAAGCTTAGATGCTAACCCAGCACATTCACAGAAGGGGCTGAAACCTGATTCACTCATACATAGGGCTGCCAGCCTCCATTTATTTTTTTATTTATTTAATTTTACTTATACCCCGCCATCCCCGCAAGCGAGCAGCTTACATGTAGTGCCTGGAGATCTCCTGCTATTACAACTGATCTCCAGATGACAGAGTTCAGTTCACCTGGAGAAAACAGCCACTTTGGACTCTTGAGTCTATGGCATTATACCACACTGAAGTCCCTCCCCTCCCCAAACCCTACATTCTTAGGCTCCACTCCCCTTCCATATCTCCGGGCAATGAGTCATGCAACATAATAAGATGGGAATGAATGGTAGACTCCTAAGTTGGTATTCTGGATCACACCACGTGAGGGTGTGGGTGGACAGCATTCAAGGATCACATTTTGGAATAGTCTTCTATATTAAATATTTCCGACATATACAAAAAACAACCCACCATCCCCTACATATACAAAAACTGCCTATTGTGCTAGTGTGTATGGCATTTTATATGCAAAAGAAAATTTCATACCTGGAGTCTACCATTTGCTATCTGAAATGGGCAATTCTATCATGTAAGGGTTGCTAGAATTGTCCAGGGCTGTAGGGCTGCCATTTGTTCACCTCTGGGGGGAGAACCCCTGCTGGCACTCCCCCGTCCGCCGCCCGCACTCAATAGGGCATCAGGCAAAATGGGAAGGGGCACTGTTGGGAATACAGTGACATTGTTTCCAGCCAGAAACAGGAAGGGACATTACCTCTGGGGTTTGGGCTGAAAATGGTGTGGTGTTGCACAATCCTGTTGACACCTGTCTCCACCTCTCCATCCTCCTGCCAGTTATTAGCCATGGGCTGGCAATCCTGAAACACTATGATATACCATAGATTCTGCCATCCAAAACTGTCATTTCCTTCATAGGAACTGATCTCTGTAGTCTGGAGATTAGTTGTAATTCGGGAAGAACTCCAGGTCCAACATGGAAGTTGATAAAGCTAGCTCTGCCACACTGTTACTATATCGACCTCCTACATGCATGAGTGAGATTATGAAAACAATGCAGACCATAGAAACACTGTTCCTAATGTAGAAGAAAATGGGATGAAACCATGTTACGTATGGAGCTTATCAGATGCTTCACTGGCCTTGGAATGATATCAAATATGTTCAGGGTTGTGATTCTGTAAAGTACAGCCAAGACAGAGTACTATGCTTCTGAGGCTTTAAAAGGCTGGTTATGTTTTCAATCATACCACTGCACTGATTTTGTTCACTATAACTCCCTAGTAGAAAATCTATTTATACAATTACAATGAAATAGATTGCAATGCAGTCCCTCTATTTTAATCTCCTGAGGGAGAAGGAAAAGGAGAACCTTCTGTCAATATATAAACTCAAGAGCTACTTTTGTGTTAGATAAACACAGAAGGAAATCTCAGCCCATCAATTTCTGTTTTTTGTTTCTTTTCCAGCAGTGAATGACAAGTACCTATCCCCCTCTCATCTGTTCCTTGCAAATCTTTGTATGTGTGTGATCAAATGAGTCACTGGCTACTGAAAGTAGGAAGTTCTGTAAAGGAAATTATCTGTTTGATATTTATTAATTTTAACAGCATTAAGAGTGCATATTTCAAGATCCCACAGTATATTATATCAGTGTCCCTCAAATTTCTGACAGCTGAGGCACACTCAGGGAAGCACATTCTCTGTGTCATAATTCTAGATCTGCCTCTTTAATGAAAGAAGACAAGTCAAGAGACAAATCTCATGCAGAGATACAATGAGCAGCCTTGTATGGGATGGTAATTCTGAAGTATTCAAAATGATTGAATGATCCAATCACATACAATTAAGTATATACAAATAGAAGCAACCAATTATATTGGAGACTAATTGGGAGAAGGCAAGGTCAGAACAGTAAGTTGTGCAATGGACAACCTTTTCTATGAGTTGGTACTTTGAACTCATGAGAGCTCTTAATCATTTTCATTCATTATTATTTCTGTCAATGCACTAATGGTTCTCTGAAATCATATTTGCGTGCAGTATCATACAGTTTGGGAATTGCTGCACTATACATAGGAAAGTACAGACAAGCTGTTTATTGGCTTTGAAAAATGGACCTCAACACTTTTCCAGCATACTTTTCAAAAGAAAAAGAAAATGTGGTGAAAATTCTCAGCAGTATTATAAGACTAGGAATAAGCCCTCCCTCCTGGAGATTAGTTGTAATTCTGAGTGATCTCCACCCCTCACCTGGAGATTGGCAACAATGGTTCCCCAGGAGGAAAGGTAGTCTTTCTCTGCAATGGGGACCAAAGTAGGTTAGGCTGAAAGTCTGTGACTGGTCCAAAATCACCCACTCAGCTTCTACAGCAAGAACCTGGATATAGCAGACCCTGCTCTGAAGCACTGGCTGCTACGCCTAGGGTAGCCAACCTCCAGGTGGAGCCTGAAGATCATCAGGTATCACAACTGAACTCCATACAACAGATCTCTCCCCCTCGGAGGAAATAACTGCTTTGGAAGGTGGGCTTTATGGCATTCTGTTCAGCTCTCTCTCCCTCTCCCCTCCCCAAACCCTGGCTTCCATAGACTCTACCAGAAAATCTCCAGGAATCTCCCTACCTGGAGATGGCAACCCTAGTCAGGACTGGCCCCAATTAGTTCCTCACAAAGGCCTGCAAAGGGTATCCTTCCTTTGAACCAAGCTTGGTTGTCCACTGTGGCAAAACAGGCTCCAGTTTACAACTCAGCTGTTTGCCTCCCACCCTTGTCCTGTGGGCATATCTCACTCCTTAAGTTCGCTGCCACCACTCACTGAATTGTCACTGCCTTTTTAGTGCGACAGTGAGACCCCTCTGGCCAAATCTCCCTATTTGGAGATGGAATCCCCAATCTTTGGGGGATCCCAGGAAAGTTGGCAACCCAAGGGTCTGCCCTTTCCTTGCTTCCTTGGGCTACCCCCTCCCTTTGGTATTGTGCAGAGCAGGAGAGACTATGTGGTCAAGGCACAAGACAGATAAATAAAAGAATTAATTTAACTATTTACACAATTATGGAGCACACACACACTAAATGAATAAGGTAAAACTGTAGGAGTAAGCACACACTATGAACCAACAGGACATAAATCAACAGGGGTTAAACGCAATCCTCTTGAAATGTAATCCTCTTTCCGTACACACAATACTCTCTACCTCTGGAGGTTTTGCGCTCAGGATAAGATCTCTCCTTGGACCGGCCTCTGGCTCTGCTTCAGCCTCTCTCTCTTGCCCAAGAGAGCAGGGAAACTTCCATTCATTCCCCAGTCCACCTGACTGTGGAGTGGCTGAATTTCTGCTGCCTCCCAGGGTTCCCCCACATCTGTGGCTTGGACAGCCTTGTCAGGACAGGCAGCAGGAGCATTTCCTAACCTCCTGTAGGACGAAGACTGCCTCCTCCCTGGATGGGCTGGAGTAGGGGTGTGCAAAAAAATTAAAATCTGAATCTGGCAAAATCAATTTCGGCTGGCAGAAAGACTCCCGCATGTCAATTTCAGCAGTACCAGCCAATTCGGGAGTCTTTGGCCAGCCGAATGTCAATTTCAGCTTCATTATATCCTATGGGCCATTGAAGTCAATGGCAAAAACATAGGGTATATTCTGGGGGCTGGAGGGCAGGGGGCTGGAGGGAGAGGCTCCAAAGTTGCAGGGTAGCTGCTGGAGCCTCTCCTCAAGATACCCCTACTCAAGTTTCAAGAACATTGGACAAGGGGGTCCAATTCTACAGGCCCCCAAACAGGTTGCCCCATCCCTTCTATTGTTCTCTATGGTGGGAAAAAAGTAACTTTTTCCCACCATAGAGAACAATGGTGGGAATGGGGCCCGTAGAATTGGACCCCCTGGTTCAATATTCTTGAAATGTGGTGGGTATCTTGGGTAGAGGCTCCAACAGCTATCCTGTGAGTTTGGAACCTCTCTCTAAAACCCCCTCCCCTCCAGCCCCCAGAATATACCTTATGTTTTCGCCATTGAGTTCAGTGGCCCATAGGATATAATTTGGTGGCAATTCAGTGGCAAGCCGATTCAGATCAGAGAATCTGAATCGGCCCACAGCAGCCCAAAAGTGGCCCGAACGGGCCATTTTCAGGGGTGCATTTGATTCAGACGAACCGAATGCACATCTCTAGGCTGGAGTCTATATTGATGCTGCCCTGCCCCTTGGGACAGTCCCTCTTTTCCTGCACTTTTTGGGCTTGGGTCAGCTGGGAACTGTAGGCCAGCAGATGAGGAAACCCCATTCAACCCAGTGAGTGATACCCCTGCAGGCCCCTCTCTGGAACGACAGCTCAATTAAACCTTATGGGGGACATTTTAAACAAACAACCACATGGTAGCCATCTTGCAAACACAGGTAACTGCCATTTTGTTACACCTACCAACAGCCACTGAAGTAAAAATTAGTCCCACACAGGAGGCAAGCAGGAGACGTGTCTTCGTCAAGAGAGAAAGCCATTTGCCAGTAATTCTGACAGTGCACAGTGGCTGAAGGGGGAGTGGGCAGGGAAGAGGAGCAGACCCAGCACCCAGCCAATGGCACGCGAGTACTCTTGAGTGGCGTCTGATGGGCCAATGGCTGAGGGAGTGCATTGCACAGCCAATGGGAGAGCTGCAAAGTGTCACCCCAAAACACAATTATTATATAGAGAGATCAGTGGCTGATCTGAATTGGGCCCCTGTGAGAATTCCAAACTAAGTTCCCACAGGAAGCTCATAGCTGCTGTATGGCTACAAATTTCTGTGGTGATCATGTGGTATACATAATGTGTAGTATGGACTTTAGCACTTAAAAAACCCCAACCAAAATAACTTCTACAAAAAAATTCTAAAAACAGCATTGCCCACTGAAAACTTTGTAACTAAGTTACTTTTACTAGTATTATTCCTCCTTACCAAATACTTTCACTTCAGTGGTGCTCTTCATTCCAGGGAGATAACAGACAAATTTCTTGCTATCGTCAAGAATGGAGACGTGTGATATCCTCAGTGTGTTCTCTGGACCCACATGAATTCTTTCCTTATATATTGTGTCATTGGTTCCGTGCCCAGGAGGGTAAAAAGGCTGTTCGGTTATAAGTATCTCTTCATTTCCAGTTCCTTTCTGCTTAAAAAGAGAATATATGTCAGTTACCCTATTCCCATCTAACATCCTTGTAAATTTTATTTTGTTTTAAAATCAACACTATTAACCTGTTTGGAATAATTAGTAGTTTTATCAGCTCTTATAAAACAAGTATGAACAAGTCCTGAGTTTACTTAGTCTCCTTCACCTGTAAGAATAACTGTTAGCAACCTCATAGCTGTGGAAATGAATTGTGACACAGCTATGTTTTGCTCACTTTCCTGGAGTCCACAATGAACTCCCCTCTAACTATGGCAGGGGTCCCCCCAGTTCTGTAGAACTTGTGGGTGTTTTTGGAATTTTGGAATTTGTGGTAGTGGGTACCATAACGGTGGCCCCGTTCATACGAGCCCATTTGGGCCGGGAGCGGGACGGAACTGGGGCGGAGCAAACAGGCGCAATCTCACCTCAACATCTGGCGAGCGTGCCGTCTCCGTCCCTGATCCGTCCCAACGGCCCAAACTGCGCCGCAAAAAACAACCACCTCTCTAGGTGGTTGCATCCATTGGTGCAGCGCAGGCAGGGCTGTGGGATCGGCGGCGCGTCCTTGCACCGCCGCATCCCGCCCCCCAGCCGTACTGCGCATGCCCGAGCAGGCGCAGTTCGGCAGCCTCCCCCCTCCCCTCGGACTTTTCCTCCCCGGCATCTGAGCGTGCCGGGGAGTGCTGCGCCGCGGCTAGGGGATCCGTGGGATCCCGCCGCGGCGTCTCAAGTTTGGAGCGGCTCTGCGTAGCCGCGTTTCAGCCGGCCCGTGTGCCCGGGGCCAAAGTCTACTATATGGGCTGGATCGAATCACAAAACACTGGAAGGTTCCACATAGAATCATAGAATGTTAGAGTTGGAAGGGACCTTGCAGGTCATAAAGTTAGGAGGTTCCAAGACAAGCATCCTGGGCTATGATGAAGGCAGCTGTTTCCAAATGGGTCTTCCCTGATGCTTCCTAGGCCCCTCTGAGTCATCTGCTAATCATTGAAGTAGAGAAAGGCCAGGGCTGGATGTTTGTTTTAGAGCTAAAACAAGGGACACCAGGTAACACACTGGCAGCCACCTTGTACCAGTGCTGAGGATCACTGCCCTACAGTTTATTTTTTGAGCTCTGTGCTCTGCTGTGATGCTAAATTTTAGACCACCAAAGAGAGCTAGCAGGGTAATAAGTAAGAGGGCTTGAACTATCAAAAAGCAGAGAAACAGAGAATGGAGGGCGGGATTAGAATCCAGAAAACTCAGTGAAAAAGGATTGTTGCCCTAGTAAAGACCAGGACTAACCATATGAAACCAGGCTAGGAACTTGAGAGGGCTTTATAGGCTAAGAAACAATCCCCAATAGGATAACAGAAAGAGATACAGACAGACAATTCACTGCCATCCTCAAGAACAGAGACAGGTGAAATCTTTAGCTCCACCATGCCTATTCAGTTGCCCATAGGCAATTTACTTTACAAACCTTGGGATTTTTATTTTTGTCTGTATGTATTGGATCTGATCATCTTTCACAAGGTCTTCTGAAAGACATATTAGAAAACAACACAATTTAACACTAGAGAATTTTGCTCCTTCGTTCTGAAATTTCCTTCCTTTCAACATGCATCACTGACTTGTCTCTGTATTTGTAATGGAGGTGGTAGGAATTGTAATTGGAGTCCCCACACATACACACCTCACATTCATCACTAAGGATGAAGAAAGACATCAAAAATTCTGATGAAGAGTGGTTGAAGTGTGAATTAGAATATTTATAAGAAAATATAAGACATGTATGAATTATAAATGAACATAATGCTGCTGTGTATTAGACTATACTCTCTAATATTTACATTTTCATACCCCATCAGTACCCTATAGCAGCAGACACAGGCTGTTGCAGCTTTGTTGCAAGAGAAAATTTTTTTTAAAAAAACAAAATAATTAAAGCAGAGAAGAGGCATACAGTTTTTCCAGTAATTTAGCCTCTGTTGTCGTTCCAAGGAAGGGAATCAGTTTGAACAACAGGCACATCAAATCTTTTCACCAATCTAATGGCTCCTTGTTATATACCATGGGTGAGGGTTGCTATATAACTTTATGGATTCTGGAAGGCTGATAACTGCTAGAGCACTAAAGGTGCAATCGAAACAGGTCCACTCAGAGTCCTACTTAAGTCTATCCATTGGGGCTTACTCCTAGGAAAGGGTTCTCATTGTAAAATATGACAATAATGTAGGCTACTGTCCATGAAATACCATCCCAACAAAAGACAACTGATTTTCAAGATGTCACAGGACTGCTCCTATCCTTCACCTTCTTTCTCCCACAAAACCCATAGCCAAGGATCCATGTATTGTATAGCTAGGGCCACAGTTACTCTCTTTGATGGTCCCCAAAGGCTGTTATCATGGGTATTGCTGCTCCCCACTTATCTGGCAAATGTGGCAGTTCTACATTATTTTTGCAATGTTCCTACTGTCTTACAGAAATTTGCATCCTAGAACTAAAAAACAGATCCATCCCTTTTCATAAAAGATACTTCAGCCACACAGTTGAAGCTGAATATTTCTGTTTGTGTTTGATCATATATAATTTCCTTTCGCTATCACTGCCTGAGAAAATGTTACTTACCATTAGCCATTTCAAAGTAGCATTAGCCAGGATTGAAGAATTCATGCCTTTAAAGCATGGAATTTCCAGGGTCTGGTTCAATAATATTTCTGCCACAGAACTTCTCTCATCTTGCGTAATGGAACAAAAAACGATTAAGAGATAAAATGATGATTAAAACCACAGCGTATAGCTCAATTAAAACAAATTCTACCCTGCTCTACCAGGCTTATAAAATGCTGACTGCATTCTACAGGTACTTTATGGTTGGAAATTTCATTGTGATACTGAACACAGAGGAAGAAAATGAGCTAAAGACGAAGGAGCGTACTAGCTAAAGACAAAGCTAAATGAACTAAAGACAAAGGATGCAGTTATGATGGAGCACAGTCAAGGACGTCAACAAAAAAGCATGTTAATGAGTTCATTGCTTTTCTGACAGGTTGTACCATGAGGTAAACTGAAGCAGTGGATTTTAGGGGGGGGGGGTGTAACATCCCATCCCCACCCATTGCTAACTTGCTATCATGTTAACTCTGCTTCCTACCTCTGCCTCCACCTGGGAGTTGGGGCAGCAAATCTTCCATGTCCTCTTTCCCCCAGCCCACTTTTAAAGTAGCTCAGCAAGCCATGAAGTGCTTCACAAACCTTTGCAAAAGTTGTGCTATCATTTTAGTCACCTACATTGCCAAAATAATAGCCTAACTCTCCAAAGTGGCAAGAATCTTGCAAAAGTTTATAAGACAGCCTATGCTGTAATAAGTGGCCTCAGGCAGTAGAATGTATTGAGATACCACTGTTTATTGACATTTCAATGTCCTAAAAAGTCTTTCTCAAAATGCATTGCCCTGGTGTAACAACAGCCATCAGAAATGCAGCAGGATTTCTTACAGATTTTGGTGGCATCAATTAGATCTGTGCTGAGCCTACATTTGAAATACTGGGTTTGATCTAGCACAAAAAACATGTTTAATCTGTCCAAGGGTCCCTGATCTTCCTGGCCTTCTTCTCCCCCCAACATCCATTTCTGACCCTGGGAAATGTTAGAGTTAGCCCATGTGGACTAGCAGCCCACATGGGTTGGTAGGATACAAATGGGAAGACAGAAAGGTTGAAATCTCTCCCCTGAGTAGCGCTTCACTCAAGCAAGAGGGAGCATTTTTGGCCCCTTCACACATCAGCCTCCTAACTCACACAGCTGTTCCTACACTTGGGTTCAGTGCCTCCAGAAATAAACCTCCCTGGGGTCGAAAATGGCTACTGTTTGGAGGGGAACACCAGGGTAATAGTCAGTGCCTTCTGTTAACTGATCATGGGATTTAACCACTCAGTACAGTTCTGGTGATCCTGTCCCTGAAAGAATATTATAGAGCTGAAAAAGGTGCAGAAAATGGCAGCAGAAAAATTAAAAGGCTGGAGCACCTTCCTAGGAGCTTGGGGCTTTTTAAAAAGCGAGGGTATGATAGCATTTTATTATATTAGGCATGGTGTGGAGAAGATATTCTGGACAGACAAAAGGAAGTACATTGTACAAGGAAGTACTTTCTATAACACATGAATAACTTTTTGAACTCACTGCCATTGTGTATAGTGATGACCACTAGTGAAGGTAAGCTGAATGGGATTTCCATGTTCAAAGGCACTAAATCGCCGAATGCCAGTTGCTAAGAGATAACAAAATGGGGAGTTTCTGTACCCCTGCTTGTGCACCATATGAGATCTGATTGACAACTGTCATTATTGGGATGCTGGGCTTGTCCAGTCAACCAGAACAGTTCTTACTATGTTTTTAAGTGCAGTGCACTTTTGTTACACCAGAGGTTGTAGAAGAGCAGGCAGAGCATTTTCTTCTGCATCCAAATAATCAGAACGTCCCTGCCTCTATGGTACTGGAGAAGCATTGTACTGAAGAAACAGCAGACCAAGGAAGTAACAGTGCTATCCTAAGCAGTAACCCCCTTCTAAGGGGAATGAAGTCAATGGTCTTAGAACCACACCTGTTAAGAATGGCACCGTAAATCATTCAAGCAGAAGAACAAAGGCCAGGTGGTTTAAATAATGTTGGGAGACAAACAGGAAGAGGGTGGCTAAGTAGCAGGATTCTTTACAGCTTTCCAAGTGCTCTTTGCGTTCTCACAGTGCTGCATCAATTACACTATTTTGTCAGATTTCCTTTGATCTAGTTCTACAGTAACCCTCATTGCCTCTGCTTTGGGCCTTCATGTTTGCCAGTTATCAGTCCCCAGTGATTTAGCATGAGTTTGTTCCATCCAGATGGGTTTGTTTGACTTTGATGTGGAGTTATGCTTCCTTAATGACTAATAGCCCACATCCTCCCACTCACAGTTTCTGTGCATGTTCTATCCAGTGAGTTGAAAGACAAAACTAAAATTTGCTAACTATTTTTGGAACCCTGTCTAGCAGGCAGTGCAGCAGAGATTAGGGGGCGGGGATATCGTGGCAGAGAGAGGAAGAGTAAAATAAATGGACTGTGAACAAGAGCTGTTTGACTTTTGTCCTATTTCAGTGGTCAAGATAATGTTAGACAGGTTGTTGCCACTGACAGTCACACTTCGGCAGGGAGCAAGCTTTGGAACAGATGAACTCAGCCCAAGAAACAAGTATAAAGACAAATTTCAAAGGTTAGATCTAGTAGAAACTGTGTCCTCTTCACCAGTATCATGTGTCTGGATATGCTGTATGCTGTTCTTAGCTGACAAAGTCTGAAGAAATCTTGAACTAATTTTTAAAATTTATTTACGTTATTTATGGTCTGCCTTTCTTTCTTTGTGTATTTTTATTGATTTTTAAGCATGAAAGGAAAAGACAGTACAATTTTCCACAATATGATATACTAACATAACATAACCTATGTATAATGGATTTTCTCTGTAGGTATCATTTAACAATTAATTGTCGGGATCTGGTCCATGGGGTCGCGAAGAGTCGGACTCGACTGCGCGACTGAACAACAACAAATCATTTAACATACATATAGAGACTGTTAATGTGTTTTGACCACAAATTATAAACTTTCATCAGAGTTATAATAAATTCAGCTTGGTATTTGTTCTCTATTGTTCATTACAAGTTCACACTTCCCTCTTTTAAGCAGATGAAAGCTAGAATAACAATTGCTCTTCTACCTATTCTCTTTGAACAATTACTCAACCAGACCCAGCTGTGTCTCATTATACCATCGTACCATTTGCCTGCTGACCATTCTTCAGCCCTCAGGAGAGCCTTGCAGCAGGTAGGGCCCATCTCCCCCCCCAGCTGGATTCTGAGGTGAGCCAGTGGGGCCTGTCTGGGGGGGGAGGCCCGCAGCCGGCCTACCTGGGCCAGCGGGACCTGTGGGAGCCCCATGGCCGGCCTTCCTGTTTCCCTGAAACCATCAAGCCCTAAAATATCTTGCTGGAAAACATTCCTCAGCCACACTTCTCTTCCGTAAAAGACAACTTTCAAAACTATAGACATTTCACAACACTCATTTCCCAAGGCTCCTCCTTCTCACTCCCACATAACCTACTGAGACTTTCATCACGACCACTCACTTTCAACCCACCTTCCCTTGAGTCCTCTGCTCTGACAGGGTGGTCAGTGCGACCACAACCACATTGAATGACACAGACATCCAACATAAAATGACTTTGCAGACTGCCCAGTTGTTGACACTACTCCACAGATCCCTGTGTGCAACATTTTCGGGCCCCCATTGTGTGACCTTGGACACCGGCTATTGTGTAACATAAGGTATGTGAGACTTTACTTCCACATTTGTATCTTTCACTTACAAACGGCTAATATCTATATATCTAATAGCGAAAGGTGCCCCCTGCATGCGGATATCTAAATCCGCGCATCGGGGGCAGCTGGAGGGGGAGGGAGATTTTCGTGCACACTTGGGGCAGTCCCCAGGTGTGCACAAAAATCTGAAACCTGTAAAAAATATAGGGGGGATATTTAAATCCCCCCCAAACTAAAAGAGCATCCCCTGTGCATGCGCAGGGCACGCTCTGCGAACTGCCTCGCTTCAGTGCGGGGGGGAGGGGAGCGAGTGACCGGCGAGGCCCAGTGGCTGCAAGCTGCGGGCCTCGCTTTGAAGCGGGGGGGGAGAGACCAGCAAGGCCCGGCGGCTGCAAGCCGCGGAGCCTCGCTTT
>NW_015162488.1:32298-38567 GCF_001447785.1 Gekko japonicus | reverse complement strand
GGGAAAGAGAGAGACTGGGGGCCCCCGGCGAGCTGGGGGTGGTGGCTGAGGGGGGGTGGAGGAGACGGGGGAACAGACGGGATGGGGGGAAGCTTACCTGCTTCTTCCTCCTCCGCTTGCTCTGTGTGGAGCTCCCCCCCTCCTCCCCCCGCGATTTTCGTGTGTCCCCTTTCTTGTTTATACTGATTTCCCACAAGTGCTGCTCCACACTCACTCTTCCCTTTTGCCCCGATGGTATGTGTCAATTTCACACAAGCTGCTGCACGGCCGCATTTTGCCCTCAGCTTTACGTGATTTTCCCCACGTCTACTCAATCCTGTTTTTTGAGGATTGAGTAGATGTGGGGGAAATCACGCGAAGCTGTGGGGCAAAATGCGGCTGTGCAGCAGCTTGTGTGAAATTGACATGTACCATTGGGGCAAAAGGGAAGAGCGAGCGCACAGCAGTGCTTGTGGGAAATCAGCCTTACTTTACCTCCTTTCAGCCTATGCATTTGTTACACATCACATCTTTCTAGATCTCGTTGTATTGCTTTCACAATGGCTTTACTGCTAGTCATTAAATAAACACAAAAATCAGTATAGTTATTGTGGGAAGAGCAGTCTTTCAGTGTCATTCTATACAACATTTTACCCATTATTCTGATACATAGAATTTATAATTCAGTTTCCTAACAAAAGGCTTTAACGTTATGGAATCAGAAACATAACCTTTAATGCCATCATGAGCTATCTTAACAGATATTTGACAAAAACATTTAACAAAATTTTAAGTCAGTGTTTTAGATCAAATTCCAAAACAATTTCTAGTCATGACAAAATACGATAATTCTTTAAAAAATTCACTTAATTAAAACAATCATTATAAAAGAAAACAAATATAAAGACCCCAGCTCGCTGTAACTTTGCAGAATGCCAGGCGGGAGGGAATTGATTCTGTAGATAACGTGCTGGTGCTCCATTCACATGATGCAGGAGCCCACCAGCCATGCAGTTGGGAGCACGATATGCATGATTGCTGTATCATATGAAAAGGACAGTGCATGGGTTCCCATGCAGGTTCTGGTTTGCCTGAATGGAAGTTCTGCCTGCATAGAAAATTCCTTTCACACAATATGGTGATCACATATATCAAGATCATTGTGGAGATCTTCATGCTCCTGACAGACACATCTGGCATTGCATGAATGGAATGCCAGTGTATTATCTGCAGAACACTGAAAACATGAAGCCCATCCACTGAAAAAGAAAATACCTGCAAAAGGAACACAGTTGGCTATGTAAGTAACAACAGTACTTTCCCATCTGCCCCTGACCTGGATAGCCCAGGCAAGCCCGATCTCATCAGATCTTGGAAGCTCTGGCAAGTTCTGGGAAAGGTGACCTTGAAATACCAGCAGTCATATGGTGTGAGCAGGCTTTATTCAGCCACCCCTCTGAATATCCTCCAGGCGCCCAGTAGGGGTCAGTCACCAGAGGTCTCTGTAACTTCCAGGTGCATGCACATGCACGTATAAAACACACACACACACAAAACCCCAGTACATTCCCATCTGGAGCCATAGGTAGGATTGTGATATTGTGCTGTGTTAATAATTCATCTCCCAAATTTTCTTTTCAGGCCAGGAGAACCTAGGAGTTCCATGACTACAACTTTACAAGATCAAGATGTGTGAATTCAGTTCTACTGAACAATATATATGCATACTATATATATAATATTATATATTATATATGTTTTCCTCATTAAATAATAGTAATGTATTCACTATTTCTTACCAGGCTTCTTAATGATGAGGTTGATTTCTGAGCTTCTTATTCCAGCTGGGTATGTAGCAAAGCTGCACTCATACTGTCCTGCCTGTTCCAGACTAACATTATTCAGCTGTAAACTCCACTGGTTGCATTCTGTGTAGTTTGCTGTAAAATGACTGTGGCTGTTCAAGTCTGGCTGGTGATGCTGGCATTGTTGACTGAAGTTTACAGAATGGCTGTATCCCATTTTAGCAAAATGCAAGTATTGAATACCGTAGACAGGATTGTATATGGCTATCCTGGATAGCGGGGCAGCATCCCCTTTTGACCACTGAGTTTGTGTGACGTGGATTCCATCTTGTTTCAGAATGCAACACTGAAGGGTCACATCGCTGCCAGGAATGGCATAGACAGTTTTCTCATTCTCAATGGTGATTTCAGGCTGGGCTAAAACGAAAACCACAAATGCACACATTTCACAGTTAGTTCACAGAAGCACCCTTTAATTGAGTAAAAGGTTTCAATCAATTAATGTGGTAGACTTATCCATTGACAGTCCAGTCCTATGCAGAATTATTTCAGTTTAAGCCAATGATACTCTTGTGTGGCTTTTTAATATGCTGCCTGTGTCTCTTCTGCGTACTGTTTGCCAGAATGGCACCTGTGTCATGTTTCAGGATAGTGCAGATTGTGGTTGGTAACTGGTTCCCACCTTGAAACAGTGGGGATCAAAGCAGGTTATATTATTCTCCTCTTCTCCCTTTTATCTGCACAAGAACCCTGTGAGGTAGGTTAGGCTGAAAGTATGTGATTGGTCACAAATCACCCAGTGAGCTTCTGCAGCAAGATGAAGATTCAAACCTGGGTCTCACAGATCCTACTCTGACGTTCTAACTGCTGCACCACACTGGCTTTCATAGGGTGGCTGCTGTTGAACTGTAGCAAGCAGCCAGGCCTAACTGGGTCGTGCAAGTCAGAGGGTTTCAAGTCATTCAGAAGTTGCTTCCAGGCCTAGGGTTGCCAACCTCCAGGTGGTATCTGGGATCTCCCAGAATTTCAGCAGATGACAGAGATTTGTCCCCTTGGAGAAAATGTCTGATCTGGAGGGTGGACTCTATAACCTTACATGTGGCTGAGGCCTCTTCCATCTCCAAACCCTGCACTCCTCATACTTCAACACAAAATCTCCAGGACTTTCCCAACCTGGACCTGGCAACCCTAGTCTGGCTTGGCCTCAACGAGTCCTTCCTCAAAGGCCAAAAAAGCCTGGAAAAGCCCCTTCCCCTGCCTTTTACTGATAGAACCAAGCCTTGGAATGCTGTGGTTGTAACTTGTAACAGCCACTGAAGGAATCTTTTGCTTAAAGTTACATGCACACCTTTGATTATTTTCAGGTTTTTTAAACCCCTCAATGTATCTTTTTTTTTAAAGTTTTCACATTTTTATACAAACCTGGGGCCCTTTTCAGGCTTGTAGAAAGATCTATTTTGCCTCTTCACAGCTCCAGTCCCCAGATTTAAGTATTCTCAGATTTGGCTATTAATATATAGACAAGTGGGGACCTGTGATACTCATGGGGGGTAATTCCTTTCCCTGTCTTAATTACTCCCCAATCACTGCTGCAGTCCTTGGGGCCATCACAACTCTTTACCCCATCAATGGTGGCAAGCCCAGTGCAGTCCCCCAACTGCCGAGCCCAACAAGGCTTTCCCCTCCATTGACAATAATGGTGGCACTGAGGCCTGTGTGACTCACAGCCACTGGGCCCGCTGAGGCTTCATCCCCCCAGACAGCAGCAGTGAGACCTGTGCGGCTCACAGCCACTAGGCTCCCTAGCAGCCACCATAGCCAAACTCTGCCACAGCTTCCAATGGTAAGTGCGTTCTCTGCACATGCACAGAGAACATTTTTTAATCTGGGGGAATTTAAACCTCCTCCATATAGTTTTTTAAAAAAGATTTAATGTTCTTCTGCAAGCTTTGGGAGTGTCCCAAGCTTGCTGAACAAAAATCTCTTTAGCCTTTCTGCAGATAGGGAGCAGACGTGGGACATAGTATATAAATGTGTTTAGAAAACATATATAGTATGTAGTATATGTAGTATACAGATGCATTTAGAAAACACAAAGACCTGTGTTCAGGACAAGAAAAATATAAAAGTGGGGGGGGGACACACACCAGGGCAAGTAATAGAAGTCATAAAAAGGACTACAGGAAGTGCTGCAGGATAGACCGCAGAGAGGTTTACTTTAGTTCAGCATTTTGTATTCAGTAAGCTGCTTCACTTTTGACAGACTGTTATACAGGAAATTCTTTCTGAGAAAAATTCTCAAAAATGTGCATGAAGATCAAAGGGCAACATCGGCAGGGAATCAGAAATAAATATTTTAATAGTTAAATTTTATTAACGGCCCTTTTATCTCTAAATGTGTTGCAACTTTGAATTTCGGTATCTTTCAACTTGTTGTGAGAGATCTTATTAACAGGCCAGTGTTTTTAAGCTTGTGTGTCTGAAGCTCAGCTGCTCAGTCTGGGTTTAGGTTTATAATCTTATACAGAGACTCAACTGATTACATTATCTGTTAGGATCAAGCACACTTGTGCAACTCCAAAGTGCACACTTGCTTAGAAATAACAAAAGCAAGGACTGCTGCAGCATCACAAATCATGTGCTTGTATTGACTTTGGGCACATTCTGTCAGGAACTTCAGCCAATGAAATCCCATTGAAATGAACAACAGCTGTGTAAGGTTACTAAGATTATCATAGTTCATCATTGTAGCTTCTGTGCAGGCACACATGAGGGACTGCATGATTGCAGGCCAGCTGCAGAGTAGAGCTTCCAAGCTTTTCTGAAGAAGTTTCTAGTGATCCCCCTCCCCTCTGTCTATAGAAGTCCCCTTTCCCGCCCAAAGGGTCATGCAACAGAGGCAGGGCGAGTACTCCTTCCTTCAGTTCTCTTCTTGCTGTCATGAGGAGAGGATATGCTTCTAAACTGCTGCTTTGTGGGGCCTCAGGAATAAAATTTCAAATTGGAAGGATCGGAAAATGGCCCTAAATGATGATATGCTTCCTATGTCTGGGAGAGGGCCACAATATAGCAATGTGCCCAGCTTGTAGATGCCTTACTCTTAAGGCACATGAGGGGAGAGTGACAAGACTTAAACCTGCACCTTGGGAAAAAACTCTGGGCGCCCCAGATCCCCGTGGGGAGAAACAGGCCCAAACATATAAGGGTTTGAGGGCCCATTTGGTGACTTTGGCACTGACACCGTCATTATCAGAGCTGCAAACTCAAGTCTCCGCCCCCAGATCAGCATTGGAACCACCTCCAAAAAAGGCTAAAAGGTGATCCAAACACTCACAGTGCAGTCTGACCAGATCACTGTCACATTAGCGCCTCCTCAGAATTGACAGAATCACCACAGAATTGTAGCTCGCCCATTTGAGATTATCAATCCTCCCCACCCTGACCCCAATGATTGGTCTCTCCTCGGAGCTGAGCATCAAACTGACGATCTTCAAATCAAAGTCCCCCCAATGCCACAATTTGCCACTGCGCTCGATGTCGACTCATTTTTGTGTCCAAAGATGCCCTCGCCATCGAGAAAGGTATCAAGGTTCCCAGATTCCTTGGAAGATGAGGTTTTTGAGTTGCCTCTCATGGGCCCACCCATGTCACAAGACAAAGGGCAACCAGATCCAGAGCCACCAAACAGTGGCTGTCTCAGCAAAATCCATGGGGCCTGCTTCTATTCTTGATGCAACTACAGTGGGCACAAGGGGCACCCCCACAGGATACATACCCATGGCAACCTGTAAAATCTTCCACAAGATCCAGACGAGAACACCAGCACCAATACCACTCTGACATGGGTTCCCCCCATCACGGTTCTGATTTCGAGGACACACTCTACCAAATTTCAGAAGCAGTACTTCTATGCCGTCTCCAGAAGATACAGCCATTGACCTGTTGGCTCCCTCCTCAACAGAGAACCTTAAGATATATTTGGAGCAGTTGATCTGAATGGCAAAAGCCCTGAGTCTAGAGTTTAATGCTTCAGAGCCGCAACTGTCCGGCCCTATAATGGTTTAGTACAGTCCCAACTTGGGCTCTATGGCATTCCCACTGTTGCAAGGGATACAGGACATCGCTTTAGCCATCTGGGTTAAACCAGCCTCGGCACCAGCTTTGTCAAAGAAGCTGGAACATCTCTATAGGATCAGTAAAGAAGGCTGTGACTACTTGTTTCACCACCCTCAAGCAAACTCCATAATCTCAGAAGTCTTACCAGCCAAGGGAAGAGCTGAAAGCCATTCATCCCCCCTTGATAAAGAGGGCAGAAGACCCGATCTACTACTCCAAGGTTATAGGACTGAGGGTGGCTAATTTTACAGCAGTCATGGGTCACTACAAATGTTACTGTGGGAATAGATGCCACAGTTTCTTGAGTACCTGCCTTTTGATAAGCAGTGTGTAGCTAAGATCATGGCAGAAGGACAAAAATTAGGGAAA
>NW_015162488.1:0-32185 GCF_001447785.1 Gekko japonicus | reverse complement strand
GGCAGAAGGTCAAAAATTAGTGAAAGAGCAGCTCCATGCTGCAAGGCATGGAGCAGATTGTAGTAGCAGATCAATGGCTTCTGGCACTGACATACAGAGATATTCATGGTTACACTGCCCTTCCGCTCGATATGAGAGCCAAAATAGAGGAGAACAAGTTGACAGCCAAATCTTTGGGCATAACCCATACTTCATCAATACTTTTTATACAAAGGTACTTCCCAAGGTAGATAGATAGAGTGCCTGAAGAACTATGGACGGAGGTTTGTGACATTGTACAGGAGGCAGCAATCACCACCATCCCAAAGAAAAAGAAATGCAAGAAAGCAAAGTGGCTTTCTGATGAGGCTTTACAAATAGCAGAGGAAAGAAGGAAAGCGAAAGGCAAAGGCGAAAAGGAAAGATTTACCCAACTGAATGCAGATTTCCAGAGAACAGCAAGGAGAGATAAGGAGGCCTTCCTGAATGAGCAGTGCAAAGTAATAGAGGAAAACAATAGAATGGGAAGGACTAGAGATCTCTTCAAGAAAATTGGAGAAATCAAGGGAGTGTTCCATGCAAAGCTGGCCATGATAAAGGACAAAAACGGTAGGGACCTAACAGAAGCAGAAGAGATTAGGAAAAGATGGCAAGAATACACAGAAGAACTATACAAGAAAGACCTCGATGTCCTTGACAACCACGACGGTATAATCACTGACCTCGAGCTAGACATCCTGGAATGTGAAGTTAAATGGGCCTTAGAAAGCATTAGTAACAACAAAGCTAGTGGAGGTGATGGTATTCCAGCTGAGCTATTCAAAGTCTTAGAAGATGATGCTGTTAAAGTGCTGCACGCAATTTGCCAGCAAATTTGGAAAACGCAACAGTGGCCACAGGATTGGAAAAGGTCAGTATACATTCCAATCCCAAAGAAGGGCAATGCCAAGGAATGTTCAAACTATCGCACAATTGCACTCATATCACACGCTAGCAAGGTCATGCTCAAGATCCTACAAGCTAGGCTTCAACAGTACGTGGATAGAGAACTACCAGAAGTACAAGCTGGGTTTCGAAGAGGTAGAGGAACTAGAGATCAAATTTCCAACATTCGCTGGATTATGGAGAAAGCAAGAGAGTACCAGAAAAATATCTACTTCTGCTTCATTGACTATGCTAAAGCCTTTGACTGTGTGGATCACAACAAACTATGGCAGGTCCTTAAAGAGATGGGAGTACCAGACCACCTCACATGTCTCTTGAGAAACCTGTATAAGGGCCAAGAAGCGACAGTTAGAACCGGATATGGAACAACTGATTGGTTCAGCATAGGAAAAGGAGTACGACAAGGATGTATATTGTCGCCTTGCTTATTTAATATATATGCAGAGTACATCATGCGAAATGCTGGCCTGGATGAATCACAAGCGGGAATTAAGATTGCTGGGGAAAAGATCAACAACCTCAGATATGCAGACGATACCACTCTGATGGCAGAAAGTGAAGAGGACCTCAAGAGCCTCTTGCTCAGGGTAAAAGAGGAGAGCGCAAAAGTGGGCTTGAAGCTCAACATCAAAAAAACTAAGATCATGGCATCCGGCCCCATCACTCCTTGGCAAATAGAAGGGGAAGTCGTGGAAGTAGTGACAGACTTCACGTTCCTGGGATCCCAGATCTCTGCAGACTGTGACTGCAGTCATGAAATTAAAAGACGCCTGCTCCTTGGGAGGAAAGCGATGGCGAACCTAAACAGCATGATAAAAAGTAGAGACATCACCCTGCCAACAAAAGTCCGCATGGTCAAAGCAATGGTATTCCCAGTAGTCATGTATGGCTGCAAGAGTTGGACTATAAGGAAGGCCGAGCGCAGAAGAATAGATTCTTTTGAACTATGGTGCTGGAGAAGACTCTTGAGAGTCCCTTGGACTGCAAGAAGAACAAATCAGTCAATCCTCAAAGAAATCAACCCTGACTGTTCCCTGAAAGGCCAGATAATGAAACTGAAGCTCAAATACTTTGACCACCAAATGAGAAGGGAGCACTCACTGGAGAAGACCCTGATGCTGGGAAAGATTGAAGGTCAAAGAAGACGGGGACGGCAAAGGATGAGATGGTTAGACAGTGTCAGCGATGCAACGAACATGAAGTTGAGCAAACTTCAGAGGATGGCGGAAGACCGGAGGGCCTAGAGGGAGCTGGTCCATGGGGTCGCAAAGAGTCGGACTCGACTGTGCGACTGAACAACAACAACTTCCCAAGGCATACCCAGAGGTGTTCCCAGTCAAGGTCCTATTGTGCACAGGACTACAGATACCAGGCCCCTCTGCCCCTCCAGTAGGGCTTCAGACTTTCTTATACTCAACATTCCCAGCCCAAGAGTCAGGGTAGACAATGGTGAAGAAACCCCTCTCAAGCCCTAGGGACCAGCACTGTATTGGTGCCCCATTCGCCTGACTAGATTCTGACCAGGGGTTTTTGGATAGGTTATCCAAATTCTTTTATAAGTGGTGCCAAGTTACTGTTGATGATTGGGTGTTATCCATAATAAAGAGAGGTTATTTTTTGAGTTTCAAATCACAGCCTTTGCATGAAACCTTCCAGCCCAGTCCTACAACCCTTCCCTCTTTCTAAAGCAGGAGGTCTCTCTATTAGCTAAAAGAGCAATTGCAAAGCTTGCTCCTGAGGGACAAAGGGCTTCTTTTCTAAATATTTTGCCATTGACAAAAAAGGTGGAAGCAAGACGTCCATTTTAGACCTAAGACCCCTGAATAAACATTTGAATGTCCCAAAGTTCAGGATGTTATCCATACAGGAGGTGATGGCCTTTATGGTTCGCCATACTAGATTTGTTTGGTTCACCACACTAGATTTAAAGGACACATCTATATATCTAATTTCCAACAGATGGCGCCGTGTGCGGATGCTTATTCCCAGGAAAAGGAAGCTCCCTCTGGCCCAGCAGTTTTTTTTTACATATTCAGTAGTCTACCAGTGCCTGCATAAAAATCCAAAAACTAGAAAAAACCCTTCAGGGACGGCTGAATTCCCCCCAAAACCTTTTGAAATGGCCTCTGCAGGGATCTGCTTCAGACACCAACTGTGTGAGAGAGGTTAGAACGTTCAGGGTGGGGGGGAGCCTTGGGGCCTGGCCTGGGGAGTCCCTAGAGGTTTTGAGGTGGGATTGGGGAAGCCTCAGCTGGGTATAATGCCACAGAGTCCACCTTTTAAAACAATCATTTTCTCCAGGGAGTCACAGATCTCTGCTGCCTTGAGTTCAGTTGCAAGTCTGGGGGGGGGTTTCCTTTAGGCCCCACTTAGAGGTTGCCAAGCCTGGGCCTGCCAGCACTTTAGGGTTGCCAGGTCCCCCCCGGCCACCGACAGGGGATTCTGGATAAGGTTGCCAGGTCCAGGCTGGTAAACTCCTGGAGATTTGGGGGTGGAGCCTGGGGAGGACAGGGACCTCAGTGGGGTACAATGTCACAGAGTCCACCCTCCAAAGCATCCATTTTCTCCATGGGAAGTTATCTTTGTAGTCTGGAAATGAGCAGGAATTACAGGGGATCTCCAGGTCCCACCTGGAGGCTGGCATCCCTCGGCAGCACCCTCTGGGTGCCTTGATACCACCTGATTTGCATGACTCAAGTAGGCCCAGCTGCTTGCTACTGTTCATCAGCAGCCACCCTATGAAAGCTGGGTTGTTGTGCAGATAAAAAGTAGGAGAGAATAATGTAAGCTGTTTTGGTCCCCACTGTGGAGAAAAACTGTAATTTTCCTAGGTAGAGGCTGTGGGAGAGGGGTGTGGAGATGGAAAGTTGCAGACAGAGAGGCAGATAAAGGTAGGTTGGCTGTTGGGTGGGAAGGAAATTGTGTTGCCAACTCCAGGTTGGGAAATTCCTGGACATTTGTGGGGTGGAGCCTGGGGAGGGTGGGATTTGAGGAGGGAAGGAACTACAGATCAGTATAATGCCATAGCTGGAGGAGAAAAAGAAAGGGGGGGCAGAAGGGAAAAAGAGTGTGAGAGAGGTAGAGGGAGACAGGAGGAAGCAAAGGTGTGAGGAATAGGATAACCATTCCGCAAGTTTCTTGCGGGTCTCCACTTGTACTCCCAAACAGCTTACGAGGAAGCTAAGGTGTCTTGCCTAGTGTCCCTGAAAGCTCACTTGATGAGGGCTCAGGTGTCTTCAGCAGCATTCCATGCCAGACTCGTACTGGAGGACATCTGCAAGGCAGCAACTTGGTCCACTCCCTCTACATTCATCAAACACTACTTGATGAATGTGGACTCCAGAAGTGAAGCTGCAGTAAGAAAAGCTGTGCTACGAGCACTTTTCTGTTGAGTAGGTGAACTTGCTATTCTCCCATGTGGGACTGCACAGAAGCCGCAATGATGAAAATGGGGTTGTACTTACCTGTAACTGTTGTTCATCAAGTGGCCTTCTGTGCAGGCCCACATCCCTGGGAAAGATCTCAATGAGTCTCTCCTTTGGAGAGCCACTAGCTGCCAGGAGAAAGCAGAACCTAGTCATCATTCCCATGGCCTGGGGGTGAGCCATGTAGACCTTGTGGTGCTGCTAGCCCTGTAGGGGCCACTTGGCTCAAGTTATTCCAGGGCTGTTCTAATATTCCAGTCTGCTCCTCACCATTTTCTTAGTGTGAGATACTAGAACCAGGGGTCATTTCCTGCAGGAGCGCACAGGAGCGGAGCTCCGGCAGTAAAGAGCCCAGGGGGCGGGCACATGCAACAAGCGCCGCCCCCTGCTCCCAGCAGCCCCAGGCCAAAAGGATGCTCCCAGCAGCCCTCAGTCAGAGCAAAAAGCAGCCAGGTAAGTTGCAGAGCTCCCCCCGGCCCCCTGGTCCAAAATAGTCCAGTGGCACCATTAAGACCAAGTTTTATTCAGGTACAAGCTCTCCCTCCTCTGCGAGGACAGATCTGCATGTTTCCGCCCCCCCCAATAGCTAGTAGTCCAAAACAGTCCACTGGAGCCTGAGCGGTGGGTGTTGCCTTCTGACACCCTTCTGGTGATGTCAGGGGGTGTGGCATATGCAAATAAGTTATGCTAATGAGTTATGCTAATGAGCTCCTGCACCTCTTTTTCTATGAAACGACCCCTGACTAGAACTGTCATTTCTCAAGGTACATCTCTGTTCCCAGCATCTCTAAAAGTTAAAACTATGAGGCTGGATGCATCTTATCTTGAACACAAATGATGATCAATGCACTTGTATAAACACCACCGGTATACACCATCAGTATAAACACTGCCATTTCACAGCTGCTGCCATATGTTTTGAACTGTTCGTAACATATTTTAGGACAGTTATGGTTTTCCAATGGTTTTCCCTCTTAGGTTTCAGAGCAATCGAAGATAAGCTGGTCCTACTGCACTCCAGCAGAACCAGAGCCTTTGGCTTCGTGTACATGTCAGTGGTGGTGGAGTAGGAGGTTTAAGCAACAAACCTTGGTATAAGATTTGAAGAGTTACAAGCACGTCCTGAAATGTTGTAGGGTATGTACCAATACTCTTCCATAATCACAATAACATAAACCTAGTGCTGCCCTTTAGGAGAAAGGAACTTTATCATTTTATCCTTAATACACTCTAAGAACTCATTTTAAAAAGCTCCCTTTGAAAATAAGTCATTAATGCTTTTATCAGAAGACTATAAGAATTACTGACTAGCTTAGATCAAAGGACAATCTAGTCAAGCTCTTTGCCTCCAACAATAGCCAGCCAGAATTACAATCTTATATCATTAAAAAGAAACACTACAGTAGACATCACTATATGCACTGGATTCTTAGTTAAGGCATAAAAACAGGTTCACCACCATAACAGGAACAGCTTTGTTAGAAGAAATCACTTACCGCTGATAACATGTGTCAGGATGAGCAAATAATGTGCCTGAAATGGCCACTTTATTGTCATCTTGTTTTGCTAAGAAAGTTTTTAAAAAATAAAATCACACTATGGTTCTCTCAAAGAAGTCAAAATGTTCTATCTTGTGGAGTCAGACAAACCACCAAATGATTATCTCTTTCTCTACAAATGGTGAAATATAATTTGCATGTTCTCTTTTTTCACATGACTGAGAGGAAATGTATGTTACAGGAAACCACAGCTATAATTGTTTTTTTATATGTATGCTTGTATGTGAAACAGTTTGCTTTAAGATCTCATAGCAAAATGAAAAGAAAAGTCATAACACAATGCATTTGTTACCCAAGATCTGTTTTAACTTGAGATGTCAAGGACTAAACCTGGAATCTTCTGTGTGTAAAAACATATGCTCTACCATTAAGCCACTAAACGCATCCCAAATACAACATGAGGAAAAGCAGCTTGAGTAAATATTAAAGCTCTGCCTTTTCATGATCTACTCTCCCTTGCAGCTGGGGAAGAAATGGGAGCTAGAGCTACCCATGGGGGTTCTACCTCCCAGGGCAAAACCCACCCATCATAGCAATTGTGGCAATCTCTGTGTGTGGCATAAGGACATTTGAACTTCTGTCTGCAGGAATCACAGGAATGTGACATATTTTATGTGCTGTCACAGTGCCTCACAAAGCAACATGGAAAGAATATCTTGAAGCTAGACCAGCTGACCTTGGAGCTACTCATCAAAGGTTAGGGTGAAATACCAGCATGCATTTAAAAATATTTTAAAAATTGCTACCCAAACCCATCCTTTTTGGGTGGATTTTGGGCACCAATCCACAAGTTTGAAAAAAGTTCAGATTCCGAGCAAGAGGCTATCTTGCGAATTCATTTCACAATGGAAAAAGAAGTATGGGGAAAACTAGTTTAGGAAAGAACTAGAAAAAAATGAGGAAAGACTGGGACAGCATGGAGATGTTAACAAAGTTGTCTGGATGCATGCCATCAGGACCTGGAGACTTATTATTTTTTAATTTCCTCAATAGGTCTAGAACTTCATCTCTGGTCACCTCAATTTGCCTCAGTACTTCTGACTCCCTTCCTGAAAATAGTGGCTGTGGCATGAGTACATGCCCCACAGTTTCCACGTTGAATGCATGCGGGGAATTCATTGAGCTTCTCTGCCATTTCCCCATCTTCTTTGGGCAGTAATTTTATTTCTTGGTCATCCAAAGGCATGACTACCTGTCTGGCTAGTTTCCTGCTCCAGATCAATTTATGGAAATGCTAATTGCTTGTCTTGATGCTTCTCCCATTCTCTTGCCTAATTGTTAAATTGCACTTTTTTGCTAGACCCTGTGCTCTTAAAACAAAAAGCCAGTTTGGTGTAGTGGTTGAGAGTGGTGGATTCTAATCTAGAGAACTGGGTTTGATTCCCCACTCCTCCACATGAAACCTGCTGGGTGACCTTGAATCAGTCACAGTTCTCTCAGAGCTCTCTCAGCCCCACCTACCTCACAGGGTGTCTGTTGTGGGGAGAGGAAGGAAAGGTAAAGCCTCTCCTGGACTCCTTCAGGTACTGAAGAGTGGGGTATAAAACCAACTCTTTTTTTCCATTGGGGCAGACCTTCCACTTTTTAAAAGAAGCCGTTTGCCTTTATGGCTTCCTTCACTTGGGTCATTAACTATGCAGATATATTTTTGAGACTTGGCAATAGCTTTCCTAAACCCATAATCCTTTCCCTAATGTTTTTTACTTTTTTCCGTACTTACACTTATGCATTTAATAAAGGCCTTGACCACCTAGGTACTGTTTTCTAGGAGTGGCTTAACATTGCTGGAAAGGGGGGGGGTAACTGTTGAAATTTCTATAATTGTTATATTTAAAATTAAAATTAAAAAAGACAGAAAATCATGATTTATTCTAGAAAAATCTCCACTGTTTGACACTAATTTGTACCTTTGTATGGAATATGAGATATTCCTTTGGGAAACAGCATTTAATCAGTACAAATATAGAATCCTGTTTATGGTCCGAATCTTCAGCATTTCACTCAGCAGTGTTTGAAGCTTTCCATTAACTTAAATGTATCTGAAGACTTCAAACGTTGCTGAGAAGAGGTGCATTAAGTAGACCAATATAATGTACTCAAATATGGCAGTTGATTTAATATTGGCTGGAAGGTTTGAATACTAACCGAACACTCCTCTAGGGTTGCCGTATGCCTGCCAGTACTCCAGCAGGCAGCAGGATGTACAAAAATGTTATCAAGTCTAGCAATTGCTGAAAACATGATTGTTTTACTATAGTGTTTCCGACAATTTCTAGAGAGGTATGACATCAGTTCTGGGGTTTTCCTGGAACTGTCATCATGCCACCGCCGACATCTCCCCCCCACCCCCGTGCCATCCCCAGTCTTTTGCTAGATGTCAGGCTGCTATTTGATTCAAGGAGCAGATTGCTATGAATACTATTTTTCAGTTAAATAATTAAAATATAATTAGTTTTAATATTATTTGAGTTACATGTTTGTAATATCTGTTTATGATCATTCCTCTTTTCATCTGGTGTTTGTTGGACTAGGATCTTGGAAACAAAGGTTTGAATTCTTACTCTGCCATGGAAGCTCACTAGGTAATGTTAGGCCAGTTACTCTGTCTCAGCCTAAATTACCCAACAGGCTTGTTGTTGTCAAGATAAAATGGAAGAAAGAAATTTGTTTTGGGTCCCCAACAAGATGACGACGATGCAGGGAGCTTGTGCTTGTGCTCCTGCAACTGATTGTGCCTGAGTGAACTGGCAATTGATAACAGCTAACACTTCGGACTGAGAATGATACCCCAGTTGCTGCTGCAGGGGCATAGGGTGAGAAACTGCAACATCTATTACTAGCGCTATTACCCACCCTTGGCACAGCCCCGGCTTGACACGGAGCTCCTAGCTGGCCTACCCAATGAGAGTGCTACTTACCTCCCCAGTCTGGCGTAAGGCTCCTGCTGGCACTGGTGGTGTCGGCGGTGGCTCTATGGCCTCTGCTTCGCCGATGCGGCGGCTATTTTGAGGCTGAAACTGGGTTAGAGATCTCACTCCGGTGGCAGCCGTGTGTGTTGCAGTGGCAGCGCTGCTCGTGTTGGGCTTGTGGACAGCAATGGGAAAGCCTAGGGAGGGTTTTCCTCTTCTCTGGAGCTTCTCCAGTCGGGCAGCGTTCCAGGAGGCAACTGTGAGCCCGGGACGGTGGTGATCGTTGGGCAGTTGTGACCCTAGCGGCCTCTGAGTAACAACAACTACAGTGGTGCTTTTGCGGCTGGGCTGGACTGCGATAGCAGAGGACCCCAGCTTGTTGGGGATTCTCTCATTGGAATGTGAGAACTGGACAGACTGGGTGGTCATGACTGAGGACGAGAGAGGAGCGGAGCTCAGAGCCAGTGGGAATCCGGGGATTGGAGCACCCCTAGTGGCTTGGCTATACCAATGAACAGCAGAGGGAGGCGGCACAATTTCCCCCCCTTTCCGTGCAGATGTGAGAACTGGAGAAGAACTTAGACCACTTGGTTGGCAAGCAGTAACTTTCATCATCACTGTGGCAGATGGTTGCTGGCCTGGAGGATGGAGAGGAAAGCCCTAATTATATTAGAGGATTAATAAATTGTTTAACGGAATATGTTATAAATTAGGTGTTAATAGGATGTATTTTAGCTGGATATAAATGAAATAATTAGTTGTAATTAAAGGGATTGTTTGATTCTTATTAGGCTATAAAACCACCCTACTAAAATAACTATAATCATTATGTAATTGATGCGATTTTGGTTGCTAGTACTGATCAATTGTTAACTAATTAATGAATTAATGTATGACATTAGTTGGTAGGATAGGTTTATCACTGGCCTTTATTTATTCACTGGCCAGGTGACTTGAAATTGGTAGCAACCTTTATAGGATATTGAATTATATAGTAGGACGGGTGGGATAACTGTAGGATTTAACAGCATCAGAAGCAGCAGCCTGCTACCAACGAGCATATAAGGGGTGCATTTCATCAGCCCCACCAGTGGTCTGAGGCTAACACGAAGACTGTTAGGTGTGGCAATTCCTGGGCATAGGATCCCGGTGCTCCTGGAGAGGGGAAAGTATAGTGGTGGGTCCAGGCCGAGAGTTAAGGGAAGGGAGCAGAGAAACAGAATGGCTCGGTGCCCTTCCAGCCTGCGACCCATCCCGAAGGTTGTTGGCAGAGGGGCTAGGATGGATAATCCCCTTCCGACATTGGTGTTGTGCAACGCCAGGTCTATAAATAATAAGACCATGGTCCTTCGAGACTTTCTGCTAGAACAGAAGGTAGACCTGGTGTGCGTGACAGAGACCTAGGTGCGGGATGGTGAGACTGTAGCTCTCTCTCAGCTTGCCCCTCCTGGGTTCTCAGTCCTACACCAATCCTGGATTAAGGGGCAGGAGGGAGGAGTGGCTATTTTCATTCGGGAGGCTTACTCCTTCAGGGCGCTCCTGCAGTTGGAGATCACGGGCATTGAGTGTGTTGGCCTGGTGTGGGAGGCCGAGGAGAGTGTGGCAATTTGGCTGGTGTACCGACCACCTAACACATCGGCCAATAGCCTGCCATCCCGGATGGAGGCTGTATCAGGCTGGGCGTTGGAACACCCTAGGCTAATATTCCGTTCAGGCAGTGGACCTAGTGTTGTCCATGGTGATGCTGGGACTCTCCCAATCTTTAACGACCGCCACTCACCAGGCCGGACACATGCTCAATTTGATCTTTGTGTCTGGGGTAACAGTGGACTGGATTACTGCCTCGGCAGTACTGTGGTTGGACCACCACGCCCTGAGGGTCCGTCTCAATGTTCCACCCCGACCTTGTCTAGGCGGTGAATGTATTTTAGCTTGCCCATGGAGCCAAATGGACCCTGTGTGGCTCCAGATGGCTCTGCGGGATCCGATTCCCCCTGATGGCTTGTTGGATGAGCTTGTGGAGGACTGGCATAGCCGGCTCTCTGCAGCCATTGACGAGATCACTCCCCGGTGCCCTCTGTGCCCTCGCTCTAGGCTTGCTCCCTGGTTTACCCAGGAGTTGCGGCTTATGAAGCAAGAGCTGAGATGGCTAAAGAGACGGTGGTGTTGTGCTCATGACAAAGCTACAAGAGCATCTTATAGGACATTTATGAGATCCTATGAGATGGCAGTCAAAGCCACCAAGAGAAAGCTCTATGTGGCCTCGATTGCATCTACAAACTCATGCCCAGCCCAATTGTTTAGAACGATTCGGTCTATAACAGCTCTGCCACAGGGCAGACCAAATGCTAGGGAATTGAACATCAGCTGCGAGGCATTTGCAAGCTATTTCGAGGATAAAGTCTTGGCGCTCCACCATGACCTCCCCACCACAGTTGAAACAGTGAGTGAACTCGAGGCCCCTTGCACATCTTTGACTCCAGCTTTGGATCATTTCGGCCTGCTCAGCCTGGAGGAACTTGACAGATTGCTGGCAGCTGTACGCCCAACCACATGCAGCCTTGATCCTGGCTTATTAAAGCTGGCCATGAATGGTTTTGAGGTGCCCTAAGGGAAATTATCAACAAGTCCCTCTCTGAGGGCTGGTTCCCGGGGGCATTCAAGGAAACGATGGTCCGCCCTCTCCTAAAAAAACTATCACTGGATCTGGCTGAATTGGCCAACTATCGGCCAGTTTCTAATTTGCCCTATTTGGGCAAATTAATTGAGAGGGGGGTTGTGATACAGCTGCAGGGCTTTATGGATGACACTTTCATATTAGATCCCTTCTAGTCCGGCTTCCTCCCGGGACATGGAATGGAGACAGCGCTGGTCGCTCTGACAGATAACCTCCGGAGGCATCTGGATCAGGGCGGTTCGGCAGTGCTGTTGCCGTTGGACTTCTCGGCTGCATTCAACATGGTCGACCACCAGTTGCTGACCCACCACCTTGCCGACATGGGGATTCAGGGGCTTGCCTTGCAATGGCTTGCTTCCTTTCTCCAGGGTCGGGGACAAAGGGTGGTGCTATGGGAACAGCAGTCCAGGAGACACACACTTGAGTGCAGAGTGTCTCAGGGTCAGTGCTTTCCCCAATGTTATTTAACATCTATATGCATCCCCTTGCCCAGATTGCCCGGAGGTATGGGCTGGGGTGTCACCAGTACGCTGATGACACCCAGCTCTATCTGATGCTGGGCGGCCAGTCAGACTCCAGACTGGAAGATCTGGACCAGGCTTTGCAAGCCATGGCTGGTTGGCTTAGACTGAGCCAGCTGAAGCTAAATCCGGTGAAGACAGATGTCCTGTGCCTGAGTCGGGGGAAGTTCAGGGGTAGGGATCCCACTCCCGACCTTCGGTGGGGCACCATTAGTGGCAGCACCGGAGGTTAAGAGTTTGGGTGTGCTCCTGGATACCTCCTTAACAATGGAGGCCCAGGTAGCAGCCACTGCTAAGTTGGCCTTTTACCATCTTTGGCTGATTCGGCAGTTGGTTCCCTTCCTCGATCGCTATGACCTGGCTGCAGTGATCCATGCAACGATCACCTCAAGACTAGACTACTGTAACACTCTCTACATGGGGCTGCCCTTGTCGCAAATCCGGAAGCTGCAGCTAGTGCAGAATGCCACGGCCATCTGGGTCTTTCTAGATAGGAGCACGTCTGGCCTGCGCTGAAGGCACTGCACTGGCTGCCAATAGCATACCGAATTTGCTTCAAGGTGCTGCTACTTACCTTTAAAGCCCGATATGGCCAGGGTGTGACATACCTGAGGGACCACCTTTCCCCATATATACCCCAGAGAGCACTACAGTTGGGGTCACAACATCAATTAACTATATATATAGCACACCATCCTAATTAACGTAGGAATGATGACTTCCCCCCCATCCCCCTGGGGGGAGGTTTTTAATTGGGTTTTTTTCAGACTACAAAACTACAACAGAAAATATAGGAAAGGGAAATACATCTAGGGAATAAAGAAAAAAGACCCACAACTAACTAAAAGCCCAAGAGTAGGAGATCATACATTAGCTTAACACCATGCTATTTTCAAAAAGCTACTAATAATACAATGAACTTAGTCAGTTATGCTAGATTAATTATCATTTAACCATCCCTTTAACTGTTTAAAGAAATTCCCAGAGCATCCCCAAGTTATTTCAACATTTTTTCAGGCACAAATCAGAGTCCTTCAGCCCTTATTTATTCTTATCTTTTCTAATCCTCAGTTTATAAGGGCTTTTGGGGACAGACACCCCCTTTTCAGAGGGGGAGTCCTCATACGAAGACCCCGAGCCCAACTCGCCATCAGATTTGCTTTCTTTTTCCTCCTCTTTGCCCTCTTCTGGTTCCCCAAGCTGTGCCCGCAGAAATTCACGTGCTTTAAAAACAGAGTCAATCTTTTCTTTTTTATCGTTAATCTTGAAAATGACGCATTCTGGGGTTAACCACCTGTAACTGATGCCATTTGTTTGTAAGAAAAGGATTAATTATTTATAGTTCTTTCTCTTCTGTCTTATATCAAATGGAATATCTTTTAAAATCCTGATATTATTGCCCCCAATTTCCAAGGGTGTTCCCAAATTTGCTTTCAAAATAGCATCTCTCACATGTCTCTTTGAGAATCTGACCACTATTACCCCAGGCAGATTATTTTTCTTGATGTACGATGAATAGGACCTGTAGACCACATCCATCTCGCTGAAAAGGTATTCCACTGTTAAGTCTGTCATTGGGGGTATTGCTTCACTCAGCCATTGCTTCAGATTCTCTCCTTCAATTTCCGGGACCCCTCTAAACCGTAGGACCAAATTTGCTTTATCCATTTGTAGCTGTAAAAGCTTTGACTCTTCTGTAGATTGCTTCATTTCCAGCTTTTGCACCTTTTTCTTAACTTTTTTAGTAGTGACGTCCATTTCCTTCACCTTCTCTCCCATTTGCTCTGTTGCTTTTAAGGATTGAGTCAGTTGCATCTGCTGCGCTGCCACACTCCGCCCAATTACTGACAGTTGTTGTTTAATGCCAGTGATCTCATCCAGCAGGGGGCACAGGGAGTCAGCCAAGAGTTTTGAGAGCTCAGTGGCCTTATCCATTCGAGGACTGGCCCCTAGTTTCGATTTCAACAGCTTCGCTTTCTCTGGTTTCTTCCCCACCATCTTTTTGGATTTTTTTACTTTTCAAAAAAGTTGCTAAAGTCTCTGATATTTGCCCAAATGCTTTTCTGCGCTCTGGTAAGTCTTTTAAAACAGTTTTAGTCACTTATTTTTCTGCTCTCCCCTCTTTCCTTCTGTGTTTTGTCTATGCGTTTGGGAGGGATCCCTCCCCTGCTCGCTTTCCCATCACTCTTTAGGGGGGGCAGCTTCTTTTTATATCTTCATGCTCGCTTCAACCCGACTCACAGTTCGTTGTTGGCCATTCGGCCTCGCTCGTCATCATTTATTTCGCCCAATCTCCAATGCTTGTCCCGGTCAGCAGCACTCGTACCATGCGGTCACTCAGCGGCAGGACCTTCAGGGCGGAGGAGTGCCTCAATTCTCCGGCTTTTGGCCATCGAAGAGGTCGCCCCTCAAAAGCACCCTGGCTGGGAGCCTTTTACCAAGGCTCTGGGGGGGTTGCGACCCATCGGACCCCCTCCCACATGCTGGTGTGCACTTTACATCCCCGGGACATCTGGGAGATGTGTCTGCCTGCGTGTTACCATAAACCGGAAGAACGTAGGAATGATTACTGTGAGCACTTTGATTATTGACTGTTTTATAATGTTTTAAATGTTTTAATGTGGATTTTATGGTACTTGGTACCTGTTAATGTGAGCCGCCCTGAGCCTGTCCGCGAGGAGGGCGGGATGCAAATGTAACTAACAAATAAATAATAAATACAACAGAGAAAGAAAGTGGGGTATAAATATCTAAATTAAAAGTATTTAAGACTAGGCCTTTGGAACCAGCAATATCCTCCTCTAGTCTACTGAAGTCTGAAATGGCACCCCTGAGAGCACAAGGGACGAAGGAGCACAAAGCCTGGGAGGGTGGTGGTTGTACCTTCTGCTCCCATCTATCTCCCAGTGCCTGGGGCACTGCTCTATAATCATGCTACTCTATTTTTGGCCTTGTTTTCTTCAGATTATTCTCTACCTTTCTTTTGCTAGAGGAGGAGATTAAAGAGCAAGAGGTGAGCATATGCAGCTCTCTGTGTGTGACATGTTAGAAAAATTGCTTGGTAGCCATTTTATTGATCCTATAACTATTCATCACAATGGATAGGACAACACAAGCACAACATGATATATATATCAATGTCCGTAAGAGGGTCATTCTTCAGTCCTCAGTAGTTCCTAGGTCATGAGGTCCTATCAAAAGAGGCATGCTAACAATCATTATTGTTTGGCCTTGACTTTCATTGGACCATGTTTGCAGGCACTTGTCATTCCACTGGGAACACAGAGGACAGTGAAGATAAGAACAGTAACTTAATTTGTCAATCAGGAGTTCAGGCACACAGGATCAGTATTTATTTACATCTGAGAGAAAATAAACTGGCAGGGGAAAAAATGTGAAATATTAAATTATGCCTCTGATGCAAAGCTTGTCTTGGCTTGCCAGAGGTATCCTTATGTATCAAATACTCACAATATTCACGAAAGGGGTGCAGTATGTTCCATAAAAGACAATCAGCAAGCTTTCAAAGACGGAATACTATACATGTTGCTATATTACCTAACATTGCAATCCCTTCAGATCTGTTATGCTACAGGCTGTGCAAGGATTCCTATAGGAAGGGTCTCGTAGGCCTGATGGCTCAGCAAGTGATGAAAGTCCTCTGAATGCTATATTTGAGAAGTTTTCCCTAAATCTCCCACCTCAACAGTGTTGCACATGTTGTGTTCAGAATACCAGTGAAACAGACTGTTGCATTGGGCCATATTCATACAACAGATAATGAGATCTGTATAATACAAGGAACTCTCCTCTAATTTATCCTTCTGTTCTAACACTTAAGAGAGGGCTGTGCACTGGCATTGCTCACATAAGAGAGGAGAGCCATTAAGCCAAAACTATTGGGCAGAAGTTGGTATCTTTCTTAGAGAACAATTGTTCTCAAACTTTTAGTAAACTGAGCCTCCTCATTTTGCTTAAAATTCCAGAGGTGTAGCCATGTTAGTCTAGGGTTGTCAGGCAGGGCAACTCTTAGGGGAACTCACCAGTGGTGGGGACTCTTGCCAAGGACATAATGATGTTGTTGGTGATGTGCTGTCACTCCCCCTGAATCCAGAAGTGGCATTATATGGTTAAACCAGACTTTTGCCCAAATGCTAGAGCATCCCTGGTCTCCCCTACCAACACAGAGACATCACTTTCAGGTGCACAGGGAGTGATGTCAGTGAGGAAAACGAAGTTTTTATTCTAGCGGGGGGGGGGTCCCTTTGTACGGTCTGTGACTACCCTATGAATCTACCAAACATGTCTCACTATCAACTGGGGGGGAGTAGATAGTGTGGAACACTTGAATAAATCCTGCTTCAATGATTTCCTACTTAATTTCCTACTTAAAATGAATGCAAAGTGAGGATCCACTCTTAGTATCTGAGGAAGTAGGTTTAGTCCATGAAAACTTATGTTGCAATAAAATATTGCTAGTCTTTATGGTGCCTGTTTGTTTTTGCTGCAACAGAGTAACATGATTATTGTTCTGGACTGTTCCAGAAAGTTCCTATGGAGTTTTGGGGTAATATTCCTTTTCTAGTTGCTATTTCTTTTCTATCTGAGAGTGATTCTATTTTAATAGTTCTCTCACACGAAATATATCTCTTTTCAGTTTCTCACTATTTTAAAGAACATTAAGATTCTTTGAGTGGGTTAGCTGCAAAACAGGTCCCCCCCCCCCCAAAAAATGCATTTATATTTTAAAACATGGTCAAAATCCACATTTGCCATCATTCCCTGGAGATCAGTATCAAGGAACTGTCAGTAGGTGGCACTGAAATCGCATACGCAAGCTCCATTGTATCAGCACTAAAAACAAATCTCCTGGTACACATTAACTTTGCCCACATATGGAGGGTGGCGACGGGGCTCCTCCAATTATCTTCTATTGAGGCTTTTACGTCCAGAAAAGGCATTCTGAATGATAAAAAATTTACTTTTCCAGCAGAAGGCACAACAGTTCCTTCCATTATCCCTCCTGCTCAGGGGGGGAAAAACCCCTACCATCAATTGCAACACAATTCTTCTTCCACAATTACTGTTAAGAAGAACACAGGAGTGCAGCCAGTCCCACAGCAAAAGAAATCTTGAACTCTGGGGACAGTTTCAATTATTCACAAAGAGAGCCTTTTCAGAGAAGTTGGCGCGAGAACTGTTCCTGCTAGAGGCGAGGAATGATTCCCCTTGCAGACGGGTGTCCTCTCAACATTGCTTAAAGGAAGCTCTGCTCCCCACTGGAAAAGAAAGAGGACACTTTGAAGAGGGAATGTCATTAAATGATAAACTAACCTTTTTAAAAAGTGATGCTTGAAGTACCAAATATTCTTACTTTGTCCTATTTTGTTTTCAGTGGTTAGACAGCAAGTTAGTTTCTACAGAAAAATGCAGCGTTTTTTAAAAGGACTATTTCACTTTAGCTGAAGAGGCAGAATAGCCCAATGGGTGCACATTGAGTCGATGTGGAAGGAAGTTTTTCCCCACACCTTTGAAAAAAAATTTAGGCTGTAAGGCAAATACTACAGCATTGATTCCCTATGGAGGCAAAACCTTCACCTCCATAGATGGTAATCATCTCAAGGGCAGGGTTGTCTCTCATGGAATGTTGTTATCTAGCAGCATGTGGCTCCCACTCCTAATACAAAGTAAGCCATGAAGAAGCTTTATGGAAACACACAGCCTCTTCAAACACTATTCTCCCCAGAGAAGGTTTCTGTAAAAGGTATCAATAAGGAATATACAGTTGTGGTGTGAGAGAACTTAAAAAAAAATCTGTTTGCCTCCAGAAGCCACGGTGGTTAAAAGAGCCCATAAAAAAGGAACCCCACAGTGCAATCTTAAGTACAGTTAAGGCCTTGGAAGCCCATTAACTTCACCGGACTCAGAAGAGTCTAGCTGTGCTTAGAATTGCACTGTCAGTTTTCCACTGCAGACAAATACAGGGTAATGGCAGAGGAATGGTAGAAATAACATGCAAGCAACCCACCGAATCTAAGACCTAGAGGGCGTGTGCACACACACACACACACACACACACACACACAGAGGCACAGCCAAGACTAATCTGTCACCAGCTTACTAATGATCACAGCAACATAAACAGATTTGGAACAGCTCAGATGCCTCAATCCCAAATCAGGACAAAAAGGGGGGGGGGGGAACTGAACCTAGAAACCTGCGATCCAGAACCTGAAAAGGTTAGTCAAATAGAAAAGAGGGCCAAAAAGAAAAGCTTAATATATCTACAGTATATAAAAAGATACATGTATTTATTAACAAGGAATTTAAAAAAAAATAAGCGCCCAATCACACCTTATGTAAAAATACCAGAATCTAACACACAAGGTCTAATGGACTTGACCTGACGCATTTCGGCCTGTATAGGCCTTCTTCAGAGGTCAAACCCAGTGAGGAACATATTGGCTTATATAAAAATACAGTACAATCATACAGATATAAAATATAAATACAAGAAAGACCAGATGAAAATTGATGTAAAAAATAGAAAAATTGGAAATTAAATACATACAATAAATAAATAAATTATAAGTATATTCTACTAAAAAACATATTGACTTACTCCCAAAATAAAACCACTAGGCACAGAATAAAAGTACAAATTAGGTCTCCAAAGATGCAATCACATGCCAAGTAGTGTTTCACTGGTAATAATCTAGAAACAATATATATATATAAACCAATGCATTCTACAATTTTAAAACTTAATTCAGAAAGTAATTAATAAAGAAAATAATTTTGTTACTTCTGGTCCAGAAAGTGCCTTCCTAGGATTGTTTAGCCAAAGTGTCCTTAGTAGAATTGTCTTTAGGCAAAGAGCAGTGCTAATCAAGTAAAAATGCTGGAGCTTTATACCAGGTAAAGGATGATGCAATCCTTGTGTGAAGGATTATGCAATCCTTGTAAAGTGCCTTGAACTAGTCATGTAATTGCACATCCCACATACAGCATAACATTAAAAACTATAAAGCAATATCAATTCCAAACTAGATGTTAAACAGTCAAAAAAGCATACATAGATGTTAAACTGTCAAAAAAATCATACTACACACCAGTCCACTTGTTCATTCAGACCCTCAAAACTGTAACCCCTTATGGTCCCCAGGATTTCAGGGAAAGGTATTTTGCATCACCTGCTACCTGATCCTTGTAACTGAAGGTTCCAGGGATTGAACCTGGGACCTTCTGCATGCAAAGCAGATACTCTGCCATGGAGCTATGGCCTCTTCCCTTAAAGGGGTTCAACAAAAGACTTTTAAAATTTCCAGAGACACTTTAACATTTCCTTTTGCCCTGTGTGCAGCCCAGAAAGAACATTGGCAAGAAATGTGCACTCTGTACATGTTCATGCTCTTCATTTTGCTGTTACTTAAAATGCTGTGGTACAGTTTCAAAGGGACAACTAACTGAGATGTAAAAAAGGAGAGACAGGATTGCCCATTGGAAACAATGGGAGATGCTTGAAGGCCCATTGGAGATAATGGGAGCCACGAATGCCAATTGACTTGCACGGGGTCCACTGAAATACATTACAGCACAAAAAATTTGCAAGGAAAATGTGGAATGGTTTTTCCACTATCGTCTTTGGGCCCAGATAGACTACTCTGGGACTGGAATGACAGCCCCCAGAGTGGAAAGACAGTCCCTGGGGTGGAGCCTGAGCGGTGGGTGTTGCCTTCTGACACACATGTCAGGGGGTGTGGCATATGCAAATAAGTTATGCTAATGAGTTGTGCTAATGAGCTCCTGCACCTCTTTTTCTACAAAATGACCCCTGCAAATAGGTCTCTCATCCCTGCTTGATCTTCTGTCATGGGGGAATACATACAACATAAGGAGTATTTTCCTCTCACATGTGGAGCTGAAATAATTGTTTAGCATTTCTCTCCTATTTGTATGAATGTCTGACCATCCAAAACAATGGGAAGTACTTTGTACGTTAGAAGAAGCAGAGCAAAACTCAGTAATAATTTCATAAAGGAACTATTCAGAAGTCAAGTAGATATTCAAAATGTCTAGAATACTAAATGTCATGTTGCATTTTAAAAAGACAACAGTGAGGATTTAGAGTCAATTGCAAAAATAAAAGTATCTTCCCTACCCCACCAAAATATGAAAACAAACATTTGTCATTTTGGCATCGAATCAAAGCAGAACTTTTAAAAATATATTCAACATCACTGTTTCCTCCCTAATCAGTTCTTATTATCAGTGTCTTTTTCATCAAAACTTCTAGAAAGCAATTGGCAGACTCCGTCTTTCTTAGAAGAAGGAAACAAACCCTCAGTTTGCTCACGAAGATGTCTCTCTCCCCCCAACCAATTACATGAATCATAAACATTTTGAAAAAATTAGGGATTACAAATTCATACTTATTTATCCAAAACAATTTTAGGCATTCTTTTTCTTAGTCATTATGAGCTGTGGTTAGGCTCTGTGCAGGCCGCAAGCGGGTGGCAGATTCTGATACATCCTTTTGCAATTGCCCCAGCAAAGCGCCAAATACTACCTTTGTATGAAGATGCTCAGTTCACGTACAAACATGAAACTGGATGAAAAATTTAAGAATCGCTTTGCCATGTACAGCTACTTGCCACGATCTATAAATAGTTTCCCTTTTTCTCATGTTAGGCAAAGAGCTCCCACACAGTTACAGAACTCTGTCTGATGCCTAAGTTGCAAATGGGAATTCCATGTGTGCATCAAGGCCTGGATCCACTAGAAATTCTGTTGATGGAAGCACAACTTTATTCCCTCCTGCCCCACTGCAGCCCAAAGTGCCGCTCCTGGGGGACAGAAGACCACCCCCCCAGGAACAATTTGCAGAGGAGTTGGAGGTCCACAGGAAAAGGGGGAATCTGCCTTGGATCCACCCCAAGGTCTGTAATGTGCTGTTTTTAATCCTCATTCTTTTCCACTACAGTCACGCTAAACAAATGACTGCAGCTTTGAGCACACTGAGAAAAGAATGAGCCTTCTCTTCCTTGGGCTAAAATTAGCTAATTCTACTTCTCCTCTGACATCTTGCATGTCAAGCCCTGTGTAATTTTTATGGCTATTCCGCGTCCACTTTCCAGTTCATTAATTGGCACAAGTTGTGAAGCCTAGACATCTACTTGACTCTAGCATAGACTAGGAAGCGGAACTTTTTTACCCTAGCACTTTATTTCCAACCACTTTTCTTTTACTGTTTAACAGTAACACTGTATTGCTTACAAAGCCCAGACTAAAACTGGAAACTGCTAATTTCATTCTGTGAGTCCTTAGTGTTGGGAAAGGGATTTCATTATTCATTGAGCTTTTTCATGTCCACCAGCAAGAGGTAGACTGAACACTTTTAGCTAAACAAAGCAAAAGTTACTGGACAACTCCAGAATATCCAGGCAGTGATGAAGTGGTCATCTACTTGATATGCCCATATCTGGACTTTGAAAAGACATCTTTTTTTGTGATTGCTACCATCTTTGGAGCCAACATTGGTCACTGATGGCAATTAGGCCTGTTTGGCGGTAGATCCTTGACTATGACAGAGGCCAGCAAACATGCATATATATCTATCTCTATATATAATAATTATGTTTTGGTCGTGGACTCTCTTGAACATTCCACATGCTCCCAAATCAGTTGGCTCCCTGATCTGTCACTCAGAAGCTGTCCCTATCCACTGGCTGTGCTGCCTGAGTCTCACCTCCAGTATGCTAAACAGTTTGCTGTTCCTCTCCCCACAACAGCCAGTTGGAACATGGAGGTCAGTTGCATATACGGCCTGATTGGCCTTTGCCTCTAACATTCTAAACAGTTTGTTGTTGCTGTTGGGAGTCATTGAATGTGTCCTGAGGTAAAATACATATCCCAATTTTCCCTTAAACGATCACTGGAGTTGCCAAAATATGTATCCCAATCTTCTCTTAAACAGTCACTGGAGTTGCCAAAATACATATCCCAATCTTCCCTTAAATGGTCACTGGAGTTACCAATCTTCCTGTGGGGCCTGCAGATCTCCCAGAAATCATCGTGTTCCCCAGCCACAGCACATCATTTCCCCTACAGAAAATTTCCCAGCTATTGCAATGGCTGCTTTGGGCAGTGGACTCTATGGCATTATACCCTGCTGAAGTCCCTCCACACCCCAAACCCTTGTAGAAGGAAATAAACATGGCTTGCCTTCCCTCTGCCGCTCCACCAGCCACAGCTGGGACACACACCTAGAGCTTCCTTCTAGAGCTTGTTGTGTTTCTTCCCACAACGGGCCTTACTCCTAGTATCTATATAATTAACAAAGCTGGAAACTAATTTTTAAAAGATAGTAGGATATGTAGCATATTGAGTTCTGTTCCTTTGAGATGATTCATACAGGACTATCTGGGCAAACACTTCCTGTGATCAAAAGAGTGATTCAGGTAAGAGTGGGTTGGCCATTAAGGTCACAAGAGAAAGTCCCAGTGGGCCTGCTTGGTCAAAAGGTTGCCAACTCCATTTCAGAAATACCCGGAGATTTAAGAGTGGAGCATGGAAGAGTGGAATGAGGGAGGGGAGGGACCTTAGTAGGGTATAATACTGTGCAGTCCACCTTCCAAAGCAGTCACTTTCTCCAGGAGAAGTGGAGTACATAAATAATGAATAAGTGATTTATGTAGTCTAGAGATAATTTATAACCCCAGGAGGTCTCCAGCCCCCACCTGGAGGTTGGCAACCCTAGGCTGGGATCACTCTGACCGTGCACTCCCCCAGGGCTCTGCTATTGTGAGCTGGTGTTCTCCGCTTTGTGTCAGGCAAGAGGGAGCTGCCAGCAGTCACCCTTGTCTCCCTATAGCCAGTGGCCAGCACCAGCAGCCAGTCCTATGCCCAAAGCATGTGGGAGTCATCACTCTCACAAGGCACACACAACACACTGCTGCCAGGCAGACCTGAACCACTGCTGATGTGATGCAGACATGAGCCAATTCCATTAGCCTGCATGAAATGTATGGGAGCTGCAACTACACAGGCCATCCCCTCTTCCACATATGATATGTAGGTGCACAAGCCATGCAGAAGCCATGGCAAACCTGCTCCTTTTCTTCTGCCCTTTATCACGGGGTGGGGCTAGGGCCTCCCCTGCCCCCTCTGTTTCAGGGTGAGTCCCTTTTTCAGGCCTCCCAGTCTGCCCCTGGGCTGAAGGAAGAAGGTTTGTAGCACATCAGGACCATTTTGTCATGATTTTCAATCCTGAATTAAAGTCTCAAAACCATATGCATTTATTTAAGTTGTTTATACCACTTTTTCTCCTCAATAGAGACACAAAGCAGCTTACAGCACCGGTCTCCCTCTCTTCCACTGTATCCTTGCTGCAATCTCCCTCAGGTGAGGCTGAGAAAAGGGTGATTGACCCAAGGTCACCCCACAAGCATCCATGGCAGAGTGGAGATTCAAACTTGGGTCTCCCAGATCCTAGCTAGGCACCTTAACCCCTACACCACTATTCTGTTGAAATGCTGAACACCCAGTATCATAGTTGTCAAATCAATGGGAGTCAGATTCATTGGTATTATCTAGTAATAGGAGGTCTTGGTTTAGTCCATTTTATGTCCCATCTCTCAGGCCTACTATGAGTTCTCATGACACACACATTTCTAAAAGACAAATAACACATCCAGAGCAAAAACACACACAAATAGTTTCCATTGCAGCAGTGGTGCAAGTCCTGTTGTAGCATTTAAGAAATATTTTAAATAATTATCTGCTATTGTTTCAGTCTCTGTAGACAAATAAGCAGCTGAAGACAGCAGTCAATCGGTAGATTAGTAACTGATTTTTCATTAGTAACCAGATTTTTCCATTATTTTAAATATTATCGCTGTTTAGACAACATGGTAGTTTATAATTATTTAATTGTTACCAATTGCTTGAAGCCACCTCCTGCCCCTGGAAAAATCAATGATACAGTAAATTAATTTCAGTCTGTTCTTATAATTGGATTTTGAAAACAGCTGCTTGCAAGATCTATAAAAGCGGAAGTGTGGAGAAATTCAACTTAAAGGGTAAGGAAGAGACCTTTTTAAATTTTACAAATGTAATTTTTCATTTGAATTGCTAATAAAGAGATGGATCTAATTGCCAAACTGAAAGCACACACTTTGCTGTGAACTATTGCTCCAGGAATGTCATTCCTTCCTCTAGCAATCCCATTCAGAACAGATAGGATGGCTTTAAAAATACGTTATACAAGAAGGAACAGCAGTAGCAGTAGCCATTAGATTACATTCTATTTTTTTTAAAGACTAGGGGAACTTATATAGACAAAACCCATAACAGATAAAGACCATTACAAGGATCTTATTAAGATGGAAAAGGATTTACTGTGGTACCTTGGAGTGTAATAGCCCAATAGATTTCCACAAAAGGGTAGTAAACCCAAATAATTTCATGGTAACTTCACAGATTTCAGTGAAAATACTGAATTAATCAGCCTATATGCTCAATTGGCAGTTTTTTCCTCCCAGGTGCTGAATAAAGAATTTCAACCAGACTAATTGAACCCATCAGCCACTCAACACATGGGTAATAGTATGACATAATAGCCTAATATCTTATACTGCCAACAACACTTATGACAAAAGTAGAAATGAAATTTTAAAAATGTATTCTTATTCAATTTGACTGTTACCCTCATTATCTCATTCTGATGTTTGATTCTCACTGGTAGTCTCCTGGACAACTTTTGTATAATGACTTCGTTTCTGGAGAGTGAACAAAAAGAGATAATGGTGCTTCACTGAACCCAGAAAGAGAGATTTTACTATTGACTCATCCCAAATACACCTCATGAATAGTGGATTGAGGTAGCATAGAAAGAACATGCTCAATCTATGCAACAACAGAAAAAAAGCTTTAACAGAGATGCTAACAAGTGAATACTGTTACACTTTATACTGCAGCTTCTGCTACGTATTAGTCAGTACCAATCATGTTTGGGAGGGCATGGTATAGTCTGATCTCATTAGATCTCAGAAGCTAAGCAGGATCAGTAGTCAGAAGGAAGACCATCAAGGAAGATTCTGCAGAGGAAGGCAATGGCAAACCACCTCTGTTTGCCTGGAAAGTCACTTGCTGGGGTGGCTGCGATTTGATAGCACTTTACACCCACACAACACCCACCCACCATGTTTTGCAGATGTAGAAAGCTGTTTGAAAGAAAACTGTTGGTGGTGATGGTACTCTATTAGGCCAGCTATGGGGAAGAAATCTTTTAGTTAAAAAAAAAAAAGTGGCTGTGTGTGAATGTTACACTTGAATACACATGCACACACAACCAAATCCCTCTGGTTGGAATTTATGAGGCTGTTGATCCAAGACTGAGTGCTCTGCTTTAAAAGGTTTGAGGCTGGGTAGCCTGACACGAAGATCTCCCTCCTCACTCTTTCTTCTCTATATAATACAACTGAATTTTACACTGTAAATTTTAGTAAATGTATTGAACCAGGCATTTGGGGGAAAGCCACGTTCCAGGAGTAGAGGACAACTTTGGTGCAGAAGGCCACACCTTCAATTCTGGCATCTTCTGTTAAAGTATCTTGAGCAGTAGGTGCAGGTACAGTTGCCAAACTTAGGAATGGCAGCCTAAGGTTGCCAGCCTTCAGGTGGGACCTGGGGATCCTCCGGAATTACAGCTCATCTCCAGACTACAGAGATCAGTTCCCCTGGAGAAAATGGATGCTTTGGAGGGTGGACTCTATGGCATTGTACCCCACTGAAAACCCTGTTCTCCCCAGGCTCCATCCTCAAATCTCCAGGAGTTTCCAAACCTGGATCTGGCAACCATACCTCCATCCTCTGCCAGTGTCCAGGGGGCACCCTGCAACCCCCTGGAAAAAATGTCTGCTTTGGAGGGTGGAGTCCAATGTTCCCTCTAAGCTGAGTTAGTGTGAGCCAGCTCACAGTTTTTGAGCCTCTGGCTCACACATTTTTGTCTTACCTCAGGAAGGATGGCTCCAGAGCAAACCAATTTATGCAGTAGCCAAATCACCTGCTCACAACTTTAATGCCAGTAGCTCACAAAGTAGAATTTTTGCTCACAAGACTCCATAGCTTAGAGGGAACATTGGTGGAGTCTATGGCATTATACCTCACTGACGCCCCAACCCTCCCCAAACCCTGCCCACCCCATTCTCCACCCTGAAATCTCCAGGAATTTCCCAACCTAGAGTTCTAGAGAACTGCTGCCAGTCAGAATTACGGGGACTAATGTGTTTATTCAAAATAAGGAAGCATCATATATTCTACCATGAATTCTTCATTTCAGTGTCAGTGGTGGGATCAGTTGCCTCCCCTCCGCTTGCTCTGTGGCTTCAGCCTCAGCCTCCAGATGCCCTGGCAGCTTCCATGCCCTCAGACAGAAGGCCTGCTCTCCTAGGTCCTACTACTATTACTCACTGCCCATTCTCTGCTGTTGGAAGCCGTCATTCAGGGGAAGCCTCCTTGGCCACCCACCCAGCCTTTTTATACAGCATGAAGATGCAGGCCTCTAGGCTCTTGTAAGTTCTAGGTCTTGTAAGATGTTGGGGTTAGAAGACCTCCCAGCCTCCCTTTCCTCTGCTCACTGCCACTTGGCAAGGCAACAAGGGGAAAAAATAGCTCCAAAATACCCAGAAGTGATGTCACCTTGCGAATGTGATGTTCTAGGATTTACCCAAAACTCTCTGGTTTTACCATTTCCCCTGTCATCTATTTGCTTTTTCTCCCTGTCTCTACTCTCTCCCTCTCCTATTTGGAGTCCTTCCTGGATCTGGCTATATTGCTAGTCCCACTTCTGCAACTTTGCCAGGGAGGAGGAAAACACCTCCTCTGTTGTGGTGGCTACGAACTAGGGTTGCCATCCTCCAGGTGGGGCCTGGAGTTCTCCTGGAATTTCAAGTGATCACCGGACTACAGCGATCAGTACCCAAGAAATGGAAGTTTGGAGGGTAGACTCTATGAAATCATATCTCCACTGAGATCCCTCTCCTCCCCAAATGCCACCCTCTCCAGCCTGTAATCCCATATCTCCAAGAATTTCCTAAGCCATAGTTGGCAACCTTACCACCAATCTATTCCCCCATCCGAATAAGCTACAGCCAAGGACAAGCACGTCCACAGTCTTAGTTAGATGGGATCTGAGGAAGCTGGAGATTGTTTAAAGAAGCACTTAAGCGCCAGTTAGGATAATAGAGGAGGAGTGCTGCCAAAGTTGTATGCCCCTGATGCCATCTTAAATTTTATTCTTTCTGCTCCCAGTAGCTAAATACCTAGGAGGTAATGGAAGATCCTCTCTCTCTCTCTCTCTCTCTCTCTCTCTCTCTCTCTCTCTCCTGTGTCAGTCCTTGTCAGATACTGAGCAAAGGGGAACCTACTCATTATATTTAAGTTCAAGTGTTTGTAGATCTTTCAGATTCTGGTACTGAGGGCCAGGCCTAGGGGATGGTAAAGCAAGCTCTAGTTGGCATCAAATATTCAGACACAAGGAAGGTGTTTTGTCTGGTTTCACCAGCCAGGCCCCCTGAGTGTGATGTACTTTCTTTGAGAAAAAGCCAAGATCGGTCTCTGGGGGGTTGTTATTTCATTTCCAGAGAACAAAATCAATCAATCAATCCTTGCTCGGTGGTTCTGGAACTGAAGATTAAGACTCTCAAAGCAGCTTATAAACACAAACCTCTCAATTAACTTCTTCAGGATCAGCTAGAGCCTGTTAGATCCTCATTAAGTCAATTATTAACACAGATGGTCAATGTGCATATTTTGTATGACAACGCTTATTACTGTTACAATTAAAGCAGTAAAATGAGAAAAAAAGTAAGAACTGATATAACGGGATCTGAAGTCTCTCTGGCCAGTGAAAAAAGAACACGTTGTTCTCTCTTTTCACATTTGTGGCAGAAAGGCTACACAGGAAAAAATATAATAGAGGGGAGTGGCTAAAATCAATTCAGCATCATTTAACTACCCACAATGCTTGAAGTACAGAAGCATTGCTCTGAATAGTTTTACTAGCTGTGCTGGAATTGCAGATCACTTTAACAATACTGGTGTGACATGAATTACCACTAGGAACTAGCTATTTTTGTTCATTTTTTAATTTTAGTTTTCATTAAAAAAAAGAATATCTAGCAGGACATTGTGTATAGGTCTACCTACTTGTGTATAAAATATGGATGTGGGTCTATTTTTAAACAAAATTACATGGGTGAGGGGAGTTACCTTTCCACCTTACCTCAGTGAACCATTTTCTTCAGCTTGAGGTTGACTTAAGTGAGCCTGCCAGGGAGGAAAATGGTGGGGGAAAATAGATGGCAGCAGTGTAAGAGTTCGTTCATTGGAACATTCCTTTATTAGCTTAAAAATAGAAATGTCTACTTTTTTGCCCATGAAGAGGAGGTTGCTTGTCTCCCCCCCCCCCAATAGGGGCTAAAAGCAACTGAGGAGGATTTCCCTTGGAGGAAAAGGGACGGAAGGTTAATTCTCCTGTCCCAGTGGTGAAGCATTGATCCTTCCTGCAGCTGCTTTTAACTAAAATTTAAAGATGTCAAGTGATCACAAACTGAATTGATTTGCTCAGTTTGTCTCTGTGTTATACACTGTAAATTAAGACTATGCAGTGGATTTTGCTTATCACCAGGGGAGTGCAAGTGTAGCATAAGCCAGCTCTATTCCTCCCTTCTATACCACCTGGAGTGTGGCCTGTCTGTATACCAAAGTATACAGGCATTGTTTCATTTTGTCTTGCTAACTGCATTGCTGCCCATTGCTAGGAGAGGGGCAAGTCTGGCCATGGCCACAAGGTCATTTTGATCGGGTTTCATCGCTGTTCCCTCTCGCATTTAAAATTGCTGATTAGACAGCCGCATCCATCCCCCGCACAGAAGTGGGCTTACTTGTGCAATCCTCCTGGTTCCCTAGCGAGTTTTCCTACACCCAGAAAAATCAAGTCCTTTCTGGATATTTGTGCTTTGAATCTGCGATTTCGCCGATCTGGACAGCCATCTCTCGCAATGATTGCAATTAGGTCATCTGAACATCCTTCTCATGATTTTTTTTTTACACGCTTCTGTCATTGTGTGCATGAGCAATCCTGCGCTGAATAAATTCAATGTATAAAAGTTCAAGCACACATATATAGACTCCAGTGCTCAGTTGTATGTCGCTAGTTAATTTTGTTTGCTGTTGGGGGGGGGGGACCTGCAAGAACAAGTGAGTATGGCGAGTCCCGGAGTGGTGATTCGGCCATGTATATATGTGCATGCGCAAAGCCTTAAAAAAAAAAAAGCTGTGCTGCCCAAGCAGCGGTGCAACTATCTGAACGGTTCCCAGAGCCTCATTGTGCGATGCAAGCAGTTCAGGGAGGGATGTGTGGTCCTCCCAACCCCCCAAAAATATTTCCGATCAAATCTACAGCGGGAACAAATTGCTGTAAGATTGCCATGTGACCACACCCTCTGTGTGTGTTAAGTGCCATCAGGTCACTTCTGACTTATAGCGACCCTATGAATTAACGTCCTCCAAAATGCCCTATCATTAACAGCCATTCTCAGGCCTTGCAAACTGAGGGCCATGGATTTAGTGTATACAATTCCCTTCAGTAGCAAGATATGTAAGTAACTATGTTGATTGGAAAATGTCCCTGTCGATTACATTTCCAGCTGAGCATGCTGTTCTTCATTTGACCTTGAGTTCAAAGGCAGGCAAACAGGCAGTGGAATAATGACAATATCCAATATTGCTATCACTAATGTTTTCAATTTAGCCTAGTTACAATAATAAGGTTCATAAACAGGGTATTTGCAGTTCAGTTCTTTTGGTTAGTCTGAACACACGTCTCTGTTTCCTACCTCTTACTTTTATGCCTTGGGATTTGCTGTTTGTCTCAGTCTTGCCAATATTCATTCCCCCTTTTGCCAACTATTTCCAGTGAGTGAGTAAACTAATCTTACTGAGCAGGAAGCAGGACCAGAGTCAAACAACACAGTCACTGTCAGACAAGAGGTCAAGTGTGAAACAGTAAACACTGTATCTGAAGAAGTATGCTTGCACACAAAAGCTTATACCTTTAATAAAACTTTCTTGGTCTTAAAGGTGCCACTGGACTCACACTTCATTCAGTATGCAATAGTTTCTGAGGGCTAGAGGCACAGCTGTAATGGAGTAAGGATCAGCTCCAGTAAAGCAGACAATAGGGCTGGAGTGGCAGTGTAGACAAGCAAGGTCTCAGTAGCAAGAGTTTCAAGAAGCTGAACTACATCTTTACAGAACAAAGTAAGGGGATGCAATAGCCAGGTCACTGGAAGAGCTTATAAAGCCTTGACTCTGCTTTGATTGGCTCCCCTAGTCACATGTTTGTGCTGGACTGGCCCAGGCTGCCATTCCTAGAGTGGTCACTTACAGGAATGCTTACTTCAGCCCTTGGCTGTTCAACTTGTGGTGGTGGTGGGGCATGGGAAGAGACCTGCCCCTGTGTTTGAGACCCATGGCATGTTACAAATATTGAATAAGCAAGTTATAGATCAGATTAAAAGAGTGATGAGCATTACAGATGTATTGATAGCATGAGCTTGCCATCTAAATGAATATTTTCTTATTTTACTGGAAGATCCTGATATGCCAGGATGGGTGAGATTAAATCTGCTGCCTTCTGCAAGCCAAGCACATGCCCTTCAACTGAACAATACCCTCATCCTAATGCCACATTGTTAGTACCAATTCCTGGTTAGGCGATAACTCATATCAAATTATTGTCTCTGTGTAATTCACTGGTACTCAAGCGAAGGGCAGTGTTTAAAAACAGTCTTGATTCCTAACAATTCAAAACACTGTTTTTCTTTTATATACTCAAATACTCAGTGAAGTGAATGCATAACTCACCTAGCAGATATATGGAATCCGCTTAGATGCTGGAAGTGGCATAGGCAAGTTGTAAGTTCTCATCAGAAGCACAAAACAATGGGGTCAATTTCACATGCAGTACGTATTGTGCCTCAAGGGCCTTGTGTCTTCAGGTGACTTATGGAGGCTGGAGCAGGTTTTCTGTCTGAGAAAAATGAAGGTACAAAAAGCCTTGCCAAAGGGGGGGGGGGGACCAAAACCATAATGCTGCATACAGATTTAAATGGCCCTGAAGAAACTTGGAACTGAAAATCAGTATAAATATTCTGATACTTCTCTTTCTATTAAAATGCTGAGAGAAATTTTAAGATCCAGGAAGTAAAATACTTCAAGCCCCACTGGTTCCCAATTTAGAAGGGTCATATGCTATGGATAATTAATCATGCCATCTACAACATGAGGATGATGGTACTAGATTTTTAAAATGAAATATTTTAAATTGGTCTCTTGGTGTAGGTTACCAGATGGACAGCATTGTTCCCTGGGATTGTAGTGAAATAAACAGATGACACAGACTGATGAATGGATGGAAGAAACACAATGGGTAAGAGAAAGAGAGCAGACAATCAGAAAAATAATCACTGTGAATCCTCAGCCAAGGAAAAAGGCATGTCATAGGAGAAATGTGGAGTGAAATATTAGCCACCCTTACTGATAACAGCTTAGGGCCCAAGCTTTTTCCCCAATCTATATCCATCTTCAGAGGTTTTCAGTGCAGTCATAATCTACCTCTCCAGGGGGGGAAGTGAGTAAATGAGGGATTATTTAGGTCAATAGTGATGCATTATCTCACAATCTAATTTCAAAGTTCCCCTTTCAGGATCAATGTTATGTGGGAAACAATGTAATCCAATGTGAGTGGAGATCCAGAAAACCAAGATTCAAGTGTTCACTCATCCAGGACACAGTAAATGGCCATTGGTAAATCACTATGTCAGTCAGTTTCTCTATCTGTAAAATGGAAATGATTACATGGTAGTTGAGACTACTGGAAGAGGTAAAGATTGTAAAATACAGATCACCTCTCCAATCCCAGAGACTCTCGCTGCTGCAGTCCCATATAGATCATAGTCCACTCTGGACTTGTTTCAAATCCATTCTCTGCATGCTAAGAGGGGTGTGTGTGGCTTTTGCAACAGTTGCGATCATCTTCCAATGCCTTATTTTTCAAATATTAAGAAGCATGTACAATTACTGTTAGATCGCGCTAACAAAGGAC
>NW_015162487.1:1314927-1315276 GCF_001447785.1 Gekko japonicus | reverse complement strand
TTTTTGTATTGAGCCTAAACACGAATTTCACAGGCAAGTCCCACGTTTCTCTCCAGACTCCCCTCTCTCCCAATAAGTTGCCCATCACTCTTGTTTAACCTCATTACCCAGTTTCCCCGCATCTCTGGAAGTCTTTCTTAAACCCCTCTGGTTTAAGAGAGGTGAGATTGGAGTGGCATTGTTCTAAGCCAATTTTCAACATTTCGGGATTTTCAAAAGGGTGGTGGGAAAGACGACCGGGTTGCCCCTCTTCCCGAACGGGCTCCAGCCTCTGATCTCGCCGCCTCTCCAATAAAAACAGCTGGCTGATGCCGGCATCGTAAAATTACCTCGGAAAATACACTTCAAA
>NW_015162487.1:1314329-1314914 GCF_001447785.1 Gekko japonicus | reverse complement strand
TTCCACATTCCCACCAGCTGTCAGTTTGCAGCGCCGGTTCAAAAAAGACACGCCGCCGAGGAGAGCCGGGCTGCCTTTCTAAATTTAAACACACAGATATACAAACACAATACCATACAGAAAACTCACACACACACAAAAAATAACTTCTACCGGGACCTCAGATGCTCCCAGATTTTTGGACACTGTATGGTTTCGTGCAGGCATCTTTGTAACGGACTCGCTTTCGAAAAGATGACATTTTATGAGCCTTTGGATGGATATATATAGAATCTATATGAGAGAGGGAAGGGAGCGAACGGAGATTACAGCAAAGGAGGAATAAGAGCAGACACACTGCTGGGCTTCCATCCAAGGTGTGCATCGAAAAAGACCGCGTAGAAACCATGGAGTAAATGTAAATGGTTCACCTGCTGCCAGTTCTCTTCCAAGGAGGGCAGAGCGGAGAAATAGCCCGTGTCGTGGACCAGCTGGAGTTCCTGGAAGATACTATAACTAGCCAACACATCCATGTTCTCCTGGCGGCTGCTGCTGCTGCTGAGCAGGACAAAATAAAAATAAAAAATAAAAAAATAAATGGCACCC
>NW_015162487.1:1311119-1313892 GCF_001447785.1 Gekko japonicus | reverse complement strand
AGCGTGCCATCTATTTCTGCATTGCTGCTCGCTGCCGAATGCAAATCTTTGCTCTTTATTTTTTGGGGAGGTTGCAATTTTCCGCGCGCGCTCCGGCGCGAACGAGCGCGCGCGCGCCCGCGCCTCCACCGCTCCTTCCCCCCTCCCGTCACCGCTCCTTCCCCCCTCCAGGAGCATCCCCTCCCTCCCCGACTTCTCCTCCGCGCAGCCGTGAGAGCCGGAGAGGAAACTGTCCATTAAGGCCGCTCGTGACCATGTAAGGTAAACAGGGGGCGGGGTCGAAGGGGGCCGCTCATGAAGTCACTGAAGGCCAATCCGGACCCCCAGCGGCGCCGGCGGGGCGGGGCTCGGCACGGAAGAGCCGCCGGGATTGGGCCAGGCCTCGACCCGGCCGCCGCCTTATAAGGAAGTGTAAGGGGAGCTATTTTTAGAGGCCTATATAAGAGGGGCCGGGTGGCCTTTTTTTCTCCTTTTTTTTTTTTTTTGCAGCGTTGCGCGGCCAGGCAGTGATGGAGAGTCGTGGAGGATGCGGGAGAGCGCAGCGCAGCGTTGCACTGTTTGTTTCCGTGCATGCATGCATGTCTGCAAGCGTCCTTACATGGACCGGTGGTCGGGATCCCCCCCCCAACAGAGAGACTTTAAAATAAAAAGCAGATTTTGAATGATCGGTTCTCCCCGAGTTGTGCATGCACGATTCCGGGAAGAAAAGTCCTTTCCGCCCCACCGCTGGCGGCTCAGTTTGCAGAACCGAGTCGCTCCAACTTGCACGGGCGTCGGGCGAAGTCCGAACGCCCAGGGAGTAGGCGGGTCGAGATGGAGTTTTTTGGGGGGGATCGCTGGCGGACCTCACCGATCGCCCGCCCGCTTTCCCGAGCGGCTTGGCTGGCTGCAAAAGACACCCTTGGAAACGCGAGATTAAATGTGCGACTCGGCGTGCGCTTCCGTGGGAGCCAGCCAACCCCCGTTGAACTCAACCAGGCGAGCGTCCGAGGGAAACGTGCACGGGAGCCGGCCCGACGAACGGGCTGGTTGACCTTGGAAGGAACACGTCCGAGTCAGGACGCGCTGGGGTCTCGATCCGGGGCAGTTGCGTCTCTTGCGAGCCCGATCCGGGTCGCGGCAAGAAGCGTGTCGGCTGCGGCGTGGCAGGAAGCGAGAGGTTCACATCTGTGGAGCAGGACTGGGTGCAAAGAAGTCGTGGTGGGGAGGAGAAACGTGTAGTGTAAGAAAGCGCTGAGCCCCGAGTGCAAAGAAGCAATCCCTCTGCGCTGGCATAGCTAGCAAGTTGCTGGACGGAGCGCAAAGGGTTTAAGCAACAACATGTGGCCGGGCTGTGGGGCCAGACGTTTTGCCTTAAATGGTTAGCATCGGCCACATCGCACAGCTGGGGGGGGGGGACGCACCAAGTTTCGTTTGGAATGACTGCTGAGACAAGAGTTTGCAGTATGCAAAAATTAGCCAAGCAGCTAAAAACAGATCTTCTCCTTCAAGGTCTGGTTTTGCAAAGATCTGGCTATTTAATGAACTGTCCGGCCAGGAAGTAGCAGCAGAAAAAGGGGGATCTCCTGCCTGGGCCCTTTTGTTATTAGGAACTCTTGCTTGTTGTAGCTGTCCCAAACTGTCAAGTTACCGGTTTGACAACAGGAGCGTCTGTTCTTTTCTACATCTGTGTATTATTCCTAAACACTCTGACCTGGATAGCCCAAGCTAGCCCGATCTTGTCAGATCTCGGAAGCTAAGCAGGGTTGGCCTTTGTTAGTATTTGGATGGGAGACCGCCAAGGAAGTCCAGGGTACTGACGCAGAGGCAGGCAGCGTCAAACCCCCTCTGAACATCTCTTTCCTTGAAAGCTCTACGGGGTCGCCATACGTCAGTTGTGGCTTGACAGCAAGAAGCCCCAAATATTCCGAACCAACCCCAAATATCCTAAAAGCCCCAGATATTCCTTAACCCCAAATAAAAAACCTCAAATATTCCTAAACAGCAGTCCTGGATAAAAAGGAGAAGGATACATCTGCATCTAATCACTTACATGCTCTTTGGGACCTGTGACACAGCTTAGAGGGAGCATAGTTTACAATCCTCTTCCTTTCCTCTCTCCACAACAGGCACCTTTGTGAGGCGGGTGGGGCTGAGAGAGTCCTGAGAGAACGGTGACTGGCCCAAGGTCACCCAGCAGGCCTCATAAGTCTCAAAGTGGCTTACAGTCGCCTTCCCTTCCTCTCCCCACAACAGGCACCCAGTGAGGCAGGTGGGGCAGAGAGAGTTCTGAGAACCGGGACTGGCCCAAGGTCACTCAGCAGGCTTCATGTGGAGGAGGAGTGGGGAATCAAACCGGGTTCTCCAGATCACCTGTCCCTGCCAAAATTCCATGGGGTTGCTGCATTGATGGTGGTTGTCGTCCCCAGACTTGGCCTGTTTTTCTTTCTCAGGTTATGGAAGGTGAACTGTGGAGGGCTGCGAGACTGAAAGCTGTGTGGACGCAATGGGTGAAAATGGGCGAAGCCTAATATGCCCCAAGAATCTCATCTGGCAAAAAGATGTTACTGCAGGTTCTTACTGCAGAGTGTTACAACTAAATATGGCCTGTGGATTCAACAACTACATGGACTAACGACAAAAGCCATCTGTGGACATCAGAGCAATGGCAATTGACTTCTGCAACTTACCATCGAGATGAATTTTAATCTGCCGCCTGCACTTTGTATTTATAATGTTTTATGGTATGTTGTATACTATGTATTTTAATGTAATTTATGTTTTTATTGGAAGC
>NW_015162487.1:1310591-1311053 GCF_001447785.1 Gekko japonicus | reverse complement strand
AATAAAAATTATTTTGTCGTTCAGTCGCACAGTCGAGTCCGACTCTTCGCGACCCCATGGACCAGATCACGCCAGGCCTTCCTGTCTTCCGCCGTCCTCTGAAGTTGGCTCAATTTCATGTTCGTTGCATCTATGACACTGTCTAACCATCTCATCCTTTGCCGTCCCCGTCTTCTTTGACCTTCAGTCTTTCCCAGCATCAGGGTCTTCAAAAGTATATGTACGGCAAATTATTATTATCGTATTGCAGTGTGTGTTGTATAGCTGAGTATTGTTATGCACCGCTAGTGTGGCGAGCTAGACCTGTTAGTGGGCTGAGAGCTCTGAAAGAACAGTGACTGACCCAAGGTCACCCAGCTGGCTTCATGTGGAGAAGTGGGGAATCGAACCTGGTCGTCCAGATTAGAGTCCTGCCGCTCTTCACTGCTACACTAAACCAGCTCTCCATATGGCAAAGAAATT
>NW_015162487.1:1310273-1310505 GCF_001447785.1 Gekko japonicus | reverse complement strand
AGCGCCCTTGGTGTTTAGTAGGTTAAATGGAGCAGGAGTCTCCATGGCATGTCACAGAAACAGTTCAATAAGGCCCGGGGATGCTGTTGCTCTAATTGTTTCCTTGGAAGCTTGGTAGAGACATCTGGCTAGCCACTGTCGGAAACACAATACTGGGTAAGACAGACACGAGACTTGCTCAAAGCCACAGACGGGCACAGAGCAAAGCGTGAGCCTCCAGCACTGACACACA
>NW_015162487.1:1309983-1310250 GCF_001447785.1 Gekko japonicus | reverse complement strand
TAGTGTGCAATACTTTGGCTGGCTCTTCTCCCTGCCCCAAGTTCCCGTAGTTTCAGAGACAGAAGAAGTGTATGTTATGCCAGCCTCACAAAGCTGTGTGGTGCACATTATCCCTCTTTGGGTTACTGTTTGGAATTCTCCGCGGCAGGATGTGGTGCAAGCCATAGCAGCCACCTGAGGGCAGAATTTTAGGAAGAGGTCTGTGCAGGGGTCATTTCCTGCAGGAGCACACAAGAGCGGAGCTCTGGCAGTAAAGACCCAGGGGGC
>NW_015162487.1:1302438-1305331 GCF_001447785.1 Gekko japonicus | reverse complement strand
ATGTTTTCTTATGGATTATTCCCTATCTACGTCCTGAAGCGGCTGTGATCCCTGGAGGACTGCACCAGAATGCAAATCTTCTACAATCCTTTGCAAGTCCCTTCCCTGTCGAGTCTATATCTGACTGTCCTAAAGTAAGTCTCCTTGCTCAGTCAAAAAGAGCAAGAGTCCAGTAGCACCTTAACGACCAACAAAATTTTTGGCAGGTTATAAGCTTTCATGAGATACGGTGACTCACGAAAGCTCCACCCCTGCCACAAATTTTGTTAGTCTTTAAGGTGCTACTGGACTCTCGCTCTTTTCGACTGCTACAGACAGATTACCTTGACTACCCAACTCGATCTATCTTTTTGCTCAGTTCTGATACACTGGCAACTTTGGTTCTTCAACAAAGCTTTAAAAAAGAATTGTGTGGATATTTTTTAATACTGGACTCTGTATTTTTTTAAATACTGGACTCAGAATGTTCTACTCAATGCTATCAGTTGGCTGCTGTTGCCAGAATATTTTTGCTAAAGGGTATTATACCATAGAGCCCACCCTCAAAAGCAGCCATTTTCTCTCATCTCTGCTGTCTGGAGATCAGTTGTAATTCCAGGTGTTCTCCAGGCCACTCCTGGATGTTGGCAACTCCAGCTGCTGCTCACGAACACTCATATTGAAATAAATATTGTTAGTCTTTAAGGTGCCACTGTGCTTTAAGGGCCCCCGGGCCCCCCCCCCCCCCCCATGGCTGGAAGGCTGTTTCTAGAACTTGCAGCGATGAACACTGCTTTGCAAACCCTGCTCTCAGATGCGCAACGGTACCGCAGGCCAGGATCCAAGAGGAAGTATTGCCAGCAGCATCTTTCACATTATCGACTGTTTTCTTAGAACAGCCCAAGTGACCCAGCAAGGCTTCACTTTTTTAGCTTTGCCCCATGTGTCCAGTATAGCAGTATCAGAGCGCAGAAGGAGTGAAGATACTTTCAAGCAGCATCCCATGGGACATCTATGAAATCAGAATTTATTTATTTTTTTTGGTCCACAAAGAAGAGTCAGATCAGAACACTGAGTCACAATATTAATGTTTCAGAATGAATGGGAAATGGCCAATGGAATTAACTGGCTAACGGTGCCATCTGAAGCAACGCCCCTTCCAATTCCATGGACTTCCATGGAATTAAAAGTGTGCCGCTTTGATTAGGATGGCCCCGTCAAAGCATTTTCCCAGTAACATTTAACAACAAATCAAACAAGTGTTTTTTGTTCATGTGAGGACCAAGATGAAGAGCCCTTTTGCACCCTGACCTGGATAGCCCAGGTTAGCCTGATCTCGTCAGATCTTAGAAGCTAAGCAGGACCGACCCTGGCAGGTACTTTGGAAGAGAGACCTCCTTGGAATACCAGGGCCGGGACATGGAGGCAGGCAAAAGTAAGCCACCTCTCTGAAATCCTCAGGGTTGCCAGAAGTCAACCGTGACTTCCAGGCATACACACACCCACAAAATACACACAAAAAAGAGCACTTTGCACATTCAAATGATCAGGTATTGTACAAATTTAACGAGTTTATATCAATATTTGATCCCAAAGTCATGAAAACTACCGTGTTTTGAAATAGTCTGCAATTAGGTGATGCAGGGTTTGCTGGAAAATGTTATGTGTCTTTCTCACACATGCCTGAATATAGTCGTGTACACATATATCCGTGTACAGGGACAGCATGTCTAGAGGGAGAACAGGAACAACTTTAGTGCTGATCCCATCACCATGGCTTTCCTGCGCATGAGTATACTACCTATATGAATACAACCTGTAAACCCATAGGTTCCATGCCTGTTGACTGGGAGTGATATATGTGTAGAATGGATACAGTACAACAGTGGTAACCAATTTATGTTTTAACTGTAAGAGCTATTTCTACAAGAGGGTCGAGCCGAAGTACGTGAGATTTTATGCAAACATTTTAATCTCAATCTCTTTCTGGAATTCCTGTGAAAAGGAACAAAAATGTTCCACCATTCAGGAAGCGTTTCCCTGAGTAGATTTCAATGGACCTAGGTGCGACATTCACTAGGTATTCCCTGATCGGCTAAGAACAGTCACGTGACCACAGTAGACAGCTTTGTCTTCACTTTACATCAGCTTTCTTTGTGATATCAGCAGGAAGAAGAAGAAGAAGAGATTGGATTTAGACCCCCCCCCTTCACTACCCAAAGGAGTCTCAGAGTGGCTTACAAAATCCTTTCCCCTCCCCTCCCCACAACAGACACCCTGTGAGGTAGGTGGGGCTGAGAGGACTCTGACAGAAACTGCTGTTTTCAAGAACACCTCTGACAGGACTACGGCTTGCCCAAGGTCATCCAGCAGGTGCAAGTGGAGGAGCCAATGCTGACCGGCTACATAACGTTGTCACCGCATTGTGTTCACTATCGGATCCCTGATTGGCTGGGCTCACTACGAGAAACAGGAATGAGTCCTGATCAGGAACCATGGTGGCAAAACAACAGCAGATCCTGGAGGGAAAATGACAACAGCTGTGAAGGAGTGAACATTTGCCCATTCAAGAGCTATTTCCCTCCCACCCCTGTGGAAAAAAACATTTATCTTTGGCTCCAACAATAATACTTTTGATATAAAAACCCAATGGGCAAAACATGCCATGCTACCTAGTTCCCTTCTACATGAGAAATTAAAATGTTGCTGTATGCTGAGGTGGTGCTCTTACTTAATGTTTCTTATCTGTTAGAAGGCACTGACTTGGCTGGCCTGATCCCATAACATCTCAGTAGCTAAGCTGGTTTGGCTCTCCTTAGTATTTGGATGGGAGACCACCAAGGAAGTACAAGCTTGTTACACCAAGGCAGGCAATGGCACAACACCCATGTGCCTCTCTGGTCTGGAAACCCCT
>NW_015162487.1:1298313-1301902 GCF_001447785.1 Gekko japonicus | reverse complement strand
GAACTGCTCCTGAGAGAACAGCTCTGAAAGTTCTTATAACTGGCCCAAGGTCACACCAGCAGCTGCATGTGCAGAAGTGGGGAATCAAACCCGGTTCTCCCAGATTAGAGTCCTCACTCCTAACCACTACACCAAACTGGCTTTTGTCATACTTTTCTATGGCAGCTAGATTTTACTTTGAGCAGAACCAAACAGACCAAAAAAAAAATCCCTCTCATAAACTAATTCAGTTTCTCTCATGGCCAGAGGTATGCTTTAAATTTTTTTTTTTTGCAAGTTTCTCTTGCCCTCAGGCGACCCAAGAGTTTCCACATGGCTGTGTTCACCGATACCATAATATTTGTCTACAGCTCAGGATGATGTCAGAGATAAAACCCCCACAAGGTCAGCTTCTTTGGAAAACATAGGAGGTAACACGTTTCTCTCGTGAGCCTTGTTTTCCATAGGGCTAGGTGTTTTTTTTTCCAGTTTTCACTCCAGTGTCAAAAATCAATATGAATCTACAGCACAGTCTATGGGTTTATAAAGCTCCAGTGGGAAGAACTGAACAGCAGCAACATTTCTTGTTTCATCTACCCTTCATAAACTGAACTCCCTCCCGAGTCTGGGAAGTTATAGAACAGAGATTAGGTCATTTTCGGAACTGCCCGCATGGGAGCCTTTTCACCTTATCACAAAAACAACTGTAGGGAACATTACCCATTACTATGATATTAGCTTTGCAGAACACTCCCCTGTGTCGATGGTTTCACCCACATCACCTGAGAGCCAGCGTGGTGTAATGGTTAAGAGCAGTGGACTCTAATCTGGAGAATCAGGTTTGATTCCCCACTCCTCCCCATGAGGCCTGCTGGGTGACCTTGGGCCAGTCACGGTTCTCTCAGGACTCTCTCAGCCCCACCTGCCTCACAAGGTGCCTGTTGTGGGGAGAGGAAGGGAAAGTGATAGAGAGCCACTTGGAGACTCCTTAGCATAGCGAAAAGTGGGGTAGAAAATCCTACTCTTCTTCCTTGCACAATCACCGCAGTTTGTTGTCATCGGGGCAAGAATCATCACAGACATGTGGTTTGAAAGGATCAGGGGCTTGGGACTGGCTGTCTTGTCACTTCTTGGGGTTCACTACCCCACGCGTTAGGTCACAATAATCGTTCCTTGTGTACCTGTCATTTGTATTTGATAACAAGGCTTTCATTGGGCCCTCCTATGTTTTTTTTTTAACTTTTCTCAAAATAAATATATGTATTTTTACTTATAATAAGTTTGTATGAGGGTCTAGGAGCTGCGGTGGCTCAAGTGGTTAAGACGCTGAACTGCAGGCTGTGGAAGGCCGGTAGTTCAGCAGTTCGAGACCCGAGTGTGCCGCATGACGGAGTGAGTTCCCGTCTCTAGTTCCAGCTCCTGCCAACCTAGCAGTTCGAAAGCAAGAAATTGCATGTAGATAAATAGGTACCACTTCAGTGGGAAGGTAACAGCGTAATGTGCACCTTGGTGTTTAGTCATGCCGGCCACATGACCACAGAAATGTCTTCGGATAGCGCTGGCTCTTCGGCTTTGAAACGGAGATGAGCACCGCAGCCCTAGAGTTTGATTCGACTGGCTTTCGAGCAAGGGAACCTTTACCTTTTTCTATTGGCCCTCCACCCAATTTTTGTCTAAACTTTTTCACTTCTTGATTCAATTTCCTTCCCCTCCTTGGTTCTGTTTTATATTAATTTGGGGCACCAGGAGATGCATGCTGGGGGACAGCTGGTGCCATGTGAGTATTTCTTGGGCACATTTCTATTTCTGATTACTTGGAGACAGTGATACTCGCTCAGAGGCTTGGGAGCAAGGCTCCCTCAAAGCTGTGGAGTCTTGTGAGCGAAAATTCTACTTTGTGAGCTAGTGGCATTAAAGTTGTGAGCGAGTGATTTGGCTGCTGCATAGATTAGTTTGCTCTGGAGCCATATTTCCTGAGCCAAGGCAAAAATGTGTGAGCCAGAGGCTAAAAACCTGTGAGCTAGCTCACACTCACTCAGCTTAGAGGGAACCCTGCTTGGGAGCCACATGCAGCTCTGGGACACGCCACCTATGGCAGTCTAGGGCACTGCTCCCCCATGTGGCCCCTGCCTCTTCTTTCAGGAGAGCATCCGAGGCCATTGTGATTGGCAGGTGGTTTCCTGCCATCGCAGGAAAACAGGTATTCTGTGAGCCTCCCAGAGCTGTGCGCTTTCTGTCAGAGGTGGAAGTAAAAGGCCAATCCTCGCCAGGCACTCTCCTCCTCCACAGCATATTAGGGTTGTCAGGTACCCCCTGGCCACTGGCGGTGGATGGGAGGGGTAGGGTTGCCAGGTTAGGAAACTCCTGGATATTTGGGGATGGAGCCTGGGGAGGGCAGGGACCTCAGTGGGGTACAATGCCAAAAGGGTCCACCCTCCAAAGCATCCGTTTTCTCCAGGGGAACTGATTCCTGTAGTCTGGAATCAGCTGTAATTCCAGAGGATTCCCCAGGTCCCACCTGGAGGATGGCATCCCTACAACTTAACGCACTCTCATCTCAGCAGCTGCCTGGAAGAGCATGAGCTGGGCTCAGAGAACGAAAAGCAGACACCTAGGAAAAGAGCAAGCTGGTCACAGTGGGGTAGTGATGGTTTTACTGCCCTTTCTCCACAGCCAGCTTAGCCTCCTCTGGTCTCCTAGGCGATCTCACACCCTTACTTGACCTCCTGTGCCTCATGCTGAGGAGAGAGCAGGAAGGCAGACAGGGGAGCCCTTCCCAACATTCCAAAATAGTCTCCGAGCCACAACCGACTGAGCAAAGGCCACAGTAGAGTCTCACACATCTCAGGCAGCCCTTTTTTCCCACCATAGAGAACAATGGAGGGGATGGGGGCAACCTGTTTGGGGGCCCGTAGAATTGGACCCCCTGGTCCAATGTTCTTCAATCTTGGTTGGTATTTTGGGGAGAGGCTCCAGCAGCTACCCTGTGAGTTTGGAGCCTCTCCCTCAAACTCCCTCCCCTCCAGCCCCCAGAATATACCCTATGTTTTCGCCATTGACTTCAATGGCCCATAGGATATAATGGGGCCGAACTGCAGGAAGCTGATTCAGATCAGAGAATCTGATTCGTCTCGCAGCAGCCGCCTGAAAAGGGCCCAAATGGGCCATTTTCGGGGGTGCATTCAGTTCAGACGAACCAAATGCACATCCCTCCAGCAGCTGGCTTGCTTGGGCAGCTGCGGGGATCCTGAGCAAGCCAAGGGAAGGGAAGGTGGTTTAAACCGCCTCTCCTTCCCTCCAGCAGCCAACTTGCTCAGGCTCCCAGAGCAAACCAAGGGAAGGGAAGGTGGCGGAGCAGCTGGAGACATTGAGCCTCAGCTCCACAAGTAATGAGCACTCGAGCCCCGCCCCCAACAGCCCTCAGGCTGGAGTACCTGGAGCAGTCTTGGGAGGCGGATTGGCAAAAAGCAAAACCAAAAGCGCAGGAACTCAAGAGAACTCCAGGAATGGAGCCGGTTCCTCTTCCACAGCCCAAAATGCAACCCATGAACCCTGAGCTTGCTTTTTCTCATTTGTGAGTCTGGCCTCCGCACTACTTTAACGAGGCAGC
>NW_015162487.1:1284802-1295271 GCF_001447785.1 Gekko japonicus | reverse complement strand
GGGGGGGGGGTTGCTTATCAATCAGTCCGGTCAAACATAACTCAAGTTCATTGTCGGTCTTCAATCAGACCTCGCTCCCAATCATCATTATTCCGCTGGATCTCTTGCGCTTGCCCCAGTCGAACTAGCTTGTGCCCGAAGGCCACTCAGCAACCGGACTGTCAGGGCGGAGGGAAGCCTCTATTCTCCGGCAAATAGCTGTCGAAGAGGCTAACCCTCAAAAGCCCTCTGGCTTGGAGCCCTTCCCAAGAGCTCCGTGGAGGTGCCACTTGAGGTGCCACCCCTCCATGTTGCTGGTGTGCTAATCGCTCCTCCGCGGGTTGGAGAGAGCAACCGCCATCGCTAGTCCACTTCCGGTTCTCTATGTACTATATTTTTGATTGTGTGTGTTTGGTGGGGTGGTGCCCAGGGCCTAGCAGGGGTTCCCCAACCTTTTAGAGCCTGCTGACACCTCTGGAATTCTGACACAGTGTGGTGGGAGCAACTCCAAAATGGCTGCCGCAAGAAGCAGGACCAGCCACAAAATGGCTGCTGTAGGAGGTGGAGCTATCCACACATAGGGAGCCCAAGTGCAGGGGAGGAAAGGGGTAATTTAAAAAATACGCTGGGAAAGAGGAGCGAGAGAGAATAAAACTAACACTGTGATGGCAGCTGCGGCAGAATCAAAGTTAATTTAATCTGCACAGGCTATCAGAAGCTCGGCTGGGTTACAGGCCCACCTGGTTACAGGCCCACTTTCTAAAAGCAGTGGTTGGGTGCAAGGAAAGGCGTTTACAAGCACCACAGTGCCACAGGCCGCAGCTTCATTCGGATCTTTTGGTTAATAGTAATCGGGAATTGTAAGGGCAGCTGCGGCTCAAGTGGTTAAGACGCTGAACTGCAGACCAGAAGGTTGGTAGTTCAGCAGTTCAAGACCTGAGTGGACCCAGCTCCTGCCAACCTAGCAGTTCAAAAGCAAGAAATTGCAAGTAGATGAATAGGTACCGCTTTGGTGGGAAGGTAACAGTGTTCCGTTCACCTTGGCGTCTAGTCACATGACCATGGAAACGTCTTCGGACGGCGCTGACTCTTCGGCTTGGAAACGGAGATGAGCACCGCATCCCTAGAGTCGGATTCGACTGGCTTTCGAGCAAGGGAAACCTTTACCTTTACTAATTGGGAATTGGGCTCTCTGTGAACAGCAGGGTGAGTAGCTCTGCTATTTTACAAGTATCAATACCATTTCGGAGGGGTAACTGTGTTACACGGGAGTTGGGTAGTGCCATAAAGACTGACACAGTTTATTTCAGCATGAGCTTGTATGAGTCAGTGCTCATTTCCTTTGACGCACAGAAGCATACCGCCAGAGCCCTGGATAAATAGCCAGTGGTGGGGGTAGGGGTTAAGAGAGGCTGGTGTAATGATTTAAAATAAGATCCAGTCAAAAGAGAAATCAGTTCACCTACAGTAGGCATGAGACATTTTCTAGAGTCTTATGGTGTCACTTCTGCGTCTTCCTGGGTGGGACACACCATTGAATAAAACGGGACTTACTTCCGAGTAGATCTGCTCACGACTGTGCCCTTATGACACAGAGGAGGGAGCATTCTGAGAGTCTGTTCACAGGCGATATTGTCCAAGGTTTGTGAGCCAATATGCGATGTGCTCAGCTGATCGAAAACTGATAGACATGGCACACATATTATTCCTTATTGATTTCTTTTAGAATATAGATTAATATGATCCCAGTTTGGTGTAAGAGCGGCGGACTCTAATCTGGAGGACTGGGTTTGAGCCCCTACTCCTCTACATGCAGCCAGCTGGGTGACCTTGGGTCAGTCACAGTTCTCTCAGAGTTGTTCTCTCAAGAGCAGTTCTCGAAAGAGCTCTCTCAGCTCCACCTACCTCGCAGGGTGTCTCTTGTGGGGAGGGGAAGGGAAAGGAGATTGTAAACCACTCTGAGACTCTAAGTGAAGGGCGGGGTATAAATCCAATCTCTTCTTGTTGTTCATGTTCTGTACTTCTGACTAACTGGAGGAGGGGGGGACAAGGAATGCATCCTGGAGCTCCATGCAGACAGGGTTGAAGTCCAGTGTTTTTAATACTATAGGGTGCCAACCTCCAGGTAGGGCCTGAAGATCTTCTGCTATTACAACTGATCTCCAGACTACAGAAATCAGTTTCCCTGGAGGAAAAAGCTGCTTTGGAAGGTGGACTCTGTGGCATTGTACACCACTGAGGTCCCTGTCTTCACCAAACATCACCCTCCCCAGCCTCTACCTCCAAATCTCCTGGAGTTTTCCAACCAAGAGCTGGCAAGCCATAATGAATAAAGAGATTGCACTTATGAGAACAAATGTTCATATTAACTTTGTAACCACCACATGCTCACTGATATGAACCCTGGGCATTTCTTGAGGATAAATTAGTTATATATATTAGTTGTGTGTGTGTATACGCACACACATACAGGCAACCCATTTAAAGTCCCAATGATCAGGACCAAAATATACTGCTTGGTGCCAGAATTTTCCTGTAACCGTGCTGATCATTCATTGCATTATGTTATCAACTTATGCTGTGATAACAGCCCTTATACATTACGCATTGCAAATGCTTTTTATTGGCTTAACGTGGATATTATTGCCACTGTTTATTACCGAGGCCTATCTTGTAGTAATTGAAATACAATATGGTGCCATTAATCACTGCATACAAAATGTTAACTTTAAACCGGCTGGTGGTGTATATTATTCAAGGCAAGCACAGACAACATAAAGCCTCTTGATTTGCGGCAGAACAGTTTGGAAAAACTGTACGGCGATTTCTTCTTTAATGGGACAGACCAAAAAAAACACACGGAGAGGCTGGCGTTCGAGTAGACATTTATGGCAGTATCCTTTTGAATTGCCGTAAAATGGTACGAGGCCAAGGCTTTCCATTTTATTTCGTCGTAGCTGAATGGGGACATCGGAACGCTTAGCTTTTTTAAGAGTGTCTTGGAATGATGGGCCCATTGCCTCAATAAAACCGCGGACGGTAAACCTGTACGCTGAGTAATATATCGGCGAAATGTTGGTTCCAGCAATATCTGTGTCAATAGACGTGCTCTTTCAGTGCGGTTAGACGTTCATCCTCTATTTCTAACTTGTTTTATGATGAGAACTTCATCCTGATGGTTCCTTCTACAGACATCCCCCCCCAATATTAAATTAACGACACATAAGAGAGGAACAAACTGCTAAACTGGCATTGCCAACCTCCAGGCAGGGGCTGGGGATCTCCCGGAATTACGACTGATCTCCAGACTATACAGATCACTTGTTTTTATTATTTATTTAAAACATCTATTCCACTTGTCCTGGTGAAAATGAATGCTTTGGAAGGTGAACTGCATGACATTAGAGCCTACCGAACAATGCTCCCTCTAAGCGGTGGAGTCTTCTGAGCAAAAAATTCTACTTTGTGGGCTACTGGCATTCAAGTTGTGAGCGAGCGATTTGGCTGCTGCATAGATTAGTTTGAGACCCAGCTTGGTGCAGTGGTAAGGAGCACAGACGCTACTCTGGGAGAGCCAGGTTTGATTCCCCACTCCTCCACATGCAGCTGCTGGTGTGACCTTGGGTCGGTCACAAATTCTTTCAGAGCTGTTCTCTCAAGGGCAGTTCTCGAGAGAGCTCTCTCAGCCCCACTTACCTCACAGGGTGTCTGTGGTGGGGAGGGGAAGGGACTCAGAGCTGGTCAGATGGGGCTCCTCTTCTCCTGAGGAGTCCTCGCTGAGCCCTGACTGACCCATGACACTGTGTCAGTGCCTTCTGCTGACAGGTTTGCTGGATCCAGCCCAGGGTTTGTATATGAACAAAACATGTAGGGAGCTACCTTATCCATTGCCTCATCTAGGCTCATATTATTCGCTCTGAGCGGCAGTTGTTCTCTTACATTTGGGGCCAGAGGTTTTTCCTCCGTGCCTGCAACCTGAGATCCTTTTTAATTGGAGACGCTGGTGTGTAGTGACTGACCTTGGGGTCTTTTGCATGCAAAGCATGTGTTCTGCCACTGAGTTGTGGCCCCCTGAGACTCTAGTCAGGAAAGAAGCCCATGTCAGGAAAACAGATCGGTCCCCTAAGCCTTGGTTTTGCTTGCATAGATGGCTTTGACTTTTCGCATTGCCATTGCAATCAGTAAATGTTGCTCGTGTGTATTCTTTGGGCGAACTGCCTGGCGTGGCATGTGTGGATGCAGAAGCCAGGACTCTCATGCCTATACCCAGTGTACCATGTGGTAAACTGCACACCTCCCGTTAACAAGACCTGCAAATTAGGTCTTTTGTTCTTTTCATTGATTAAGTCTGAAAATGGCTGATTCGGGTTAATGTACTTGTTAACAAAGGGATTTTTTTTTAAAAAAAGTTCAGATTGCAAAATCAAAACCCTGGTGACTCCAATTTGTGATGCACATATTAGTCGATCTGTGCAACTTGACATATTAGTGCAGGGGAATGACTGGTTCCCACCCACCCACCCACCCCGCACCATTTTCAAGGTTTACATGAAGCTTACATGAAGCTGTCTTATACCAATATATCCTGTGGTTGTAATAGCACTATGACAACAATTTAAAAGCACAATCACAACGTATATTTCTAAGGGATTAGATAATCAAAATATTACAGTTCTTCTAATATTCTTTATATATACATACAAATTATGTATTAGAGTCCATTAAGGTGAAGGCATTTTGAGTCATAAAGATTGTGGAGCTGTAAGCCGGTTTATATATTTTGTGAACTCTTGCCTCACCTTAAGACAAACATTGATATTGTGGATTTGAAATTATGGAGTTTTGCTTATAAGAAATCTTGACATTGTTGGTTGAATTATGGAATCTGCTTAGAAGAAGGCTTCTCCTCAAAACGTGGAAATTATCTAGAAAACACGTCAGCATTCTAAAAGGGAAGATTCCCATTTGTTATCAATGGACTCTAATACATAATTTGCATGTATATACAAAGAATATTAGAAGGAAGAGCCATATTCTTTGCTTTTGAGTACATTATTTGTGGGACAAAACTTCTGTTCAAATTCTACTGTAATATTTTGATTATCTAATCCATTTGAAATATACATTGTGATTGTGCTTTGAAATTGTTGTCATAGTGCTCTTACAACCACAGGATAGATTGTTACCTAGTTTTGGTTACTATGGTGGGTCTAGTTGACATAGCTGTCTTATAGTGAATCAGACCCTTGGTCCACCAAGGGCAGCATTGTCTACTCAGACTGGCAGCAGCTCTCCAGGGTCTCAGGCAGAGGTCTTCCACATCACCCACTGCTGAATCCTTTAACCGGAGATGCCGGGGATTGAACCTGGGACCTTCTGCATGCCGAGCAGAGGCTCTAGCACTGAAGAACAGACCCTGAACCACAGCTTTTGAAAATAGTGCTGGGGTGTGTGTGGAGAGGAGCTCTTCATCTCCTCCCCCCCCCTCATGCCACAGTTCTGAGCAGGTTGAGATCTTTGCAGTGATTTTTAAAGTTCAGGCTCTAAAATGGTGCTGCGTCCCCATGGTGGAGTCAGGTTGCCAATCTCCAGGGGGCGGCTGGAGATCACCTGAAATTACAACTGGTCTCCAGGTTGCAGAGATCAATTCCTGCAGAGAAAAGGGCTGTGGAAGGTGGACTCTATGGCAATATACCCAGCTGAGGCCCCTCCCTTCCCCAAATCCAACCCTCCCCAGGCTCCACCCCCCGAAATATCTAGGAGTTTCCCAACCCAGAGCTGGCAACCCTATGGTGGGCTCATGACATGGTATCATCTAATTTGCCCCTAAACCCTTCGATTTCAGTGGATTCAGACTGGAGTAACTCTGGACAGGATTGCACTGTCGGGTGATGACAGATGAGAAATCTCATAAGGCACTGAACCATAGGTCTGAACTGCCGCTTGCTTGGCTTTCGATGTAATCTGGAGGACAAAGGTCATAGATGTGTTGGTGCTAGACTGCACGGTCCGCTTGTTCATCTCTCCTCAATGTTCTTTCAATGGTCCTCCACACATATACATCTTAATTATCTCAGCCGCTTTCCATTTCACTCTCAACGATGTGCAAACAAACCGTTCGTGACACAGTGGCAGAGAGCCTGAATGGATTGGTCAAGATTAATGTGAACGGGCACCTTAGGAGATGGAGAGAAGCAATATGGAGCACTGAGGAGAAAGTGTTAAAGAGCACACTGATTTTTTAAAAAAATTATTTACTTTGTTTATATCCCATTTTTCTTCCCAAGGGGGACCCAAAAACAGCTTATATCATTCTCCTCCCATTTTATCCCCACAACAACCCAGTGAGATAGGTTAGGCTGGGAGGGGGTGACTGGCTCCAGGTCACCCAGCAAGCTTCCATGTAGGGTTGCCAGGTGCTTACCATCTCCCAGCAGGGGGCTCCTGGCTGCTGTCTGGGGTCTTCTGGCAGAAGTGATGTCATCACACTGGGCACATCATATAGGGGATGCTATAGCGTTCGGCCAAAAACTCTTTGGTCACCATAGAGTTTTTGACCGAATGCTAGAGCGTCCCCTGCACAATGACGTCACCTCTGGGTGATGTCAACACACCGGGCACATCAGGTGCGTGGAGCTCTTTGGGATCGGGGCTCCCAGTTGGCCAGTGGGTGGATTGGGGGGCCTGAAATCGGGGGGAAACCCACCCCCTTCAGGGATATGGCAGCCCTACTTCCATGGCACGAGTGGGGATTCAGATCTGGACATCGTAGTTCCTAGTTTGACACTTTAACCACTACACCATGCTGGCTCTCAAAACTTGGAGAATCGTGGAGAATCTGTCCATTGACATCCCTGATCCCAAACCTGACTACGATGCTAACAGTTCAGAAATGCTTCTGATTCTCCTAAGTGGAATACCAACTAGATGGTTTATTTGTGCACATGAGGACAAGCGGTTTTCACCGTAAGGCCTCATCAGCAATAAGGCTTCTTTCAGGGAAACCTCAGGGCAAAATTCTGCTCTAAGGTATTTAAAATAGGATTTCTCTGAATTATTGATTGTGTCAATAAAACAAAGGCACGGAGGTGGCAGAGGAAATTTAACCAGAGGAGGTTTAACAGGGCCCTTGGTGAAAACAAGCTGCCAGTGTAATATTACTGGGGGATTTGATGGGAATTGGTGAGACTCTACCAGTGGAATCCCAAGCAAGAGTTACACCCTTCATTAACTTCAGTGGACTTAGAGCGTGTAACTTTGCTTTGGATTGCATTGTTAGCCTTCCCTACCTTAACTTCCTGCCTTATTGTCTCAGTTTTTTTCCACAGGAAGGAAACCCCACCGCTAGTATGCAGATAGGATATCCCCCCCCAATGGTTGTTATTCCTGTGGCATCTAGAAATAGCTGTCAGCTTTCTTTCAGGAGGTGTGTCTACATCAGGGGTCCCCAACCTTTTTCAGCCCAAGGGGAATTTTAGAATTGTGACAGAGTGTGGTGGGCACAGGCACAAAATGGCTTCCAGATAATGGCCGCTGCAGGAGGCAGAGCCAGCCACAAAATGGCTGCCACAGCTTACCTTCAGGCAAAACAAAGGAAATAATCTGTGCTCAACAATAAACAGCCACAAGTCTCAAACAATTATATCAAAATGTAATAAGGATACAATAAAGAGGACACAGTCTAATGTAATACAAATATAATAAAATATAACCAGGTGTGTTTTACCTACCACAGGACATAGATCTATTTAATCTATATCAACTCATACACCAGAAACTCCAATAATGTAGAACACAAACTCCCAGTTTTAATAGTCCCACAGGAGTTCAAGGATTCACTGGAGCTTGGTGGATGAACTAATTGTAGGTTCTTCTGATATTCTTCTCTACGTGTAAGCTAGCTGATAAAAAGCTGCGTTTCGCCAAAGGCTTCTTCACAAAGATTGGACTCTAAAGTTTTCTGCTCCAACGGGAAAAATTTCACCAACATGTTGTTTCCTTGTGCAGAGTTGACAATCAAATCTCCAGTGGCCAATCAGAAGCCCTGCTGAGCAAAACCCCACATGGCCGAGCCCACTTTCTAAAAACTCTTGGTGGGCACCAGGAAAGGTGTTGGTGGGCACCGCTTTGGGTGTCCCTGGTCTACTTGATCCCCACCTCAGCTGACAAAATTTGGAGATCCAGAATTGGAGATTAAAGCCGCTAAAGTTGTATAGTAGATGAAGTTCTGATTTAGAAGGTCGATTTCAATCCACTGGTAAAAATGTAAGCTGGTGCAGGTCTGTACAGAACGCCAGTAAGAAAATGGCCCAGGTGGTACTTCCCCTCTCATGCTTCCAGTCTCCTGAGGGATCGTACTGATAAGAAATTTAAGTTATTCCACCCTCCCCACCAATGTTCCCTCTAAGTTGTAGAGTCTTGTGAGCAAAAATTCTACTTTGTGAGCTGCTGGCATTAAAGTTGTGAGCGAGCAATGTGGCTACTGCATAAATTAGTTGGCTCTGGAGCCCTCCTTCCTGAGCTAAGACAAAAAAGTGTGAGCTGGAGGCTAAATAACTGTGAGCTAGCTCACACTAACTCAGCTTAGAGGGAACACTGCTCCCCACTCCCCACCCCGGGTGAAATATCTGCTCACCCATGAAGCTTGCTGACAGCGCAATCCTAAGAACACTTCCCTGGGAGTCAGCCCCACTGAATAGACACGAGTAGCATTCTGAGGAGACCTACTGGTTGAGATTGGCACTGTGAGGAAACTTAGACCTCCCAGCCACACTTGTCTTACAGAGCTGTAGTTATGAGAGAACCTCAGAGGAAGGTGGGATATAGACAATAATGAACAAATACGTTCCTTTACAAATATAGATGTTTATTTCAGTGAAAGTTTTGTCACAAACATTTCAGAAGAATTTAGAATTCATCTCGTATAGGCCCAGGTGAGGGAACAGAATAAGACGCTGCTTGTAATAATTTCCAAATTAAAATGTTCTGCTAAGTTAAAAGTAAATATGAGCGTTGTGCCCTGGCAAGCAAGATGAAGGCATCACTTGTGGCCAGTGTCAAAGTCCATCCGCTTGTGAATTTCAAGTGTGGTGGGACAACCCCACAATGCTGTGGATCTAGATGTATATACAAAATGGAGGAGGGGGGGGGGGAAGAAAAGGTCATCTCTCCTGAGAGACTCTCTCAATGTAGAGGATGTGACGTTAAAGGCCATTGTTGCCATGTGCCCTGTGGTAACCCTTGGCAACAGCCATCCCCATAGCAGCTGTCAGGTATTGATTTGAAGGGATAATGTAGGTTCTGCCCTTTAAAAATAACCCCCACCAGATATTTGCACACCAGAATACAAGAGGCCAGTTTCCATCCTGGATACGAGATTTCCAAAGCGTGGCTTTTACAGCAGAAAAAAACAATTTCCCTAAATACATAAAGGAAGGCAATTTCAGAATCATGATAGTATAATCTTGTAATATTATTTGAATACTTTCTGGAGGTGGAAAATACCCCCTCACACAAACACCAACATGTAGATTTGGTTTTGTTCTCCATTAGGGAAGAACAATTGGAGGTTACAGGAAGAGATTTGTTTGCAGAATTGAAATCATGGGTAATATACAAAGGAACCTCTGTATGGTATTGTAGCATTAGGGCTTCTATGATAGCAGCCCCCGAAAATTAAGACCCACAGAGTAGGTACAGATGTCAAGTTAAAGACTGAACACACTAAAAAAAGAACATTCTCTCTTCTGTTATTGCAAATTTAGATGAAACAATTAAGGTTGTAATCCTGAGAACACATAAATTGGGAGTCAGTACCATTAAATAAAATGAGACTTTCTTCTGAGTAGGATACAGAGGATCGAGCCAGACATCCTGGAATGTGAAGTTAAATGGGCCTTAGAAAGCATTACTAACAACAAAGCTAGTGGAGGTGATGGTATCCCAGCTGAGCTATTCAAAGTCTTAAAAGATGATGCTGTTAAAGTGCTGCACTCAATTTGCCAGCAAATTTGGAAAACGCAACAGTGGCCACAGGATTGGAAAAGGTCAGTATACATTCCAATCCCAAAGAAGGGCAATGCCAAGGAATGTTCAAACTATCACACAATTGCACTCATATCACACGCTAGCAAGGTCATGCTCAAGATCCTACATGCTAGGCTTCAACAGTACGTGGATAGAGAACTACCAGAAGTACAAGCTGGGTTTCGAAGAGGTAGAGGAACTAGAGATCAAATTGCCAACATTCGCTGGATTATGGAGAAAGCAAGAGAGTACCAGAAAAACATCTACTTCTGCTTCATTGACTATGCTAAAGCCTTTGACTGTGTGGATCACAACAAACTATGGCAGGTCCTTAAAGAGATGGGAGTACCAGACCACCTCACATGTCTCTTGAGAAACCTGTATAAGGGCCAAGAAGCGACAGTTAGAACCGGATATGGAACAACTGATTGGTTCAGCATAGGAAAAGGAGTACAACAAGGATG
>NW_015162487.1:1275255-1284385 GCF_001447785.1 Gekko japonicus | reverse complement strand
ATCATGGCATCCGGCCCCATCACTCCTTGGCAAATAGAAGGGGAAGTCGTGGAAGTAATGACAGACTTCACGTTCCTGGGATCCCAGATCACCGCAGACAGTGACAGCAGCCATGAAATTAAAAGACGCCTGCTCCTTGGGAGGAAAGCGATGGCGAACCTAAACAGCATGATAAAACGTAGAGACATCACCCTGCCAACAAAAGTCTGCATGGTCAAAGCAATGGTATTCCCAGTAGTCATGTATGGCTGCGAGAGTTGGACTATAAGGAAGGCCGAGCGCCGAAGAATAGATTCTTTTGAACTATGGTGCTGGAGAAGACTCTTGAGAGAAGAACAAATCAGTCAATCCTCAAAGAAATCAACCCTGACTGTTCCCTGGAAGGCCAGGTAATGAAACTGAAGCTCAAATACTTTGGCCACCAAATGAGAAGGGAGCACTCATTGGAGAAGACCCTGATGCTGGGAAAGATTGAAGGTCAAAGAAGACGGGGACGGCAAAGGATGAGATGGTTAGACAGTGTCATAGATGCAACGAATATGAAGTTGAACAAACTTCAGAGGACGGCAGAAGACCGGAAGGCCTGGCGTGATCTGGTCCATTGGGTCGCAAAGAGTCGGACTCGACTGTGCAACTGAACAACAACAACAAGGATACAGAGGATTGCACTGCAAGTATACTAATAGTGTGATTCTAAGCAGAGTTACACCCTTTGAATCCCATTGACTTCAGTGGACTTAGAAGGGTGTAACTCTGTTTAGGACTGCAACATTAGTACTTTTACATGGAACCAGTAGTGTGTGATGAAAGTAATAGCAGCCTTGGGAAAGTCACTCTGTCTCATCTTAGGGTAATCCAGAGGTAGGGGGTACTACAAAGTGAGTGAGTCCTGTGTTTAAGACTAAAAATGTTTTATTCCAGGTATGAGAGACAGAGAGAGAGAGAGTCCTGTATTTAAGGCAAAAAAACACATTTTATTTCAGGTATGAAAGAGAAAGAGAGCGAGAGAGACCTGTGTGAAGTATGCTAGCTACCCATATTTCAGACAATATGTCATTATTACATTTGAGTGCCTACCTCTGTGGTTACTGTGAAGTATAAAAATAAATATAATACGAGATGCTCTTAAAAGATGCCACTTTTTCAATATAGTCCCACTGAGACCTACTTCCCATTAAGCAGGGCCATATTGGCCATTAAGGCCCTTGGGGAAAGTCCCAGTGGGACAATGGCCCGGTGGAGGTCAGCTCCCCTGCAGGGGCCACCACAGGTCCAAGTGATACAAGACTCACTTGCTTGGGGCAGGCTTTCACTTTGTGTGAAGTGGGTGCCACGGCAACTTGGCATCCCTTGCTTATGTCCTATTCTTCCTCCCTCCCTCCCTCTCTCAGGGGGGTGGGGCCAGGGGCGGGGTTCTTTTGGGTGGCCATTTTGGCCTTCCAGTGTACCTCTGCAAGTCAATGTACACAGGAATGCTGCCTTGTTTGTAAATATATCCAAGAGAATATATTTGATTTTTTTCTGTGAAGCACCTCAGGTACCTCCTTGACCCCCCCAAAACCAAAAACGTGCTCCTGCAACACAAACCTTTTGAAGTTCTCACACTTGCCACCCTAGGATCCTTCACGAAAAGGTTGGAGGCAGTTTTTTGTAGACGCATTAAAATGTAAATGTTTGTACTTGTTCCTGCTTTCAGAGTCTGGGTTCTGGGGAATATTTTAGAATTTGGAGTTTGGGAAGAGTGTGAGGCGTTGAAGGTCAACTGGGGCATGCGGGGTATTGGGAAGGCCTATTTCTGTAAATGCAACGGAGGATTACTGGGGATCGAGGGTGGATGACTAGGGGGAATGAAACCTGCTGAGTGAAGAATTCCTTCAGCTCTAATCATTTTAACCTACCAACCTCCTTTCCTGTCACCCTTCCCCATTTGTCAGCATTTAGCAGAAATCGCCTGCATGGTTTCAAGCCTTCTCCACATCTAAAGATAAAATGGAAACTCACATAAGAATACCAAAATACTGATGATGACAGAATTTCATGTTGGATTCCAGTTTCTGAGCACTGCACAGCAATGACATCTGTGAAGCTCACCTCTATATCCATGACACCTTCTTAATTCTGGATTTATACAACAAACAGGTTTACATTTCCTTTGCTGGGGTTGAATAATTGATTTTGCCACTGTTAGTATGTAGAAGGGGAGGGGCCATGGCTCAGTGGTAGATCGTCTGCTTGGCATGCAGAAGGTCCAGGTTCAGTCCTCAGTTAATTATGTGTAAAATTTCTGATTCACTTCACAGACAACTATCTGGTATTACCACGACCTACTCAAAATTTGTGCGCACGTGGTTTCCGTGGCTGCAGTATATGACAGAGGCAGAACTTCTTCCTACTAACATAGCTTACTCCTCTTGGCTTTTCTTCTAGCTATTTTAGCTCTCTTTTTTATATACAATGAAACACACACAGAATTCTTTTATATCTGAGACCTAGCTCCAATCAAGTCCTCATGTTCTCCTAATTGACAAAGATAGTACAGTTACCAGCACTCCTTACCCTTATTTATTGGTTGATGAAGGTTCAAGAATGTCAGAATGGTTTCTACTGTTGAATGATTAGCTTATAACTCACCAGCTGGCTGCTTGTGGAGGAGTGAGGAATCAAACCCAGATCTCCACCTGAGAGTCCTGGGCTCTTAACCACTACACCAAACTGGCTTCACACTGCCAGCTTGACCTTGATGGGCAATGTTGACCTTGATGGACCAAGGATCCGATTCAGTGTAAGGCAACTTCATTCATTTGGGCCCAACCAGCTTTTCTGCTGGTGAAAAGGAAGGAAGAATCCTTCTTGGCCACACACACTAAGAAAAGGCTGTGCTGCGAATCACGGGATCTGCATTTGCAAAACTGATACAGTACGAGGGCTGTAGCAGGAAGTGATCAAAAGCACTGGCTGGATCCAACATGTTAAAAATATGTTGGGTGGGATACACATGTCGCTCCCCGCCAATGGAAAGCGCTTTCGCCGATGGAATGGAACTCTCCTGTCTTCTCCATCCTGCTGCAGCCTACTCAGCTCCCCCAAACACTAGTTTTGGGGGACGGGACTCTTGGGAACAGCACCAATAGTGAATTGGGGGGGGGGTCTTCCATGAAAGTTCAGGAGGTGGCGTGGTATAGTGCAATCTCATCAGATCTCAGAAGCTAAGCAGGGACAGTATTTGAATGGGAAACCACCCAGAAGACTGCAAAGGAAGGCATTGGCCAACGACCTCTGTTTCGCACTTGCCCTGGAAGTCCCTTGCTGGGGTTCCCATGAGTTGTTTGTGATTCGACAGCACTTGTAAAGAAAAATGGAAATAGCCCTGACCTGGATAGCCCAGGCAAGCTGGATCTCGTCAGATCTCGGAAGCTAAGCAGGGTTGACTCTGGCAAGTACTTGGATGGGAGACCTCCTTGGAATACCAAAGGCGGGAGGCAGGGGCAGGCTTTATTCAGCCACCTCTCTGAATATCCTCCAGGGCCCCAGCAGTGGTCAGTCACCAGAGGTCGCCATGACTTCCAGGTGCATGCACACACAAGTACATATGAAAAATACAAACAAAATACTGAAAGGGGGGGGGGAGATGGAAATGGTCAAAATCATCCTCCTTCCCTGTGGCGGAACATGACGAGTCCGACTCTTCGCGACCCCATGGACCAGCTCCCGCCAGGCCCTCCTGTCTTCCGCTGTCCTCTGAAGTTGGCTCAATTTCATGTTCGTTGCGTCGATGACACTGTCCAACCATTTCATCCTTTGCCGTCCCTGTCTTCTTTGACCTTCAATCTTTCCCAGCATCAGGGAAAGCCTGCAAAAATTCTTTGGAGATGAGATAAATAAAACATGCATCTTAAGAGAACATGTCCTATCATCTCTCCCCCCCCAATTCATTTTCTTCCGGGGATCATTTATGTAAAGCCCCTTCAATGAGGGCTACATTACTTAGAAGTCCTCTTCCTATTCCATCCACGTTGCATTTGTATACATTTTTGAGGCGGCTGTAATTGGAGCCCCACATTAATCAAGTCTGAGTCAGTGGTGCCATTTGTAGAGCACTAAGATGCCCGCTCAGCCTCCTCCACATGTTGAATTCCTAGATAATATTTAAAATGATGCCCACAAGAACAAACAAAGGGGATTTTGTCCTGCGAGGGAGTAAAAAAAAGAGAGAGAATATATCGAAGTCACATTAACCTTCCCAAATTACTTCTAAAGGAGTTAGACGGGAGTTGAAAGACTGTCTTTTAATTCCTTTATCAGAGTAATTAAACATAATTCTTCTAATCACACAGTGATGTATGGCGTAACTGCCTTACGTTTTCTCCAGAGTTATGCTTCCAATCTAGTTGTTATTATGGTAGACGCCAGTGAAAGACCACAGTCCAACAGGGCCCAGACAATGGGGAGGGTCCGTGGCTCAGTGGAAGACCATCTGCTTGGCATTCAGAAGGTCCCAGGTTCAGTCCCTGGCATCTCCAGTTAAAAAGGACCAGGCAGGAGGTAATATGAAAGACCTCTACCTTAGACCCAGGAAAGCTGCTGCTAGTCTGAGTAGACAGTACTGACCTTGATGGACCAAGGGTCTGATTCAGTAGAAGGCCACTTCATGTGTCTTTACATGTGTTCAATGTGTAGGGATACATAGAGATATATGTGGCCCAGAAGTTGGGCTGCCTGGTCCCCCCATGGCCACCGGCAGGGAATGGGGGGGGGGCTAGGGTTGCCAGATCTAGGTTGAGAAACTCCAGGAGATTTAGGGATGGAGCCTGGGGGCCCCAATGTTTTACCTCCAAGTTGCTGATAGGCCAGGCACTCTTTAGCTATGACGGCTTGATCCACTTATGCTCAATGTAAGCTATAACGGCTTGATCCACTTATGCTCAATGTATTCACATCCGTTAGGAATGCCAGCCTCCAGGTGGGACCTAGGGATCCCCTGGAATTACAGCTCAGTTCCCCTGGAGAATACAGAGCTCAGTTCCCCTGGAGAAAATGGATGCTTTGGAAGATGGACTATATGCCATTGTACCTAGGGTTGCCAGGTTCAATTGTTCTGGGGGGGGGGTGGCGGGAGGGAGCCTTCTGGGAATGGGAGGTGGGGTGACTTCACCACGTGTGATGTTGCTGGTGTGATGATGTCACATGGAAGTGACGTCATCATACCAGGGACATTGCACAAGAGAAACTCCAGGAGATTTAGGGATGGAGCCTGGGGGCCCCAATGTTTTACCTCCAAGTTGCTGATAGGCCAGGCACTCTTTAGCTAAGACGGCTTGATCCACTTATGCTCAATGTATTCACATCCTTCTGTGTGATGTCATTGTGTCGATGCATGGTGTGCCTGTTTGGGGGTTGGGCTTCTCCCACTGGCCAGCCGGCCAGCAGCGGACTGAAACCCCCCAAATTGGGAGAAACTCTGCCCAGACCAGGGGTCTGGCAACCTTAATTGTACCCTCTGAGGTCCCTGTCCTCCCCAGGCTCCATCAACAAATCTGCAGGAGTTTCCCAGGGTGGATCTGGCAACCCTACCTCCCCATCCCCTGCTGGTCGCCGGGGGGGGGGACATCTGTCAACCTTATGCTACACAGAGGCTGGCAATGGCAAACCGCCTCTGTTCGTCTCTTGCTTTGAAATATCCTACAGGGTTGCCATAGGTCAACTGCCACTTAACAGCATTTTACACGCACATGGATCTGATTCAGCAATAAGAAACAAGATGGCTTCAATATATGGAGTAGGGTTGCCCTGCTCCATGGGGCTGAAGATTTCCCACTATCACAACTGATCTCCAGGTGACAAAGATCAGTTCCCCTAGAGAAAATGGCCACTTTGGAAGATGGACTCATTAACCTGTTAGTGTTTTTTGGGCGGGTGAACAAACACGTGGACAAAGGGGACCCAGTAGATGTTGTTTACCTTGACTTCCAGAAAGCTTCTGATAAAGTTCCTCATCAAAGGCTCCTAAGTAAGCTCAGTAGTCATGGGATAAAAGAACAAGTCCTTTTGTGGATCAAAAACTGGCTAATTAGTAGAAGACAGAGAGTGAGTATAAATGGGCAATTTTTTCAGTGGAGGGTGGTAAGCAGTGGGGTCCCACAGGGCTCAGTACTGGGTCCACTGCTTTTTAATTTGTTCATTAATGATTTGGAGTTGGGAGTAAGCAGTGAAGTGGCTAAATTTGTGGATGACACGAAATTGTTCAGGGTGGTGAAAACCAGTGAGGATTCTGAGCCACTCCAAAAGGATCTGTCGAGGAAGGGCGAGTGGGGAATGGGTTCAATGTGGCCAAGTGCAAAGTGATGCACATTGGGGCCAAAAATCTAACCAAGAGAGAGATCTTGGAGTCGGAGTAGATAACTCACTGAAAATGTTGAGACAGTGTGCGACTGCAATAAAAAAGGCCAATGCTATGCTGGGGATTAAAGGGAACTGAAAACAAATCAGCCAGTATCATAATGCCCCTTTAATAAATTGATGGTGCAACCTCATTTGGAATACTGTGTGCAATTCTGGTCAGCACACCTCAGAAAGAATATTATAGTGATGGAAAAAATGCAGAAAAGGGCAACTTGAATGATAAAAGGGTTGGCACACTTTCCCTATGAAGAAATGTTAAAGCACTTGGGGCTCTTTAGCTTGGAGAAACGATGACTGAGGGGTGACATGATCGAGGTTTACAAGATTATGCATGGGATAGAGCAGGTGGAAACAGAAGTACTTTTCTCCCTTTCTCATAATACAAGAACTCGTGGGCACTCAATGAAATTGCTGAGTGGTCGTGTTAGAACGGATAAGAGGAAGTACTTCTTCACCCAAAGAGTGATTAACACATGGAATTCACTGCCACAGGAGGTGGTGGCAGCTACAAGTATGGATAGCTTCAAGAGGGAATTTAGATAAAATATGGAGCAGAGGTCCATCAGTGGCTATTAGCCACAAGGTATAGATAGGAACTCTTGGTCTGGGGCAAGTGATGCTCTGTCTTCTTGGTGCTTGTGGGGGGTCAACAGTGGGAGGGCTTCTAGTGTCCTGGCCTCACTGGTGGACCTCCTGAGGGCACCTGGTATTTCTGGCCACTGTGTGACAGCGTGGTGGGCTGGATGGGCCATTGGCCTGATCCAACATTGGCTTCTCTTATGTTCTTATGACTCTATGGAATTATACCACAAAGAAGTCCTTCCCCTCCTCAAACCCTGCCTTCCTCAGGCCCCACCCCCAAAATCTCTGGAGCCGGCAACAATAATATGGAGACTTGTTATCAAGTTGTAGTGGAATCCAAATGGAATCACAGGGTTGCAATGAAGTTGCTATTTACCGTTTTCCATGAGAGAAAGATCAATCTTATGAGAGCCTAAATTGTGGATAGGCCTTTCCCACGTATTTCAGCGGACTGCTGCGGTATTATTTATTTTATCGGCCTAGCGAAAACAATTTCCAAAATGAATGTCAGCAGCATGTGTGGGGAGCAGGGGCGCTCATGAAGATAATGGAATACGCTGCTGAAGAAACTCCCTCAGTGAAGCCTCTTTCGATCTGCCTAAAGGCTCGCTTCATTAATCTGTGATAATCAGACTTATTTGCAGAGGTTAACAACAGCGGCACATGGTAATTAACTCCCCGTGCCTTATAGCCACCGTCAAAAAAACCTGGGGCCTCCCAGCAGATGCGTTCTCCTGAAAAGCGGCCTGTAGCTGAAAAGGAGGTTCATTGATTCCTGGGCCTAGAAATAGCAAAATAATCCTGAGTTGTTTTTTTTACTGTAAAAGGCTTTGTTTGGTCCAAGGCCTAGCCATTTTCTCCTACCACCTCTGTCCTTTGCCAGAGTCACCCTCTGTCCAAAAGCTCCTCCCTATCCCTCCTTTCCTTCAGTTTGACATAGGGATGCTAGTCCCCAGATGGGGGCAGAGGATCTCCCGATTTTTAGGGCTGCCCCCAAATGCTGGCCAGCTGGCTGGTGGGGGGAAGGAAGCCCTGCTCCCAAAAGTTGTCCACGGCCCCTCTTGAAAAGGGTGGGGGCCATGCCTGCCTGCCCTGCAAGCGGTGAACTCACGAACTCACCAGCTGCAAGGCAGGCGTGGGCAGTCCCCGTTTCCCCCCAACCATTTAAAGCAGGGCTGTCAAACATGCAGCCTGGGGGCTGGGTTAAGCCCTCGGAGGGCTTCTATCAGGCCTGCAGTGGAACTGGCTGTCTTCTGCTGCTTTTTCCAGTTCTGCTGCTGCTGCGTCATCGTAGGTTTGCAGCTTACAGATACACACCTGGACAGCATACTCAGGATTGCAACAACACAGACATTTTGATGCAATACTTCAGAGCAAGAGGTGTCAGTTGTCAGACACTGTTAAATAAACAAAATATTGCAAGAGTGCTAATGTTTTAAGCATGTTTTTATTTTAAGTTTAAAAAAACCCTTTGTGTTTGTGTCCTTTATACAGTTTATATCTCCACTGCCTGGCGTTACATTTTATGACACACGTGGCCCGGCCCAACAAGGTCTCAATTATGTCAGATCCGGCCCTCATAACAAATGAGTTCAACACCCCTGATTTAAAGGGAAGTTTCCTTTAAAGGGAAGGACCTGGCAACCCTAGTTTGACAAGTTCCCTAAGATGCTTTAGTGGCATGGGGGGGGGGGGGGGGGTGGGGGAGAGTGTTTTGTGAGGTGTATCAGCTCTGGGTCGAGAAATGCCTGGAGATTTTGGAGGTGGAGCCTGAGGAGGGCGGGTTTTGAGGAGAGGAGGTGCCTCAGTGGGGTATGGTGCCATAGAGTCTACCTTCTAGAGTGGCTATTTTCTCCAGGGGAACTGATCTCTGTTGCCTTGAGATCAGTTATAATCCCGGGATATAGGGTTGCCAAGTCAAAATTTGTTGCCGGCGGGGGAGCCTCGCCGGGCTCCGGGAGTTGTCTGTCGATGCGCGCGTGCGTGCCGCCAGCACATCACCGGAAGTGACACGCAATGTCGATCACGCTGAAGGCGTGGCCCCGATCGTCAGAGGGAAAACCATAGAGTTTTCCCTCCGACGATCGGGGCCACGCCCCCAACGTGATTGACGTGGTTGCGTCACCTCTGGTGACGCAGCCATGATGCG
>NW_015162487.1:1262850-1275231 GCF_001447785.1 Gekko japonicus | reverse complement strand
TTATCCGCCCCCCGCCCCCACTTGGCAGCCCTACCGGGACATCTCCAGCCACCTCCTGGAGGTTGACACTCCTATTCGGGGTACTTTTACTTGTAGGGTTGCCGGTCTCCATGAGGGGCCTGGAGATCTCCCAGAATTACAACTGATCTCCAGACGACAGAGTTTAGTTCCTCTGGGGAAAACAGCAGCTCCAGAGGGTGACTTCTGTGGCAACACATCCCTGCCGAGCTCCCTTTCCCTTCCCTCCCCAGACTCCGTACCTGAAATCTCCAGGAATTCCCCGACCCAGAGTTGGTAACCCTATATTACTTGGCATTTCATAATGGGCAAGTGCATTCCTGAAATTTATAAATCAATAGCCAAAGAACCCCTGTTGTTGCATTTCATGTTCATGCCAAAAAGACTGGAGATTCTTGTAGTCCCAGTTCTGGCAATGCATACATAACTGTGGAATTATGATTCATCTATAGGGGCCATCTTCTGATCAGGTTCCAAGCGCAGCAGATGGATCAGCAAAACATGCAGGAACCTTTCAAACACACTATCTACTCACTCTCCTTCATCCACTCCTAAGTTTTGTCCAGCCACCACGGTTCTTCCTTTGTCTAGTTAGACCCACACTTCTGCACTACACCAGTTCCTGGCAAGTGAATCCGAACTGCACAAGTTGATTTGTAGAGAGGAGGTCATCAAATGGGTTCTGCCTTGTGGATGGAAAGGAGGAGGAGGAGGAGGAGGAGGAGGAGGAGGAGATTGGATATATACCCCACTCTTCACTATCCAGAGGAGTCTCAGAGCAGTTTACAATCTCCTTTCCCTTCCCCTCCCCACAACAGACACACTGTGAGGTAGGTGGGGCTGAGCAGGGGTCATTTCCTGCAGGAGCGCACAGGAGCAGAGCTCTGGCAGTAAAGAGCCCAGGGGGCGGGCACATGCAACAAGCCCCACCCCCTGCTCCCAGCATCCCTCAGGCAGAGCAAGAAGCAGCCAGGTAAATTGCAGACAGTCCAGTGGCACCTTTAAGACCAAGTTTTATTCATGTACAAGCTCTCCCTTCTCTGTGAGGACAGATCTGCACATCCCCCCCCCAATAGCTAGCGATCCAAAACAGTCCAGTGGAGCCTGAGCGGTGGGTGTTGCCTTCTGACACACTTCCAGTGATGTCAGGGGGTGTGGCATATGCAAATAAGTTATGCTAATGACCTCCTGCACCTCTTTTTCTAGGAAATGATCCCTGGGGCTGAGAAAGCTCTTTCCAGAACTGTCCTTGAGAGAGTTTAATCCCTTGGCAGCTGATTCCATTGTTGTACAACTCTTACTGTAAAAAAGTTTTCCCCCTAAAATCCAGCCGGTACCTTCCCACCCTTAATTTAAACCCATTCTTGCAAGTCCCTCTCTTCTGCTGCCAACAGGAACAGTTCCCTGCTCTCCTGTGAGTGACAGCCCTTCAAATACGTCAAGAGAGCCATCCTGTCCTCCCTCAACCTCCACTTCTCCAGACTAAACATTCCCAGGTCCCTCAGCCTTTCCTCCTAGGGCTTGGTCTCCAGGCCCCTGATCATCCTCATTGCTCTCCTCCGCACCCCTTTCTCCCAGAGTTCTCAAGAGGCTTCAGTACCTCTGGCCATAACACAGTTTGAGTCCAGTGGCACCTTTAGACCAAAAAAGTTTAATTATGCACACGAAAGCTTTAACCCAGAATTAAACTTCATTGGTCTTAAAGGTGCCACTGGACTCAAACTTTGCTCTATTGCTTTAGACCAACACGACTACCTACCTGAATCTATCTTTGGCCTTAAGTGTAACTAAATAGCATGGGATAGTCAGACTGGGGTGCGTCTGTATGTAGATCAGTAAAAGGTAAAGTTAAAGGTTTCCCTTGCCTGAAAGCCAGTCGAATCTGACTCTAGGGTTGCGGTGCTCATCTCCATTTCCAAGCCAAAGAGCCAGCGCTGTCCAAAGATGTTTCCATGGCCATGTGGCCGGCATGACAAAACAGAGAGGTGCACGGAACGCTGTTACCTTCCCACCAAAGCGGTACCTATTTATCTACCGTACTTGCAATTTCTTGCTTTCAAACTGCTAGATTGGCAGGAGATGGTGCCAGAGATGGGAGCTCGCTCCATCACACGGTGCTAGGGCCTCAAACCACCAAACTACAGACCTTCCAGTCTACAGCTCAGCATCTTAACCTCTGAGCCAGATCACACACATACTTTCAGGAGAGGATCTTTGGAGGTATCCTCTTCTTGCTTCAATGAGCCCCTCCTGCCCCACCAGCGTTCTTTGTTCATGACTTGGAAAATGATGTCATCTTTCCTGGTGACTTGTCTAGCCTTGCCGTATTAGCCCCCCGCAGAGTGACGGCCGACAGGAGGTTGCTTTGGGGACTTTAGCCCTCTGAATAAATGATGACCCACCGAATTGAGGGAGGCAGCCCCGAGATATTCAGGATACATTAAAGCTATTAACCAGAAGAAAGGAAGAGCAAATGATGGACAGAGAAGGAGTGCCATGTTGAACCATCAAGTAAGTAACATCCACTGGAATAAGGACAGCTGGGCTGAATTACCAGCCTGAGGGTCAAGATAGCCACACAGGCCCGTAGCCAGGATTTTGCAGCTTTTGGGGCAATTTTTTTTTCCTGGTGGGGCTGAAGTTTTCAGTGCAGAAAGAAAAGCCAGAATTCTGAGGGTTATGACTCAGCTCCTGTGGAATCAAGCTTCTTAAAATCAAAGCCATAGAGGCTTCTGAAAACCTTAGCCCCAGAGTGTGACAACAGCAGGCTGAGAAGGGGAGGGGGGGTAAATTTTCTGGTAGATGGTAGGAGTGGCAGTAGAAATACTTATCTGAGTTTGGCCAGTAAACTCACTCCAATTTGTATAAAAACACATAAAACTTTACTTACAAAAACAAAGCTGCCTATTCTGCATAGGTGTTCTTAACCATTTAGCCAATAGAAAGCGGTTACCAGGATAGATCTCTAAATGGCAAGCTGTCAACCACTTTAGATGACAGTTCTCAGCTGCTGCAAGTTAATCCCTTTTGCCAGCCTAAGCAACAATTCTGCTAACAGGCTGGCAGGCGGGGGCAATGACTTCTATGGTCAAGAAAGCGAACACTTGGGTGGAAAAACTCTCTTAAAGGAGACCAGTTTCTTGACACAGAATTAGAAGGGATCCTAGAGGTCACCTATTCCAATCCTCTTGCTCAGTGCAGAAATGAGTCAACTACAGCGCCCCACTCTGCTTAAAGGAGCGTATGTCTTTAAAAAAATATTGAAAAAAGCTTTTACAGGAGAAATTCTTGTGAGGCTGTGCCTTTAAGAAAGGGGGCGGAGCCCCCCCAAACCCCACCATAGCTATGGGCTTGTAGCCACATGTCAATGATTTCTCATTGCCTGCCAACATATGACCCCTCTCCTCCGATAAGGCTCAGGGAAAATAGGATCTTCCTACAAGCCCGTTGTGTGCCGTCGCTGTGTCCAGTTTGCTGTGTCTTCCATATCCCATCTCTCTTATATCAGCTACCAACACTAATGTTAGCTTTTCAATGCAGTGTTCCATTGGATTGAGTCTACCTGAATTTAATGATCTCCCAGTCAGTCCTAATCACATTTTATCCTATAGATTTAACTGGATTAAAATGGCAAGCGAAGATCCAGCAACCCTCGGAAACAAGAGATCTCTCTGAAACAATCTAAACCCAAATGTTGCGGTCTGTAAGAGAATGTGACTCTGGGAAGGTCCTTTTTAATGCTGATAGCCCAGTTCTCCTTGCTAGAAGATGCTGGCAGTTTTCAATTTCTACTCCAATGGAATCGGAGGTGACAAGTTCAATTCTCTCTTCTCTCAAACCTACTTTCCGTGACCTACTTTTCCACTTGGCAGTGCTGGAACAATGCCTTGCTCCGTTTCTTGCTCAAACCTGGGTCTGTTTGTTCGCCAGCACTGGATTGCACTGTTTTGCATCCCAGCGGTGGGGGATTCTTCGCGGTACGAATCTTTCACAAAAACGAATCAGATTTTCACACTGATTGACATCTTCCATTAAGAAAGGAATGGCATACGTCGGCTACGACAACCGGAAGTTTGCTTTCTGTTCATGAGATACTTTTTGTGCATCACTCAAAGCAAGGCAGGATTAATAGTTTTGTAATTTAGGGATCGTAAACACCATTTTGAAGCCTCCATAGATTTAGTAAACTTTTATCTTACCCTGCGGTGGCTCAAGTGGTTAAGTCACTGAACTGCAGGCTGTGGAAGGTCAGTAGTTCAGCAGTTCGAGACCCAAGTGTGCCACATGACGGAGTGAGCTCCAGTCTCTAGTTCCAGCTCCTGCCAACCTAGCAGTTCGAAAGCAAGAAATTGCAAGTAGATAAATAGGTACCACTTCGGTGGGAAAGTAACAGCGTTCCGTGCGCCTGTGTGTTTAGTCATGCCGGCCACATGGCCACGGGAACGTCTTCCGACAGCGCTGGCTCTTCGGCTTTGAAACGGAGATGAGCACCGCAACCCTAGAGTTGGATTCGACTGGCTTTCGAGAAAGGGAACCTTTACCATTACCTTACCTCCAAGGAGCTGAGGGAAGTACCACTCAGTGGTTTCCAACCTTTTTGGTATGGTGACCACCACCAGTCCGAATTTACTTGGTATGGGGATCCATCCAGGGGTGGCCCCAGTGTGTGTGTTTTTTGTGCCCTAGGCAAACTATGACTCCGACAGCGCTGGCTCTTCGGCTTTGAAACGGAGATGAGCACCGCAACCCTAGAGTTGGATTCGACTGGCTTTCGAGAAAGGGAACCTTTACCTTTACCTTACCTCCAAGGAGCTGAGGGAGGTACCACTCAGTGGTTTCCAACCTTTTCGGTATGGTGACCACTACCAGTCTGAATTTACTTGGTATGAGTTACATCCAGGGGTGGCCCACGTGTGTGTGTTTTTTGTGCCATAGGCAAACTATGACCATTGGCACCCATCTAGTTCAGCATTTCATTTTCTACAGTGGCTAACCAGATGTTTCTGAGAAACCAACCAATATCACACAGTTTCAAACAAATACCCTGCCTTGTCAGTGAGGGTGATTCTGCATTGGCTTTTCCCCTCTGCCTTGCATGCTGCTTTCACTTCCTTTGATCATCAGATTTTATGATACTCTCCACACTGCATGCTACTTTCACTTCCTTTGATCATCGGGTTTTATGGTACCTTCTGCATAGATTTATGGCCATTCAGGGGAGACTTTGCAGTCAGTATGGTGTTTCCCCAGAGTATTTGGATGTGGTTTCGAGCTGCACCTTTTCTTCAGTGTTGAGAAAATGTGGATTCCAGATGCAGAATCACCCTGAGGTACATCTTTTCCCTGATAACTCTGGAGTCAAAATGGCCAGAGACCTACTTTAAAAAAAATGAAATCTGGAAATTCAGACGACCTACTAGATCATGGCCACAGATTGTCATAGGCTGTAACACAACCGCAATTTCTGATTTTTTCCCCAAACTCCCCGTCCCCCGGATCCTTAGGTGATACGTGAGGGGAAATGTCGGTAAAACAGTGGCTGACAGAGGAAAGTATGCACAAAATTCTTATGTGGATATTCCGTTGCCAGCACCTCTTCATTTGTGGTGGCAGTGACAGGGAAACTGATAATTCTCACTACATGGATTCAGCCTTAAACATATGTCCATGGGACATTAATAAAAGGTTAATTTGGCTGGATTATGCACCTAAAATAGGGGTGCATCAAAAATTCTTTTTAAAAAGAAGTGCTGTCATATGAACATAAGAACATAAGAGAAGCCAATGTAGGATCAGGCCAATGGCCCATCCAGTCCAACACTCTGTCACACAGTGGCCAAAAATACCATGTGCCATGAGGAAGTCCATCAGTGGGGCCAGGACACTAGAAGCCCTCCCACTATTGACCCCCCCCCCAAGCACCAAGAATAAAGAGCATCACTTGCCCCAGACTGGGAGTTCCTGTCTATACCTTGTAGTTAATAGCCACTGATGGACTTCTGCTCCATATATTTATCTTACATTTTATAGCATAACATAATCCTGCCCCAATCATATGCAATCTCTAGTGTACACATCGGCTGTGAACTCGAGAAGCTGAACAAAAATGTAGATAAGAAAAATCTCCCTGCGTTATTGCTGGCCTGTTGCTCTAGTCGCCTTTAGAACACTGCAGAGCCTTTGCCCTCATTAACCAGCCCATATTTTCCTCGAGTGGAATTCCTTTGAAACTTAAGGTCATTTCAGCCAGACTTGGCATCCATGCGATTTGCAGACAGCCAGCCAGCCAGCCAGTGGATTCCAGTCTGTAGGCCTTATCAGGGAGGGTCTGTGTTTCCCCCTCTTTTGTCTGGCCTGACGTGGCACTTTTGACCCGAGATTCTATGGCACGCTTTGCGCTTTGCAACCAGTGGTGGCTTTCCATGGGCTCTGCCTCATTGCTGCCAAGGTTATGCTTATTGTGGTTCAGTTGCACAGCCTGGCAATGAAACAGTATATCTTTCATACTTCCGATGCATTTCCCCCCATCAAACAATCCTCTTGTTTAGCAACCTTCTCCAAAGAAATGCAACACCCCCATATATATATCAGCAATGTGGCCTTTTGTGGATACAATAGGCATATGAAAAGAAATGGTTTCCTCACAAGGGCTTGTGCTCCACGTCCAATGTAAATATTCATAATCAGGGCTCTTGTCGGTTGGTTGCTCTCAGGTACGCAAATAAGTTATGCTAATGAGTTATGCTAATGAGCTCCGGCAGCTCTTTTTCTACAACAAGACCCCTGTTCATAATCATACTATAGTTCTGTTGGTTGCTCAAAGAACTTCATACAAATGATCATGTCGTGGACCTCTAAAGTGGGTCAGTATTATTCTTCTGTATTGCAGCTCCATTGGCCGAGGCCCCAAGAGAAAGGTCTGACTCTTAGGACCATGCTGCACGTTTATGTATGTAACTACACTGTGGAGAAACTCCACACACACACACCTGAGTTTTCACTCTGGGTTTTTTAAGTGTTCTTGTTTCCCCCCCCCCTTCTCTTTGAAAGGGCAGGAAGCTAAGTCAGTTACCAGCCACGGTTATGTAAATAGTTCGGCTCACAAAGGAACTGAGGGATTTTTTCTTAGGAATCTCCATGTGGCTCCTGGTGATTTCCTGGAATGCCTGCAAGGAGACCTCCCAAGATGCACCTGGGTGGCCCAGGGTCCACCTGTGTGACCTGGGCAGACCAGGTCAAAAGGGGTGGAGAGTGTGATGTAGAATGGATGGAATCAGAGGTTTAATAAAATTGTTTGGTCCTAGGAGAGAGGGTATTTTGATGCTGGTGTTTGGCAGAGGACCGGCAGCTGAGCTCTGTTCTGCAGGCCAGGAGCCATCGACCATGGGGCTGGCTGCAGCGAAACTGAGGTAATGAGACACCCTTAGAACAGTTTGCAACTTACTAAGCTTGAAATTGCCTGCTCTATCTCAACACCCAGTAGAGTAAGTTTTAGCACTAGGGACAGAGGATGTGATTATGACCAACGTTTCTTTGTCCTTCTCAGGCCTGTAGCTACAGTGGGGCATCTCGGGGCTAGGCCCCCTGACTTACTGGCAAGGCCCCACAACTTCCCGTCCAGCCCAGGGCCCCAGTGCGGCAGCAGGTGTGGGGAAGGAGTGGGGTATTCCTTTAATTCAATTGGCCAGTGCCCCCTAAGAAATTTAAATGCCCCCTGACTTAAAAAATCCTGGCTACGGGCCTGGTCCTTCTGGTTGCTGATATGGTGCTTTGCTAAAATTACGGCCCTGGGCCGTATGGGTAGGGCGGGATATAAATCCCAAAATAAATAAATAAATAAACCTTTTCCTCTCTTTAGTAAATATTTTACTCTTTGAAGCTGGTAGTGTTCTCTGGACCACGTGGTTTCCCCTTCCTGAGACCACGCTACTTTAAGAGGGGAGTCTCAGGAAGGGGAAAGGCAAGCAGGCAAGGCACCTGTTGCCAATCTACCAGGGGCCCCCCAAAGAAGGAATTTGGTCTCTGTGGTAACCAGGCGCTGGGTATCAGGAGGCCAGAGTCAGGGCCTCAGTTCGAGAAGGCGTGTCAGGAGACTGTCCCTCCTGGCAGGAAGACCCCAACAGGACAGTGCTGGTAGCACACCCTAGTGGAAGGAAGTGGAATAGCACCCTCCAGGAATTGGCACAAGCCGGGGGAGGGAGGCTGGCTGGCAGAAAATGGGCTCTTTTTAATAAATATTTTACTATTTGAAGTGGGTAGTGTTCTCTGGACCACAGGAAACTAGAGAGAGGGCCTCAGTGTGAGAAGGGGTATCAGGAGTCTGTCCCTCCTGGCAGGAAGACCCCAAGAGGACAGTGCTGGTAGCATACCCTAGTGGAAGGAAGTGGAATAGCACCCTCCAGGAATTGGCACAAGCCGGGGGAGGGAGGCTGGCTGGCAGAACATGGTTTGTAAGAAAGAGCAGGCCCCCTCCATCACATACACAAACTGCACACTTTCCCAGTGGGGACTGGCAGCCATATGGCAACTGCAAATCACATTGCCCCCTCCCCCCCAGAGGGACAAACAATGTCCTCCCAGGCCATTTCAGCTCTAGAAAATGGAACAAAGGGGGAAGACAGGAGCCCTCCTCCCACTGCGCCATGTTCTAGGATTGCCAGCTCTGGGCTGGGAAAGTACCTGGAGATTTTGGGGGTGGAGCCCGGATGTTGGAGTATTTGCAAGTCTCTCCCTGATGTCATGAAAGAGTTAACCGGTTTGTTTGTCTATGCTAATTGTTGGTTAGTCAGGACCTATGGGGCATCGAGTAGAAGTTCCCGTGTTAGAAGGGGAATGCCTTTTGCATAATTAACCTGGTCATAGGTCAGTTTGCAATTTGGAGATGTTGCCTGAGTTTTGTCACGTAGGCATTTTGGGTTTCCTTCTCCCTTTGTTCTAAGAGCTGATGAGAGCATTCATCTTGCTAGGAAGATGTCGCTTAATCAGCTAGACTGGTTATTGTTTTGTTCCTCCATGTAACCCTCCCCAACACCTTAGTAAACTTTTATTTTTGCAAATACACATGAGTCTGCTGAGTTATTATTTTTATGTGCCAACACCAGGGAGGGCAGGTTTTGAAAAGGGGAGGGACCTCAGAAGGGTTCGATGCTATAGAGTTCACCCTCCAAAGCAGCCATTTTTCTCCAGGGGAACTGACCTTGGTCATCTGGAAGTCAACTGTAATAGCAGGAGATCTCCAGGTGCTGCCTGGATGCTGGCAACCCTAGCCAGGTTCCCAATCTGAATCAGGCCTCGCAGAGGTCGGACAAGTCCCCGTGGTGAATTTGTGTAAAACGCGACATGCTGTTTGGCCCTTAGTGAGTTTATGGCAGAGGCTAGATCCCCTGTGTAATGATTCCTTATTTTGATGTGTATGTGTTCCTTTAAATGTTAGTTTGACTGTGGTAATGCAAGGAGGGCAATAGGCAATGTTCCCTCTAAGCTGTGGAGTCTTGTGAGCAAAAATGCTACTTTGTGAGCTACTGGCATTAAAGTTGTGAGCGAGCGATTTGGCTGCTGCATAAATTAGTTTGCTCTGGAGCCATCCTTCCTGAGCGAAGGCAAAAATCTGTGAGCCGGAGGATACAATCACACTAACTGAGCTTAGAGGGAACACTGGCGATAGGGGGAGATGTGTGTGCTGTGATTGGCTGATGACTGAGAGTGTGGGAGGAGATGTTGTGAGAGGATTAATCTGTGTGCGTGTGTTTTATGACAGAGTTCAGTGTTCTGTTTGTCTTTGGAAAGTGAAGTGTGAAAAGCTTTAAAGAGAGTCTGTGGAGAGAGAGCATCTATAAGAAAAAGAAACAAGCTGTGTCTAAACTGTGTGATTAGACCAATGTTTTATCTTGTGTGGAAAAGTCAAAGAGTTTAGCCAGTTTGGCTACACATATAAGAAAGAGAGAGAATCCTGTCAGAGGGAATTTTGATGTCTGAGAGACTGGTGTGACATCAAGCTTACTAGTTATATTTTACAAGTTCCTTTTTTCCAGAAACCTATTTTGTTCTTATTTCAATAAATCCATTTTTGTTTAAATATCCCAGAATTCAATATACTTCCTCAGGGCCACATAGTCCTCTCTGAAGTGCCCAGACTCTTGGGTACACTACCAAAGGAGAGAGAGTTGGAATTTTAAATTCCTGGTGGCAGCAGAAACTACCAAGTTCATATACACAAAGTGTGAATTAAAAAACTGTTTCCCCTAAAAGGAAGCACATCACAGAGTATGAATCAAAGGAAAAACAGGTCCCCCAATAGGAAGGACCCCACACCCTGCTCTCTGCTGCTTGAAGTAGGGGTCACATTGCATGCACACGCATGGCGTGTACACACAGAGGCCATGTGCATACAGGGGAGCACGCCGCCACCTGTCCACTAGGAAGTCTTACTAGGAGAGGCTGGCAGGTACCACTGCTCCTGTTGTCACTACCTACACACACATATACAAAACTGAGCCTTGCATTCACTGGCTGCATATTCACCCAGCGATCAAAGGTAGGCCCAGCTTGGGGGAAAACAAAATTTTATTTGGAGAAGGAAGAGAGTGGACGCAAACAGGATGTTTAGAGTGTCCAAAGATAACCAAAACGAGAGGAAAACGAGAAAGGGAGAGCGCGCACACACGCAGAGAAGGAGCTGCAAATGGTTTCTACAATGAAAGATTCTTACCCAGCCTTAGCTATACTTTTCCTTGCCTTGACATGCATTAGTCCAAGTCTTGATAACTGCATCTGTCCAGTGCTCTTTGACCCACTCTGGGAAGACTCCTCCTTTCAAGTTCCACAGAAAACGCAAGGGATTTCCCATTTGATGGGGTTTTAAATGGACTGTTGAAGATACCACCTCTCCCCTGGAGGCTGGGTTGCTCCTTTGAAGGGCAGTTTCTGATTCCCGCTTCTGCAGAAAATGGCCGACAACAAAGAATTAGGTTTGGAGAAGAAGCTAGGCAGGGGGGATTCACGTCTCCGGCTTCAACAAAGGAAGTCTGCTCACCATTAGCTAAAGACCTGCTCTAAACTGATTCCCGCTTCTGCAGAAAATGGCCGACAACAAAGAATTAGGTTTGGAGAAGAAGCTAGGCAGGGGGGATTCACGTCTCCGGCTTCAACAAAGGAAGTCTGCTCACCATTAGCTGAAGGCCTGCTCTAAAATGAGCTCAGCTTCTCATGAGCACCTCCCCCCCCCGGGAGAAATCATATGACTGAGGGGAAAACACAAAAATTGGGGAGGAATTTCTGAGGACACGACAGGGACCATGACACAGTCTCTGAGCCACTAAGCTATTGATGGAAATGGGTTTTAAAAAAAAAACACCGGCCAACATATCTACTCGCATACAGCCAGAACTATTCTTCTGATCAAAGGTATTGTGCCACTAACACAGATGAGTGGGTGTTCCGCCGGAGGCCATTTTGTTGCCTGAGGCAAGGGTTCTTTCTAGCAGATTTGGGTGGTCAAAGAATGCTCAGCAAGGCAAGCACTGCGGTACAGAAGCACTTCAACTGCAGAACATAAATCAAACAAGAGTGAAATCCTCACATCCCTTCATTTGTGAGGACAGGCGCTTCTTCCAGCAGCTTCAATGAAGCCCAGCTACTTCTGTTTCCTCTTCCTGCTTTTATACCTTCTTAGGTACAAGCCCCTAGCATAAGTCCCGCCTGGCAGGCGTACTGAGTCAGGTTCCAGTACTTGCGCCTGACATCCCCTTATTTGGAAGGGAATTGATCCTGCAGCCACTTGGATGCCCTAGGTGGAGAGCCAGTTTGGTGTAGTGGTTAAATATGCAGACTCTAATCTGGGAGAACCGGGTTTGATTCCCCACTCCTCCACTTGCAGCTGCTGGATGACCTTGGGCAAGCCATAATTCTTAAAAGAGCAGTTTCTGTCAGAGTTCTCTCAGCCCCACCTACCTCACAGGGTGTCTGTTGTGGGGAGGGGAAGGGAAAGGAGTTTGTAAGCCGCTCTGAGACTCCTTTGGGTAGTGAAGGGCAGGGTATAAATCCAATCTCCTCCTCCTCCTCCTCCTCTTCTTCTTTTTGATAAGGTTCTCCAACAGCACTGTCCCAGGGCCGTAGCCATCGGTGGGGCTCTGGGGCCAGTGAACCCTACCGAATCTGCAGCGCCCCCACTCCTTTTGTTTTTTTCTTAAGGCACACTGTTAGATCGCACTAACAAAGGACTCTTAGAGTGATTCAGCAAGTGATTCAGCTTTATTGGAAGTAACGAACAAGCACTCAACTCAGTAAGAAACCAGAACAGAACACAGTGGGAGCTTATGCTCCTTTTAAACATAACCGGGCTAATGTAGCCACGCCTATTTACAA
>NW_015162487.1:1253519-1262126 GCF_001447785.1 Gekko japonicus | reverse complement strand
TGTAATGATTCCTTATTTTGATGTGTGTGTGTTCCTTTAAATGTTAGTTTGACTGCGGTAATGCAAGGAGGGCGATAGGGGGAGATGTCTGTGCTGTGATTGGCTGATGACTGAGAGTGTGGGAGGAGATGTTCTGAGATGATTAATCTCAGAGTTCAGTGTTCTGTGTGTCTTTGGAAAGTGAAGTGTGAAAAGCTTTAAAGAGAGTCTGTGGAGATAGAGCATCTATAAGAAAAAGAAACAAGCTGTGTCTAAACTGTGTGATTAGACCAATGTTTTATCTTGTGTGGAAAAGTGAAAGAGTTTAGCCGGTTTGGCTACACATATAAGAAAGAGAGAGAATCCTGTCAGAGGGAATTTTGGTGTCTGGGAGACTGGTGTGACATCAAGCTTACTAGTTATATTTTACAAGTTCCTTTTTTTCCAGAAACCTATTTTGTTCTTATTTCAATAAATCCATTTTTGTTTAAATATCCCAGAATTCAATACAGTACTTCCTCAGGGCCACATAGTCCTCTGAAGTGCTCAGACTCTTGGGTACACTACCAAAGGAGAGAGAGTTGGAATTTTAAATTCCTGGTGGCAGCAGAAACTACCAAGTTCATATACACAAAGTGTGAATTAAAAAACTGTTTCCCCTAAAAGGAAGCACATCACAGAGTATGAATCAAAGGAAAAACAGGTCCCCCAATAGGAAGGACCCCACACCCTGCTCTCTGCTGCTTGAAGTAGGGGTCACATTGCATGCACACGCATGGCGTGTACACACAGAGGCCATGTGCATGCAGGGGAGCACGCCACCACCCGTCCACTAGGGAGTCTTACTAGGAGAGGCTGGCAGGTACCACTGCTCCTGTTGTCACTACCTACACACACATACACAAAGCTGAGCCTTGTATTCACTGGCTGCGTATTCACCCAGCGATCAAAGGTAGGCCCAGCTTGGGGGAAAACAAAATTTTATTTGGAGAAGGAAGAGAGTGGAGGCAAACAGGATGTTTAGAGTGTCCAAAGATAACCAAAACAGGGGAGGAAAACGAGAAAGGGAGAGAACGCACACACGCAGAGAGGGAGCTGCAGATGGTTTCCACAATGAAAGATTCTTACCCAGCCCTAGCTATACTTTTCCTTGCCTTGACATGCATTAGTCCAAGTCTTGATAACTGCATCTGTCCAGTGCTCTTTGACCCACTCTGGGAAGACTCCTCCTTTCAAGTTCCACAGAAAACGCAAGGGATTTCTCATTTGATGGGGTTTAAAATGGACTGTTGAAGATACCATCTCTCCCCCGGAGGCTGGGTTGCTCCTTTGAAGGGCAGTTTCTGATTCCCGCTTCTGCAGAAAATGGCCGACAACAAAGAATTAGGTTTGGAGAAGAAGCTAGGCAGGGGGGATTCACGTCTCCGGCTTCAACAAAGGAAGTCTGCTCACCATTAGCTGAAGGCCTGCTCTAAAATGAGCTCAGCTTCTCATGAGCACCTCCCCCCCCCGGGAGAAATCATATGACTGAGGGGAAAACACAAAAAATGGGGAGGAATTACTGAGGACATGACAGGGACCATGACACAGTCTCTGAGCCACTAAGCTATTGATGGAAATGGGTTTAAAAAAAGAACACCGGCCAACATATCTACTCGCATACAAGCCAGAACTATTCTTCTGATCAAAGGTATTGTGCCACTAACACAGATGAGTGGGTGTTCCGCCGGAGGCCATTTTGTTGCCTGAGGCAAGGGTTCTTTCTAGCAGATTTGGGTGGTCAAAGAATGCTCAGCAAGGCAAGCACTGCGGTACAGAAGCACTTCAACTGCAGAACATAAATCAAACAACAGTATGAAATCCTCACATCCCTTCATTTGTGAGGACAGGCGCTTCTTCCAGCAGCTTCAATGAAGCCCAGCTACTTCTGTTTCCTCTTCCTGTTTTTATACCTTCTTAGGTACAAGCCCCTAGCATAAGTCCCGCCTGGCAGGCGTACTGAGTCAGGTTCCAGTACTTGCGCCTGACATCCCCTTATTTGGAAGGGAATTGATCCTGCAGCCACTTGGATGCCCTAAGTGGAGAGCCAGTTTGGTGTAGTGGTTAAATATGCAGACTCTAATCTGGGAGAACCGGGTTTGATTCCCCACTCCTCCACTTGCAGCTGCTGGATGACCTTGGGCAAGCCATAATTCTTAAAAGAGCAGTTTCTGTCAGAGTTCTCTCAGCCCCACCTACCTCACAGGGTGTCTGTTGTGGGGAGGGGAAGGGAAAGGAGTTTGTAAGCCGCTCTGAGACTCCTTTGGGTAGTGAAAGGCAGGGTATAAATCTAATCTCCTCCTACTACTACTCCTCTTCTTCTTCTTTTTGATAAGGTTCTCCAACAGCACTGTCCCAGGGCCGTAGCCATCGGTGGGGCTCTGGGGCCAGTGAAGAGCCCTGGTCTGGCTCGAAGCTTAACATAGGAGCCCTATGAGATGATTCATGTAATCGTTTCAATACATTACACACACTGCAGTCCAGAAGCAAGAGGAAGCAGCAGAAAGAGCCTGAGAACCAGCACCATTCGGGGTTACTGGCTCGGCTGGCAAGCCGGCACCTGCCCGAAGCATGTTAGGGGGAATGGTAACCTTAGGGATAGACTACTTAAAAACTGGCATGTAAACTTTTAAACAAATAGACCAGAGGTGTTGAACTCATTTGTTACAAGGGCCAGATCTGACATAAATGTCAGGCTGGGCCATGTTACATAAAATGTAATGCCAGGTACTGGAGGTAAAAACTTAAGGCAAATCCAATTAACAGTAATGTTTTTTTTAACTCAAAATACAAACATACTTAAAACAATAACACTCTTAGGCAGTGTTCCCTCTAAGGATGCTTTCACACACACTCAATAACACGCTTCCAATCCACTTTCAATGCACTTTGCGAGTGGATTTTACTGTGTGAAATGACAAAATCCACTCGCAAATGGTCACTGAAGTGAATTGAACATAACATAAGAACTTAAGAGACGCCAGTGTTGGATCAGGCCAAAGGCCCATCCAGTCCAACACTCTGTGTCACACAGTGGCCAGAAATACCAGTGCCATCAGGAGGTCCACCAGTGGGGCCAGGACATTAGAAGCCCTCCCACTGTTGACCCCCCCCCCAAGCACCAAGAAGACAGAGCATCACTTGCCCCAGAGCCCCTAGCTATACCTTGTGGCTAATAGCCACTGATGGACCTCTGCTCCATATGCTTATCTAATTCCCTTTGGAAGCCGTCCATGCTTGTAGCCGCCACCCCTTCCTGTGGCAGTGAATTCCAAGTGTTAATCACTCTTTGGGTGAAGAAGTACTTCCTTTTATCCGTTCTAACCCAACCGCTCAGCAATTTCATGGAGTGCCCACGAGTTCTTGTATTGTGAGAAAGGGAGAAAAGTACCGCTTTCTCTACCTGCTCTATCCCATGCATAATCTTATAAACCTCGATCATGTCACCCCTCAGCCATTGTTTCTCCAAGATAAAGAGCCCTAAGCGCTTTAAACTTTCTTCACAGGGAAAGTGTTCCAACCCTTTTATCATTCGAGTTGCCCTTTTCTGCACTTTTTCCAAAGCTATAATATCCTTTTTAAGGTGTGGTGACCAGACATTAGAATTAAAATTGCATTAGTTAGCATGAGTGAAAGTGTTTGTGTCCGTACTGAATTACCTCAGTCGCACAGAAAGGAGAGAGAGCAGAGAGAGCATAGGGGGGTCAGATTTTAAAAGTGAAAAGAGGTGTCGGGGGCACAACCCCTCAGCGCAGCTCCTGCTTCTGCAAATAAGCTCCCTGTCTGCTTTTCCCCTCAGCTGAATTCAGAGACCAGATGTGACCTTTTAAAATAAAAAACGTCGTCACCGTGTCTTGAGTGGCCCTACACAAAAGCCAGAAAGACAAGACCATTAAAAGGAACGAACCTGCTGTGTATGTGTGTGGTGGTGGTGGGGAGATTTATACACACACTGCTTGACTACGGTCTTGCCAGACATCACTACGTAGCTCAACATAAAAAGAAAATTGGCAGTGATGCTTCAAAATCTCTCTTACAGTCCCCCGAAGGAGGCATTGGGGAGATTTTGATCACTCTTAAAGAGCTGGTGTTCTCTAACAGGTAATGACAACCTGGTGATACAACAAAAACCAACCACTACAATATTGTCTCCTGGTAACACTGAAGAAAAACAAAAATTTCTGGGCAGCTGGAGATTTCTAATTCTGTGCCCACCAATACGACTGCAACTAACAACGAGATGAGAGAGCCGGTGTGGTGTAGTGGTTAAGAATGAGAGAGATAAGAAGTCCAGGGTGGTGTAGCAATTAAGAGTGTCAGACTAGGGTCTCAGAGACCCAGGTTCAAATTCCTGCCCATGCCGTGGAAACTCGCTGGGTGACCTTGGGACAGTGTTCCCTCTAAGCCGAGTTAGTGGGAGCTAGCTCACAGTTTTTTAGCCTCCGATTCACACATTTTTGTCTTAGCTCAGGAAGGATGGCTCCAGAGCAAACTAATTTATGCAGTAGCCAAATCGCTCACCCACAACTTTTAATGCCAGTCGCTCACAAAGTAGAATTTTTGCTCACAGCTTAGAGGGAACATTGCCTTGGGCCAGTCGTACTCTCTCAGCCTAACCTACCTTGGAGAGGAGGAGAGGAGAACAATGTGAGCCGATTTGGGTCCCCACTGGGGAAAATGATAGGATACAGATGAATTAAATAAATAACAAGCTTGTGGCAAGTCCTTGTGGGAAGTGTTTTCTATCCTTCATTTACTAGAAGTGCTTTGTGGGTCCATGTGCTAGGCAATTAGCTTGGAGAAACAATGGCTGAGGGGTGACATGATTAAGGTTTATAAGATTATGCATGGGATAGAGGAGGTAGAGAAAGAAGTACTTTTCTCCCTTTCTCACAATACAAGAACTCGTGGGCACTCCATGAAATTGCTGAGTGGTCGGGTTAGAACAGATAAAAGGAAGTCCTTCTTCACCCAAAGAGTGATTCACACATGGAATTCACTGCCACAGGAGGTGGTGGCAGCTACAAGCATGAATGGTTTGAAGAGGGAATTAGATAAGCATATGGAGCAGAAGTCCACCAGTGGCTATTAGCCACAAGGTATAGATACGAACTCTCAGTCTGTGGCAAGTGATTCTCTGTATTCTTGGTGCTTGTGTGGGGAGGGCAACAGTAGGTGGGTTTCTAATGAGTGACAGAGTGTTGGACTAGATGGGCCATTGGCCTGATCCAACATTGGCTTCTCTTATGTTCTTATGTTCATCTAGGCAATGTGTGAATTATAGTTTTCTAGAATTTCTGCTGACAGTCATACATTCCCCCCTTTCCACACTTGTACCCACCGTGGGAGTGAGGGCAGGAGACACACAGAGCTGAGAGAGTATAGCAGGCCCCAACTTTATTGTATACCAACAGCCTTCAGGTTTTGGGCATAAAGAAGGCAGTGACAAGTAGGTTTACCATTTGCCAGCTTCCGATGGGTAATCTTCCATCAGATCAACCCTCCCGTCCACCCCTTGTATCAGGGCTAGCAGGAGAAATGTAGGGAGCAGAAATGATGTCGTGGAGTGCTTCGATGTCAGTGATGTCAGTGCATCGGGCAACGCTCTGGGATTTCCCAGAAGCTCATCATGTTGTGCAATGTCATTTCTGCTCCTTGCCCTGCCTCCAAATTTCCCATCAGTGCTAGGCAATGGCCTGGAAGCCTTAGTGCCAACAAGGAAAGAATGGTTCCACGAAGCAGGCATGTCAATCCTGCATATCCACAGTACACGATAAGAGGATCACAGCTCCAAAGACCCAAGTACAAAAGAAAAAGCAAGCTGTATGCAAGCGCTATACAGAATCAATGCTCCAAAAACATGGGGAAAAAGCTTTATAGTGCTGATACCAAACCATGTATAGATGACAATGATACAAAGAAGAAGGGAGGGAGGGAGGCCTGAAAAAATGCAGGTTACAAGGGAAAGCACGAATACAGTTCCCCAGTACCACATATCCTGCAGAGCATCGCTTCCAAACTGGAAGGTGTGGCTGACACCAACCCCTGTAGTAGATCCACTGACATCACTCAGTTCCCAGGCTCTCTATAAGAACTTGCCTTCATCTCTCTAATGCTCATAGTTTGCAAGACCTGAGCCAGGCTGTTAAGGATAGAGTCACGGTAAGTCAGAAGCAACTGGACAGAACTTAACCCACACATATGGATCCATGGAAGGAAGGTTGCATAGGACAGACTGATCTCATCAGGTCTCGGAAGCTAAGCAGGGTCGGTACTTGGAATGGAGACCACCAAGGAAGGCTCTGCAGAGAAAAGCAATGTCCAACCACCTCTGCTTCTCACTTGCCTTGGAAGCCCCTTGCTGGGGTCGTCAGAAGCTGAATGCTACTAGATGTCACTTTACACAGAGAGAGAGAGCAATGTATCTGTTTGCCTCCTTAAGGATCAAGGTAGCTGCTGGCATGGGATAGAGATGGTTAGACAGTGTCATAGATGCAACGAACATGAAGTTGAGCAAACTTCAGAGGACGGCGGAAGACAGGAAGGCCTGGCGTGATCTGGTCCATGGGGTCGCGAAGAGTCGGACTCAACTGTGCGACTGAACAACAACAACAAAGCTGCTGGCAATAAAATGGCCAAGTTCTATGGTGCTAGGCTAGCCGCTCCTTCATATGGGAGACCAGATATTTGAGGATAGAAAACATGGTAACAGGTTCTCTCTCTCTCTCTCAACCAAGCTATGCTCAGCAAGGAAGAGGTATCAAAGGCAGGTGACATAAACTATGGGAACTGAATTCAGTATTCTCTGTGCAATGGCTTCATTCTCAATGGCTTGAGTGGGTGGCTCATGCCAGACACTTAAGAAGGATCTTCGCCTCTTAAAAATGAAAGGGTTTTTTGTGTGTGTGTGTTTGCATTTGTGTTTGTGTGTGTGTGCATGCGTGCCCGTGCTTGGAAGTCATGGCGACCTCTGGCGACTCCTACTGGGGCGTGGAGGATGTTTAGAGAAGTGGCTTGATAGCCCACCTCTGGCCTCCTGGCCCTGGTATTCTCTGGAGGTCTCCCATCCCTTGCCAGGGTCAGACATGCTTCGCTTCCAAGATCTGATGAGATTGGGCTTGCCTGGGCTATCCAGGTCCGGGCAAGGAGCATCTTTTCTTGAGAATGAAAGACTACACCAACTGTGTCCTTGTCTTCTCCTGCCATGGGAGGAGAGACAACCTCGCTTTCTCAGAGGCCACGGGAGAGGAAAAGGGAAGACAGAGAATATCTGACTCCCCAAAGGATTTGCGTTCGTGGTCCATAGGATCCAACCCATTGCCTTGAAGGGGGGAGGCAACCCCGTTTAGAAAAGGTTGACCATGGGCAGCTGTTTTCAGCTACCAGCAACCAAAAAAGACAAGGTCAGCTTTTCAATATGATGCAGGGAATGGAACACCCCAATGGCAAGGCTTTGTCAGATGACTTCTGAAATGGAATCCTGGGAAGATGGGTCACAAAAGCCACTGCCAGCTGGAACAGATATCGCTGGGCTTGAGGAACCAATGTTCTTCTGTCCCATCACAAGGCATCTTCATAAGATCATCTAGCACGAGGGGATTGTGTGTGTTATGGTGTCTCTGGTTTGCTCACACTAGACGCCTTCGTCCATGTACTTGGTGCTTCGTCTTCAGTACGGTTGCTGACTTCAGCTTTGGAAATTTCTGGAGAGTTGGGGGTGGAGCCTAGGGAGGGTGGGGTTTGGGGAGAGGAGGGACATCAGCCAGGTATAAAGTCATAGAGTTCACTACCTGCCGACTCTTCCATTTCCTCCAGGGAACTGATCTCTGTAGTCTGGAGATCAGTTGTAATTCTGGGAGAACCGCTCAGAGCGGTGGACAACATTTTAATAACAATATCCAAAAGCCAGTTAAAACACAAAAACATTCCAACAATTTATAGATGCTTAAATCCACCAGTTGGTGTCCTTACCCCATGAGAGGGGAGAGAGAAGGAAGGAGGGAGGCCAGGTGGAACCCATTGCTGTCCTCCTCAGCTGTTGGTGGAACATCTCTGTCTTGTAAGTCCTGCGGAACTGTGCTAGGTTGCATGGGGCACAGAGGTCATTTGGCAGAGAGTTCCACCAGGCTGGCGCCAGGGCCAAAAAGGTCCTGGCTCTGGTTGAGGACAGCCAGATATTTTTCAGGCCAGGGCTCACCAGTAAGTTCTCTCCTGAGTGTAATGCTCTTTGGGGGGTGTACCAGGAGAGGTGGTCCTGTAGATACGTTGGTCCCAGACCGTTCAGGGCCTTAAAGGTTAATACCCGAACCTTGAACCTGATCTGGTATTCAACCTGGAGCCAGGGCAGCTGGCGAAGCACATGGCGGTTGCTAACCCTATTCTCCAGGTATTAGGTGTCTGATTCCTAACAGGTATTAATCCTTGCATTTAAGGCATAGTTCTCAGGGAACCAAGAGATTTTCTCAGAGGTCATTTTCTCTTATGGTCATATTGTCATGTGTGCAAGATTGCACAACTGCTTATTTGGCAGTGACTACACACGGTGCCTTCTTTTTCCATTGGTTTTGGAAGTATAACTACGCAGCATTG
>NW_015162487.1:1223044-1253445 GCF_001447785.1 Gekko japonicus | reverse complement strand
CATCTGCGCCTCCTAATACCCTGCAGGTTGCTAATATGATGGCTGGTGTTTCTGATCTAAAAAGAATTCCTTTCCCGGAGCGGGCTTCCGCTAACACTGGGAGCAGGCCGGGAAATGATGCCCAGTTATCTGGCTGGTGCGATCTCTCTGCTCTTGGCCATCTCTGCATCAGCAATTCAATTAGGAAGGAAACACAGCTGCCTTTCTTGCTCTGTAATGTGTGACTGTTGAGTGCTGCGCCGTCTGCAGAAGCATTTGCTGAAGCAGCACTTTGGCCAAGGGCCCTTTTCAGACACTGAATGTTTTCATAAGGCTGTGCAAAAGTTATTTCAGAAAAGGAAAGGAAAGAACCTAACTTCAGGCCTCACCTAGAGACCAGCATGCTGAGGCAGCAGCTCCAGAGACGGTCAGGATCTTATCGAAAAGGGATGTAATTTCCAAGCAGCAGCCCGGTGGTGTGGGGTGGAGCTGCCATGTGCCAACTTCCAGGTGGGGCCTGGAGATCAGCTGGCATCACGAGGGATCTCCAGAATACACGGAACAGTCCCCCTGGAGAAAATGGCTGCCCTGGAGGGTGGACTCCGTGGCATTATACCTCATTGAGGTCGCTCCCCAAACCCCACCCTCCTCAGACACCACTAGCCTGGTTGCCAACCACCACTCAAAATGGCAGCGGGAGAAAAATAAAACAAAACCAGCAATGTCAACCATGTTGCTATATCACTTCTGGATAGAACCCAGATGCAGCTACAGTTAGGCCTCTCGGGGCGTGGCCCCCTGACTTACCACCAAGGCCCCTGACTTTCCATCCAGCCCAGGGCCCCCCAAATTCCCATTTTTTAAGTTTATTTATGGTGCTTGCTTGGGGTGTGTGAGGGTGCTCCCAGATGCGATACAGGGTACGTCTAGGATGTAACATAGGGTAGTTCTCAGAATCGCCGGAAACTGTATAATTTGACCATAGAGTTTCAGGTGATTCCTAGAGCTACCAGGGCTCTTTTTGTAGCAGGAACTCCTTTGCATATTAGGCGACACACCCCTAATGTAGCCAATCCTCCAAGAGCTTACAGAGCTCTTCTTACAGGAGCTACTGTAAGCTCTTGGAGGATTGGCTACATTAGGGGTGTGTCGCCTAATATGCAAGTGTCGCCTAATATGCAAAGGAGTTTCTGCTACAAAAAGAGCCCTGGATCCTTTGTAAAACCTGGAAGCGATGTAGCAATGTTGCTGGCGTCACATGCGCCCCATGTCCCCACTCCTCCACTCGCAGCTGTTGGGCAAGCCATAGTTCTGTCAGAGCTGTCGTTGGAAGAGCAGTTTCTCTCAGAGCTCTCTCAGCCTCACCTACCTCACAGGGTGTCTGTTGTGGGGAGGGGAAGGGGAAGGAGTTTGTAAGCCGCTCTGAGACTCCAAGTGAAGGGTGGGATATAAATCTAATCTCCTCCTCCTCCCCCGAGGCTCCACCCTTCTTGCCAGCCCTCCTCTAGGCTCCACCCCAAAATCTCCAGGAGTTTTCCAACCCAGAGCTGGCAACCCCAGTCCCCTTCTGCATTCTTTCAGTGGCACCAGGTGAGCCAGTAAGATTCTTAGGAGCAGAGACCGGGCAAACCCGAGGCGGATCCTGTACCTTCTAGGAGCTGGGCGGAAACAGGGAATAGCAGCTTTGACCATCACCGCATTACTAATCCCCCCTGGCAAAATGTCTGCTGCTGTGCAACTGTTAAAGAAACAGGAACCTAATCCACCTCGGCACTGAGTCACCCTCTTTTCAGAGACCCACACCAGTGGCCAGAGGCCAAAAGATAAATAAAGGAGGAATGGTGGGGATTTATTTTTTGGACTGGCTCTGGTTGCATGGGGCAAATCACCAGTTCTGCTAAAGCTATCCAACAACCCCAGGATTCTGCTACTTCAAATGAAGCATGTGATGCCCATCAGGTCCTTTAACATAAGAACATAAGAGACGCCAATGTTGGATCAGGCCAAAGGCCCATCCAGTCCAACACTCTGTGTCACACAGTGGCCAGAAATACCAGTGCCATCAGGAGGTCCAGCAGTGGGACCAGGACATTAGAAGCCCTCCCACTGTTGACCCCCCCCCCAAGCACCAAGAAGACAGAGCATCACTTGCCCCAGAGCCCCTAGCTATACCTTGTGGCTAATAGCCACTGATGGACCTCTGCTCCATATGCTTATCTAATTCCCTTTTGAAGCCGTCCATGCTTGTAGCACCCACCACTTCCTGTGGCAGTGAATTCCATGTGTTAATCACTCTTTGGGTGAAGAAGTACTTCCTTTTATCCGTTCTAACCCGACCGCTCTGCAGTTTCATGGAGTGCCCACGAGTTCTTGTATTGTGAGAAAGGGAGAAAAGTACCTCTTTCTTTACCTGCTCTTTCCCATGCATAATCTTATAAACCTCGATCATGTCACCCCTCAGTCGTCTTTTCTCCAAGCTAAAGAGCCCTAAGCGCTTTAACCTTTCCTCATAGGGAAAGTGTTCCAACCCTTTTATCATTCGAGTTGCCCTTTTCTGCACTTTTTCCAAAGCTATAATATCCTTTTTAAGGTGTGGTGCCCAGAACTGCACACAGTATTCCAAATGAGGTCTCACCATTGATTTATATAGGGGCATTATTATATTGGCTGATCTGTTTTCAATACCCTTCCTAATAATCCCCAGCATAGCATTGGCCTTCTTTATTGCAGTCACACAGTCTCGACATTTTCAGTGAGTTATCCACTACAACTCCAAGATCTCTCTCTTGCTCAGTCTCTGCCAGTTCAGACCCCATCAATGTGTATTTATATTTAGGATTTTTGGCTCCAATGTGCATCACCTTGCACTTGGCCACATTGAACCCCATTTGCCATGTTGACGCCCACTCGCCCATCCTTGACAGATCCCCTTGGAGTGCCTCACAATCCTCACTGGTTTTCACCACCCTGAACAACTTTGTATCATCCGCAAATTTAGCCACTTCACTGCTTACTCCCATCTCCAAATCATTAATGAACAAGTTAAAAAGCAGTGGACCAAGTACTGATCCCTGCGGTACCCCACTGCTTACCACCCTCCACTGAGAAAATTGCCCACCTACACTCACTCTCTGTTTTCTACTAATTAGCCAGTTTTTGATCCATAAAAGGACTTGTCCTTCTATCCCATGATTTTTGAGCTTACTTAGGAGCTTTTGATGAGGAACTTTATCAAAAGCTTTCTGGAAGTCAAGGTAAATAATATCTATTGGATCCCCCTTGTCCACATGTTTGTTCACATTAGGATCCTAACAGTATCCTGATATCGCAACCATCAGCATTAGGGTTGCCAGGTCCCTCGGTCGAGCAGGCAGGGGATGGGTGTGTGTGCACTTACCAGGAAGGAAGGAATGTGATGCGCCTACGTCACTTTTGGATGATGTAGGCATGTCAAGTTCGACACTCTGGTCTGTGGACAAAACTCTATGATAGAATTAGCTTCAAACCATAGAGTTTTGCCCAAAAACCAGAGCATCACCCCTTGACATCACTAGCATGCCTATGCCACTTCCAGGTGACATAGGCACGTGGCGTTTATTTTTGGGGGGTTTGCCTGTTTGGGAAGTAATTTCCCCTGGTTTCTGATAGCCCTGAACTGGGAGGAGAGACTCCAAACCAGGAGATTCCCCCGCCCCCAACTGGCAACCCTAGTCAGCATTGATCAGGCACATTGAAGTTTAGTTTTTCTTTACCTAATTTATACTCCGTCTTTGTCCCCCAAATGGGGACCCAAAGAGGCTTGCAACATGCTCCCCTTCTCCCTTTTATCCTCACATCAACCCTAAGAGGTGGGTTAGGCTGAAAGAGAATGACTGGCCCGTGGTCACCCAGTGAGCTCTGATGGCAGAGGGAGGGATTTGAGCCTGGGTCTCTCAAAGCCTAGTCCAGCACGCAAACCACTGCACCAGGGTCCCCAGCTTTTCTGAGCCAGCGGGCGCCTTTGGAATTCTGACAGTGTGATGGGCGCATCTACAAGACGGCTGCTGGAGGAAGTGGAGCCAGCCACAAAATGTCTCCCACATCTTATCTTCAGTCACACAGTGAAGATCCATGTACTGTGGTGGTAAAAAGGTAAAAGTAAAGGTTTCCCTTGCTCGAAAGCCAGTCGAATCTGAGTCTAGGGGGTGGTGCTCATCTCCGTTTCCAAGCCAAAGAGCCAGGGCTGTCTGAAGACTTTTCCCATGGTCATGTGGCCGGCATGACTAAATGCCGAGGTGAATGGAACGCTGTTACCTTCCCACCAAAGCGGTACCTATTTATCTACTTGCAAATTCTTGCTTTCAAACTGCTAGGTTGGCCGGAGCTGGGGCCAGAGATGGGAGTTCACTCCATCATGCGGCACTCTAGGGTCTTGAACTGCCAAACTACAGACCTCCTGGTCTGCAGCTCAGTGTCTTAACCTCTGAGCCACTGCGGCCCCTGACTGTGGTGGTAGCTGCTGCCAAAACAATGTGTTTTTTTAAAAATCTGCACAGCCAATAAAATCTCCAATAGGCAATCAGATGCATTGATGAGCAAAAGCCCCATGTGGCCCCACCCACTTTCCAAAAACACTTGGGTGGGTGCCAGGAAAGGTGTTGGCAAGGCACCTTGGTGCCCACGGGCATCACAGTGGGGACCCCTGAGCCAACATGGGTCCTCTTGTAAGCAGGGCTATTTTTGGGCAGGAACGCACAGGAATGGCGTTCCGGCTGGCTCCTGAGTTGGCCACACCCAGCAGGAACGTATTAGCATAATAGGCCACACCCAACAGCAGAAACACATCAGGATTGGTGACATTAGGGGTGTGTGGCCTAACATGCAAAGGAGTTTCTGCTTCCAAAAAAGGCCCTGGGTTTTGACAACAAACAAGGTAAACAGAATAAGAAGTAAAAGGTGGGTGTGGCTGGATGACCATACTTCGGGCAACACGGGGGTGCGGCCTAATATGCTAATGAGCTATGCTCTCATGGGTGTGGCTGGATATGCTAATGAGTTTCTGCTGTTGGGTGTGGCCTATTATGCTAATGAGTTCCTGCTGGGCTTTTTCTACAAAAAAAGCCCTGCTTGTAAGCCAAACCTTATGTGAGGGGTCCCCAACCTTTTTGATCCTGCAGGCACCTTCACAATTCTGACTCAGGGAGATGGGCACAGTCACAAAATAGCTGCAGGAGGTGGAGCCAATTACAAAATTTTTGCTGCAGGAGGACCATAAGGAGTAAAGCTATATATAACTCTAATAATAAAATTCAACATTTCGGGCAGAATCTCTGTTTAACAGGATGCCTTTTAATTAGCCCAGCCAATCATAAGCCCTGCTGGGCAAACACCCCACTTAGCGCCCCCCCCACTTTCTAAAAGCCCTAGGTTTCTCTAACTGGATTCTCTAATTTGGTCCTGCACACTGGTTGTGATCTTGGCAGTTTTTAAAAGCCTGTTCTGTGCAGATTGCACTCTGTCCTCCAAATGGATCACTCACTAGGAATTCTTAAGTTCAGCAGTTTGCAGAAGGTCCATGGGGCTCAGCTGCCATTTTGGGGGCTTTTGGGGGCTGCCAAAATGATTCTGCTTCCAAACTTTGTTCACTAAAGCATTCACTAAACGTTTACAAAGCTTTAGGCTTTCCATCTCCCCCCCTCCCTTTACATTTCATGTCAATTTCATTCCATGCTTTATTTTGTTTGCACGCAGCACTGAAATCCTTTTTTTTTTGCACTGGGGATGCTGTTGTTTGCCTCTTTTCTAATCCCACTTTCAAGTCAATACCAGCTGGAAACTAGACCTTGCACAGCTCCTTTTAAACTTCCCCCTGTAGTTTTAATTTTTTTTTTATTCAACGATCTAAGACTAGCGATAGTCTCATATCGCTAGATTCATACCACTTGTTAAAAAAATAAAAATTTAAAACAAGGGGGGAATGGAGCTTGTACACTGATGCAGGGAGGAGGACAGCAGAAGGTGCAGAGTGGGTGGAATGACCTCGACGGGAGTGACCTTCAAGGGGCGGCAAAAGGGTGGGTGGGAAATCTGAGAGAATCTGTACACTTTTGAATAACCTTCAGCTTGAAGGAAAAGCAAGGAGGAAAACCTGCACAAAAGCACTCTTGGAAAACCCAGAGAAACAGCAAGCAGAAAGTGAACTGAGCGCTGAAGGGAGGAGAATCAGTGCAAAACAACCATGAAAACCCAATGGACACACGCGGTGAAAGCCAGGGAAAACACCCATGCATAATAGGCCCCTCCGTAAAATTCATTCCAAACTTTAATAGTGCAGCATTTTAATGACAGACTACTTCTTTTTGCAAAAATGATTCATTCTTTTTTATTCTTTACTGTCCTGAGTCTCCACACAATTCGGCTTTTAGTAAATCTTGCTGTGCATATGCATTTGATCACCTACGTGAAATAAAGTATTACCCCAGTAAACCTGGGCTATTGGACACCTGGGAAAACTAATTAGCTGAGTGAGGATGACAAATGGATGTCAAAAAAGAAGTCAACTGTCACTTCCTTGGACCGGTATAGAAAGCTTCCCTCAAGGGAATTGACCTCACCCATAACGACACCCATTTGTAACCTTAACAACAAATGTAGTTATTCTTGGTTAGCCACCAAAAGCCGATAATGAAATTGGTCTTCCCCTTTGTTCTTTCACTGATATCTATAGGTGAAGCTGTCATCCTCTTGGTTATTTGTTTCCTGTAAATTGATATGAATTGTCTATTATGTTTACAGGTGGTTATTTGAAGCATTTAAGATGTATCTAAAGTTAAAGTTGGAAGAGGGTTTGACTTAGAATCATAGAGTTGGAAGGGGCCATGAATCTAGTCCAACCCCCTGCCCAATGCAGGACCAGCCTAAAGCATCTCTGACAAATATTCGTCCAGCCTCTTCTTGAAAGCTGTCAGTGAAGGGGATCTCGCCACCTCCCTAGGCAGCTGATTCCACCTTTGAACCACTCTGACTGTGAAAAAGTGTTTCCTAATATCCAGCCGATACCTTTCTGCATGTAACTTAAACCCGTTGCTTCGGGTCCTCTCCTCTGCTGCCAACTGGAAGCTCCTTGCCCTCCTCCGAATGACAGCCTTTCAAATGTTTAAAGAGAGCAATCATGTCCCCCCTCAATCTCCTCTTCTCCAAACTAAACGTTCCCAAGGCCCTTAGCCTTTCCTCGCAGGGCTCAGTCTCCAGACCCTTGATCATCCTCGCCGCTCTCTTCTGCACCCTCTCGATTTTGCCCACATCCTTTTTGAAGTGAGGCCTCCAGAACTGCACACAGTACTCGAGGTGCGACCTGACCAAGGCAGTATACAGACTTAGGTTTGCCAACCTCCAGGTGGGGGCTGGAGAGCTTGTGGAATTACAACTGATTTCCAGATGATAGCTTATTTGTTCATTATTTATTTATTTAAAACATGTATTCCACTTCATCTGGAGAAATGGCTGCTCTGGAAGGTGGACTGTATGGCATTGTACCCTATTGAGCTCCTTCCCCTCCCTAAACCCCACCCTCCCAGGCTCCCCCCCTCAAATCACCGGGCATATCCGAGTCTGGAGTCGGCAACCCTAATTCGGCTGTCAAATCCAATGGGTCGTGTCGTTTCTGAAATTTGCCATCCTATTGGTTTTAGTGGGGTCGTTAAGAACACTCTTAAATCCCTGCCATTCAAATCAGTGCTGCTTAAACAGGCTGAATTTTGACACACACGTTTAAACAGCATTCGCTCATATGGCAGAGGGTCAAGAAAGCTCTTAAATGTGTTCTCAAGGCCAGGGGTCATTTCGTAGAAAAAGAGCTAGGGGGACTCATTAGCATAACTCATTAGCATATGCCACACCCCCTGACATCACCGGAAGTGTGTCCTCCCCACAGCCGGCGGCAACCTCCAGCGGGCACCAGCAGGGAGCTCCAGGCCTCGCCCTCCCGCACCTCACCCGGGGGGATGGCGTCCCCCCCCAAATGACCCCTGCTCAAGGCTACTGAGTCCCCAAAAGACTCAAGAGGACAAAGCCTTTTGCTCTGATATTCTACAGTCACATTTCCATCTTGAGAAAAGGGATTCAAAAAGGGCTCCAAACATTAAAAAGGGTAACCACCTTATTTTCTTGTAGTCCTCAGTCTGAGCTTGAAACTCGAGTACAGACACAGACAAAGAAAACCCCACTTTCAGTTTCAATGAGCATAAATCCAGTCTATACTACAAGGTTACATTAGTTTTGTGCTACATTAACCACCATGGTTTCCCCCCAAAGAGTTCTGGGAAATGAAGTCTGAAGAAGTGCAGGAAAATCTCCCAGAGAGCTTTGTCCCCTTCGCCCTTTCACAGAACCACGTTTTTCAGGGTTTTTTTTTTAGCAGGCTGCTAAACCAGTTCCTTTTCACATTTGCCTGCCCCTCCAGATTTTCTCAGTGTTTGAGCTGGCAATTTAAGTCCACGGGAAAAACAGCATCCAAATAACCCGGGGCAACAGCAGGCTGAAACTGGGCTGACCACTGAAGGGAGGTTGTGTAATGCAGGATGGGGGAAAACCTAGAATAAAAAGAATGAACTCAATTTTAGTGCAGAATGGGGGGGGGGGTTTAAAAAGAAGGTTGAATTTGATTTTACTGCAGAATTGCTTAGAGGACACCGTGGCGAACATGGATTAAAAGGAGAGTGCAGAAAGGGCCAAAGTCTGGAAGGGTGGATGTGCCGTGTGCATCAGATTCAGGTGGGTAGCCGTTTTTATGTATTGAAAGGCGGGAGACGATTATCAATACAAGGCTTTTATTCAGAACATTACTCAGCTCTAATCTGACTCTGCGAAGAGCGGCATCCAAACCTATACTGTTCCAAACTGAACTATATACAATATAACTACTTTCATGAGGTCTGATTGGACCTAAGTGGAGCTTTCTGATAGGATACTCTCTGTGTGGCTTTAGGACCACTAGAAGGTCTTTATTACGCAGCCAATCACAACAGAGGAAACTAGGATACCTTAGCACAAACCGTAACTAAACAGCTTAGAAATAACTCAGAACATAACAGCCGTGTTGGTCTGAAACAACAGAACAAAGGCTCTGGTCAACACGGGTTGGAAATGGGGGGGGGGAGCGTGGCTGTTTGCCCCGGAGCAAAATAACGTGTGGCTGCGCGATCAGACGTCCAGTTGAGGTCCCTCGAGGTCCCGTGGTTAGGGGGGAGGTGCCAATCAAACCACAGGCAAAGAAGCGGGATGGCTAGGCAAACGGGGTTGTGGGTTTTTTTTAAACTGAAGTGTGTGCATGCTCCGTTGGGTGCTTGTGGGCATCCCATGGAGACTTGGGGGGAAAAACCCTTTTTGCAAGGGAACATGGGCGGGCGCCGGATGCCACCGGAAACGCGATCAGATGCCCGCCCTTGCCCCACGGTTTCTGGGAACTAGTACCTCGGAGGTACTAGTTTTTTACCCTGCATCTTCGGCGGGAAGCCTCGGGTTCGCCACGGGAGCTCTACGCTTCCCAGATGTGGCGGTGTGATCGCGCCCGGAAAATCCACCTAGCTTCCGTCTCTGTAGCGTGGCTAATGCTCTGTGTGACCGCAGCCAAAGTTTGAGTCCAGTGGCACCTTTAAAACCAAAAGTTTATTCTGGGTAGAAGCTTTTGTGTGTGTGTGCAACTTTGTTGGTCTTAAGGACTTTGTTCTGTGTGCATCAGAGTAAGAGATTCTGTGAAATCCCCAAGGATGGCATCAGCCAAAACATGGGTTGCAATTGCAAGGCCACTTATTTCTGCACTTGTTTCCTCCCAGGGGAACCCAGTTTTTCATTCTGTGAGCTTCTTCTTCTTTCTTTCTTCGTACCAGTTGATGTTTTCTATCCTTCCGTAGGGCTGCCAGCCTCCATGTGGATTACAACTGATCTCCAGGCAATAGAGATCAGTTCCCCTGGTGAAAATGGCCACTTTGGAAGGTGGACTCTATGGCACTATACCCCATTGAAGTCCCTCCCCTCCCCAAACCCCGCCCTCCTCAGGCTCCACCCCCAAAATCTCCTGGTATTTCTCAACCCGGAGCTGGCAACCCTAATTCCATATTCTTGTCTTTGACTAACATTGATCCCACAGGATTTGACTGAACCTTTTGTTAACCAGTTTACTCGATAGAGGAAATACATCCTGGAGTTATTTTTAAGCCAGAATATTCATCTGTAGAAGATCAGGAAGCGTTTCCGTCTCTCTCGGGAACTCAGGATGATGTCAAAATGTTGCTGTTATCTTCCCTTACACCACAGATAGTTGAGCAAAGCTCTCTTTTTCGCAACTACACAGCTTCCTAAGCAATTACAAAATATTTCACCCGTTCAGTTCTACCTATGATCTTTCCCCAAATATGAACACCCACTCCACTGTTCCATTCACTTCTGACGTGTTTTTTACCTTGATGATGCTTCTATTTCCTCTCTGATATGATGGATCTTTTTTAAACAGTTCTCATTCTCTTCCCCAGAGAGAGAATGGCTTTTACAAGAGCTATTTTCACTTTCCCAAACCTTATCGTCCTTTTGCTTGATTCACGGAAATATAAGAGCAAAGTAGCAGATCTGATTCGTGCAAACCAGAAACTTCCGTGGAAGAGAAAATGATTTTTCTCACTGGGATTTTTTGTCTTTAACATCACAAAGAGAAGCCGCAGAGCCCCGCAGGTACCCAGAGACCAACCAGTCACGATTAATAAAGAGCTTCTGAGGAACATTAACAACATAGAGGCAATATATTTCTATCTGTCACAGAGTTATTGGGGAAATCAGGGTTCATGGTAAAAATAATGGATGCAAAGTGCCCAGCAGAGCAAAGGGGTCCTCAGGGGGATAAGATCTACTTCTGCAATATCTCTCTATTCTGAAATTCTCCCAAGAGCAGGGACTGTCAGTGTGGGAAGCCGGTCTCCCTAAGGAGGCAGAAGAAATGGCTAGATGTTCGTACGACACATTTTTCGGTGGTTTGTTTATTTCGGTTCTGGAAATAACACAGTTGTCTGCACATAACACTTATTCAATACGTATGTTGCGTCTCCTGTGTTTTCATGGCTACCTTTGTTTTGTTACTGCCATTTTGATGGCGGCTGCGTGAGGCAACGTGGAAACCAGGATACAGGAGTGGGAATGTGTTTTAATGCCATTAGCTGTCAGGTTTCCCAGAATTACTAGTTGAAAGAATACTTAGGGATGTTTTTTAGGATTTGCATTAAGTCCTGGGGTGTGGCCTTGCTGCTATCATAAGGAATAGGGAGGGAGATCTACAGGGCTATTTTTGGGCAGGAACGCACAGGAACGGAGTTCTGGCTGGCTTCCAAGTTGGCCACACCCAGCAGGAACTCATTAGCATAATAGGCCACACCCAACAGCAGAAACTCATTAGGATTGGCTACATTAGGGGTGTGTGGCCTAACATGCAAAGGAGTTCCTGCTACAAAAAAGGGCCTGGGTTTTGATAACAAACAAGGTAAACAGAATAAGAAGCAAAAGGTGGGTGTGGCTGGATGTCCACACTTCTGGTTAAATGGGGGTGTGGCCTATAATGCCAATAAGCTGTGCTGTCAGGGGTGTGACCTAATATTCTAATGAGTTCCTGCTGTTGGGTGTGGCCTATTATGCTAATGAGTTCCTGCTGGACTTTTTCCACAAAAAAAGCCCTGGAGATCTATATTGTTGTATATATTATAGGGTTGCCAGCTCTGGGTTGGGAAATACCTGGAGATTTTGGGGTGTGTGGAACCTGAGGAGAGTGGGGTTTGGAAAGGGGAGGGACTTCAGTGGGGTATAAGGCCATAAAATCCACCTTCCAAAGTGGCCCTTTTCTCCTGGTGAACTGATCTGTCACCTGGAGAGCCAGTCTGGTGTAGTGATTAGGAGCGCGGACTCTAATCTGGGAGAACCAGGTTTGATTTCCCACTCTTCCACATGCACCCCAGCTGGGTGATCTTGGGTCAGTCACAGCTCTTTCGGAGCCGTTCTCTCAAGAGCAGTACTCTCAAGAGCTCTCTCAGCCCTACCTACCCAACCGGGTGTCTGTTGTGGGAAGAGGAAGGGAAGGAGATTTTAAACTGCTCTGAGACTCCGAATGAAGGATGGGGTGCGTCTCTTATGTTCTTATGTTCCTCCTCGTCCCCCTCCCCACCTCTTCTTCTTCTTCATGGGAGATCTCCAGCTACCACCTGGAGGTTGGCAGCCCTAATTATAGAGAGCCAGTATGGCGTATCCTGACCTGGATAGCCTGCCCTGACCCAAATGACCCAAGCTTGCCTGCCCTGACTCGGATGGTCTAGGCTACCCTGATCTTATCAGATCTTGGAAGCTAAGCAGGTTCTCAGCAGCTACCTGCTGGGGGAGGTACTGGCAGCAGAGAAAGGCCTGGGGGCCTTGGCGTCACGTCCAGTATGCTCTAAAAATAACATCAGCCAAGATGGACTCCTTGGTGGAAGACAGGACATTCGGTGGAAGATTCAGACTTTGTGCCCGTGGCTGTGAACGAAGGACCAACGAACAAGGGGTAGAGGGAGGGAGGGGGGAATTTAACGATTTATGTAAAGGAAGGAGACAAAAGATATGATGTAATATATAGAACATTTACAAAAAATAAATGTATATTAAAAAAAAAGATGGACTCCTTGGTATTTAGGCAATAGAGTTTTAGCCCAATATCACTGGCAATGTGCTGATGTCATTTCCACTGCACCCTGGAAGTGATAGTTGCTGCATCGCCAGGCAAATCATCCCCCTCCCCCACTGCCAGGAAATCCCCCTGCCAGTTGTCAGGAGGAAACTGGCAACCTTAACTCTCTTACTGCTAGGGTTACCAACCTTCAGGTGGGGCCTGGAGATCACCTGGAATTGCAACCAATCTCCATACAACAGCGATCAGTTCCCCCAGAGGAAATGGCTGTTTTGGTGATATCAACTGATAGCATTTTACGAGTGGGGAAAAAGAGGCCACCAGGGCTATTTTTGGGCAGGAGCGCACAGGAACGGAGTTCCGGCTGGCTCCCAAGTTGGCCACGCCCAGCAGGAACTCATTAGCATAATAGGCCACACCCAACAGTAGAAACTCATTAGGATTGGCTACAATTAGAGGTGTGTGGCCTAACATGCAAAGGAGTTCCTGCTCCAAAAAAAGCCCTGGGTTTTGTCAACAAACAAGGTAAAGTGAATAAGAAGCAAAAGGTGGGTGTGGCTGGGTGACCACACTTCTGGTAACACGGGGGTGTGGCCTAATATGTGAATGAGCTGTGCTGTCAGGGGTGTGGCCTAATATGCTAATTAGTTCCTGCTGTTGGGTGTGGCCTATTATGCTAATAAGTTCCTGCTGGGCTTTTTCTACAAAAAAAGCCCTGGAGGCCACTGTTCACCAACAAGAATTTCCCCCCTCCCAGATGCCCAGACAAGTAAGAATTTCTTGCTAGCAAATGAAACAGGGCTGCAGAAATCACTCAGCCATTGTGGATGGGACAGGCCTATACGTACGCGCTCACATATATGGAAAACTATTTGCTATACATGTATATACATTATATATGTAACTGCTTCTTTTTACTGAAATGGCACGTTTGCACTGAAGCAGGAAAGAAATAACACAGCAAGCAAATAACAAAATAAATGTCCCACACAGATACTAATTTACCTGTCACTAAGTACTTCTGTGCTTACAACACCAGTACCTGTATACTTGTAATGAAATGGCACCTGAATACTTGATGGAATATTTTATCTCCCTAAATAGAGCTGGTTGTAGAACTGAAGGCATGAATAGCCACCTGCAGTAACAGAACACCCTTTACAGCTTCAGTGGTAAATCTGCTCCTTTCATCTGTCCACTAGCCCTGACCTGGATAGCCTAGGCTTTCCCGATCCTGGAAGCTGAGCAGGGTCAGCCTTGGCTAGGATTTGGAAGGGCGACCTCCAAGGATTACCAGGGCTGCAACACAGAGGCAGGCAATGGCAAACCGTCTCTGAAACAGCTCTTGACTTAAAAACAAGTCTAGCTCGCCACCTAGTGGTGCATAACGCAAAAAGAGCTAGAACTTCCGGCTGCCAGACAATCTTAGGATCTCCTGGCTATTCTCCACGCAATGTCATACGATAATTAATCTGTCCATCAGGCATTCTTTAAAGGAAATATTCTCTCAACGTTTGCATTGTGTTCTGAAACGTGGAAGAAACAATTGTGCCATTTTAAGCAACTCAGAACAGCAGTCTGCGTTGCAGCACTTTTGAAAGTGTTTAACCTACTTGTCACTAACTGGCGTACTGTTGAAGGCTTCATTTATTTGAGCCCTTTCAACAAAAGCCTTCAGGTTACAGAACTGGCCAAAACATTTTACATCATCCACCATCACGTCTCAGTCTCTCAAGTAATTTATGGTGTGCCAAACATGACCAAATGAAAGGGTATCACTTTAAGTCATCCAGTGAAAACAAACTCATTCATAAAAACTGTCTGTTCCTGCAAATATTCCAAACACTCTTTGTACAGGTAAGAAGCCTCTTCCATAAATAGAACAACTTCTATCTCCAGTCCATCTTTCTTTCCTTTGCGTAGGATCTCTTTTGTTTTCAGTGAAAGGGAGGCTACTTCAGATCTGTGTTACAGCTTTCGTGTGCTAGTATCTGAAGAAGTGTGCATACCAGGGGTCATTTCCTGAAGGAGCGCACAGGAGCGGAGCTCCGGCCGTAAAGAGCCCAGGGGGCGGGCACATGCAATGAGCCCCGCCCCCTGCTCCCAGCAGCCCTCAGTCAGAGCAAGAAGCAGCCAGGTAAGTTGCAGAGCCCCCTCTGGCCCCCCGGTCCAAAACAGTCCAGTGGCACCTTTAAGACCAAGTTTTATTTAGGTACAATCTCTCCCTCCTCTGCGAGGACAGACCTGCATGTCCCCCCCCCCAATAGCTAGCAATCCAAAACAGTCCAGTGGAGCCTGAGCGGTGGGTGTTGCCTTCTGACACATTTCTGGTGATGTCAGGGGGTGTGGCATATGCAAATAAGTTATGCTAATAAGTTGTGCTAATAAGCTCCTGCACCTCTTTTTCTACGAAATGACCCCTGGTGCATACACATAAAAACTCATACCTTGAATAAAACTTTGTTAGTCTTAAAGGTGCCACTGGACTCAGCCTTTGTTCTGCTGCTTCAGATCAACAGGGCTACCCGCCTGAATCAATTCTGTGTTGCAACGTTTGACAAACTGATTGCAATACAGTGAAAACCTCCAAAATTGAATTTCCCCCCCTTTCTGTTTCCTGGATTTTTGTATGAAACATTGACATTGAGGAGTGTAAGTGCTACAGATACACTTCTGCTAAGTTGTTTTCAAAGAATTTCTTCAATATGGATGGTGGATTGGATTGAAACAGGAAAAAAAAGATTTCACACCAGGAAACATCTGCAGTAACTGTTCTATGGCAGGAATGAGTGATAGCCCTCTTGGTCTGCTGTGTGACAATAATTGGCTGTAATTTATATCAGTGAATTCACAGTAACTCTTGGAGATTTTCTGTCCTTACCATGCATATGGAGAAATAATTGTAAATCTTCATTATGATGCATTCTATGTCTACAGACAATGCGTCTATCCCACGCTGTATATAGTTGTGAAAGATGCATGCGGGACAACCAGCACCGACTAATTCTCTCTTTAATTCATGCTTCAGAGCATGGAAGACACTTTTGCTTCCACAGTGATTGATTCCTCCAAAATTAGTGTTCATGTTGTCAGCAGAGAATGCCACATACTTTGTAAGGAGGCCATGGGAACACGGTTCGCCGTCATGGGCCAACCAGCTGCCACCTCCTTGGAGGGGGAGGAGTCTGAAGAATTGGGCACCACACCAACAGAATTCCTACCTGAGCAGACGGATCTGGCAACAGACCCAACAGGGGAAGCATCAGGAAGCGAGAACGCTTCTCAGTCACTGCCGGGCAGCTTGATCTTCCAGGAGAAGAAAGAGACACCACAAAGGCTGGCTTCCCCATCAGCCTCTCCTGAGAAGAAGAAGAAGAGAGCGCTTGGTGGTTCAGGAGAGACAATGCCCGTTTGGCTGCTCAGCAACAGTCAGCGTTAGTTCCTGGAGCAGAGTCCTTACAGGACCAGGACTGACAGGCTGCTATGGAAACAGTAAAAGAGCTGCACCTGTAGGGAGGTGGATGCAACTGTAAGGAGCAACACCTGGCCCTTGGGGGATGAGTCAATAAAAGGTGCAGATAAAAGGAACGTGCTGAGCAAGGCTTGGTGTGGAAGCAACTTTGCTTGCCACCCCTCTGTGCGCTGACCTTTTGAGCAAACAGCTCTACCCTGACCCTGCTGCCTTGTACCTTGTCTCTGGTAATCTGTGCTTGCTTCTGAAGCCTGGGACCAAGACCCCTGTATCCTCCACCTGTTCCAAAGCCTTGAAACTGGACCCCTGGACCCTTGACCCTCCTACCCTGACCCTTGGACTGGACTTTTGGATGTCTGACTCTGGGCTGGTTTGTAGACCTTACTCCTGTGTATTGCTGTACTTGTCATTGTGTTTGTGTATCCTGGAAACCCCGGGTAGAGCGATAATACCAGGTTTTGCCTTGCATGTGACTGTCCACTATTGTTTCTGATTTTTCATTTGATGTGCTATTCAGCTGTATCCATTTTGATTTAATACAATGAACTTTATGAAAATATCATATCACAATAGAGAATAGTTTTCGGGACCCATGTTTGTTGCCATCAATGGAAACACTTAAGCAGAATATTTCATTTAAATCCTGAATTGTCATAGCAACAGAGTGTGGAGCAAGCACTCTATTGACAATGGCCTCGGCTTTTGGTGTTGTACACAAGAAACCCCTTTTTGCTATGTCTGAATCAGAATATATCACTCGATTTAATTTTGAAGTGTAATCCATAGACCTGTATGGTAGGTTATGTTCTTCAGCATGAAATGACAATGCTTCTTCAGTTGCTATCATCCGGTCTTCTGTTTTGTTTTGTTTTCTGTGAGTTTTGTTGGATAAAGAATCCACTGACCTTTAGGGTATGAAGATAGCTCTGGACTTTTTTTTGGTCCTTGTTGCTGTTGACACGCGCTTCCAAATGGTTAAATACTGGGTTCCATGGATGGTCCGACCCTAAGCCTAGTGATCAGATCTCCTTTATTAGTGATTCAGCAAGAACAAAAAGCCAAAGGGCAACTGCCCTGTTTAAATAGCACGCAGATCCACCCACTTCCCCAAACAACTACCAATGATAGGCCATTGTCATAACCATTAATTCCTCATTGGGCACCTCAAGAGTTCTGGTGGGCTATTGTTCTAGAGCTCTAAGCTCAGCCAGTCTCTGGTAGAAACAGTCCTGGAATGTACCAGTCCCAATACATAGCACAAATCATGTCTTCCTTTGTTTGCCACAAGCTCAAAACTCCTGCATGTAAGTGCATTCTGCTGCATTTTCATTTCTGCCAGCACTGAAGCAAGGAAATTTTATTTCAAGTTCATAGCTAAATTTACACTTTCTCTTTGGCATATTCCTGGTCACAAAGAAAAAAAGACAAGCTGCTGCGCCTTTCGTCTTGCTGGCCTGGATATTCCAAAAGGCTTCTCTCCAGCACATGAGGTTGCTCACCACCAGCAGAAGTCAACAAGTGCAATGAAAAGCCTCCTGTGCAAACTCACTCAACACTCCAAGGGGGAGAGCTGTTAGCCAGAGCTCAGAGCTCACTAGAATTACTGAGTCCACAGTCTTGGAATAATAAGATACTCTCAGTACACAACAGTGGTGTAGTGGTTAAGAGTGATGCTCTCTAATCTGGAGGACCGGGTTTGATTTCACACTCCTCCACATGAAGTCAGTTGGGTGACCTTGGGTTAGTCACAGTTCTTTCAGAGCTCTCTCAGCCTCAAAAACAAGTCTAACTTTCCACCTACTGGCAGATAATGCTAAAAAAGAGCTGGAACGTCAGGCCACCTGACAATCTTAGGATCTCCTGGCTATGCTACACGCAATGCCATATAATAATTATTATTAGAGTTGAGGTTCAATGATTAAATCTTAAAGAGCATATGAATACAGAGCATTCAGAACAGAAAGCAAGGCTTTCAGTTCTCTCTCACACAGAGACAGAAATTTCTACTAAGGAATCCAAACATTGTATCAAATAGGTTGCCAGGCAACCTTGCCCAAGTCCTTTTCTGCTAAGCCTCTAAAAAACATGTTAACTATTTCCAGTCATGATCCACTGCTGTTGCACAGCTAGGAAGAGAAATACCAGGAATGGCCAGGAACCCTGCATTTCCTGGCATTGTGGGGACGGGGACTCTGTGCCATTGTTATGGGAAAGGGAGGAGGAGAAGAGAGAGAGGATATTGGATTTATACCCCGCCCTTCACTACCTGAAGGAGTCTCAGAGTGGCTTACAATCCTTTTCCCTTCCTTTCCCCACAATAGACACCCTGTGAGGTAGGTGGGACTGAGAGAGCTCATCCGAAAACTGCTCCTGAGAGAACAGCACTGAAAGGGCTTGTGACTGACCCAAGGTCACACCAGCAGTTGCATGTGGAGGAGTGGGGAATCCAACCCAGTTCTCCCAGATTAGAGTCCATGCTCCTAACCACTACACCAAACTGGCTCCCACGGACATGGAGCAAAGCGGTCCACAGACCTAAGAGAATCCTGGTACACAACCATGAAATAGAATGTCCTATTCAAAATGCATACTAAGAAGTAGTGCTGGTGGCCAAACTGAAGCTTCTTTCCACTGGGGGGCTGTAGGGCAATACAGGCTCAGCCTCCCAACAAAAACAGGACATTTTCATCAATTTTTTAAAAAGAGCCCCAAAGAGGACAAAAAAACCCCAACAACCCAGGGCATGTCATCTAAAAAGAGGCCACCTGGTCACCCTACATTGTACCTCGCTGAGATCCCTCCACTTTTGAGAGTCCCTTGGACTGCAGGGAGATCAAATCAGTCAATCCTAAAAGAAATCAACCCTGACTGTTCCCTGGAAGGCCAGATACTGAAGCTGAAGCTCAAAGACTTTGGCCACCCAATGAGAAGGGAGCACTCACTGGAGAAGACCCTGATGCTGGGAAAGACTGAAGGTCAAAGAAGACGGGGACGGCAAAGGACGAGATGGTTAGACAGTGTTATCGATGCAACGAACATTGAAGGTGAGCACATTCCGGGGACAGCGGAGGACAGGAGGGCCTGGTGTGATGTGGTCCATGGGGTCATGAAGAGTCAGACGTGACTGTGCGACTGAACAACAAAAGAGATCCCACCCTCCCCATCTCCACCCCCCAGTCTCCAGGACCTTCTCAACCCAGAGTTGGCAACCCTACTTTATGTCTTGTGTCTCGCCAGTGTGGCTGGAGCATGGCAGGCAGCATTCCGGAGCCTAAATAATTCAAAAGCCATGGAAAGGGCTTCTTTCTCTCCCTCCCTCCCACTGTCCCCTCCATCCCTGGCTTATAACAAATGTTAATTTAATCAATTGGCAGTAATTCTGGCTCGGTGCTGACTCATGCCAGACGAGACTCCCGAGGGGACTGCAACCCGAGCTTTTGCTGTCTCATTTAGAAGAGAACAATGCAGGAGGCAGCGCCATCTTCGTCTGCCCTCCCCCATTTTGGAGTTGTTTTTTTAAAATACGGGTGTACAGCAATAAGAAAATTGCCAAGTGTATGCAGTCTTTGGGGGGGGGAACAAGAAGCACATGGATAAAATGGGATTCAGGTGGAAGTGAAATCCGTTTGGCTGGCAGGGAATGAAAGGGACAAATTGGTCTTTTCTGCAATAGACCTTAAATCCTGGTTCAACTCTGTCCCCGAACTTACATCCTACACTACACTACCCCTGTAACTATCTTGGGGTATTTTTTGTTTCCACATTACATTGAGGTCACCCTGGTTTCGCGCCACACTTGTCCCGGGATAAACAGATGCTGTTCCGCACTTGGATCTCATCCCTGGTTTTATCAGAGTTCAACTCGGGACACAATACCTTGCATTTATCCCTGGTTATAACAGCATCCCTTTATCCCAGGACAAGCGTGGGGTGAAACCGGGGTGACCTCAGTGTAATGTGGAAACAAAAAACACCCCGAGATAATTACAGGGGTGAACTCGTGTGTAGTGCAGAATGTAAGTTCGGGGACAAGGTTGAACCAGGATTTAACATCTGGTGCGGAAAGGGCCATTATAACCAGGGATAAATGCAAGGTATTGTGTCGCGAGTTGAACTCCGATAAAACCAGGTATGAGATCCAAGTGCAGAAAGAACCAAAGAGAAGGAGAGGGAAAGGGGGGTAGATCCAGTTTGGGAAGCCTCGGGTGTCGTCCTGGTGAATCCATCACTTTTTCTAGTTCTGGTCTTGCAGAATAGCACTGATGGGCCTGTGCTCCACCCGGGGCACGCCACACAGATAGCATAAGGTGTAAACAAAGGCCCTGTGTGTGTATCCAAATCCATATCAGATTATCAGAGCTCACAGATAAGAGGTCTTTGTGCCAATGTTGATACCACAGATGTATAATTATAATATGCTTCTGCAGATACAAGACAGACAGCCTCTTGTCCCCCTTCCAGAAAGAGAGAACTCCACCCTAGCTACTGGTCACCCTGGCTGGGCCTACAGATATGCCGGGGAAGGATGTTGTGGCTTCTGCCACTGACCACAGCACTACTGGTCCTTATGTCCCTTAGGATTGCCAGCTTCCAGGTTGGGCCTGGAGATCCTCCTGGAATTGCACCTAGGGTCGGCAGCCTGCAGGAGGGGCCTGGAGGTCTCCCGGCATTACAATTGATACCCAGATGACAGAGGTCAGTTCCCTCCAGAGAAGAATGGTTGCTTTGGAGGATGGACTCTGTGGCATTGTAACCTGCTGAGGTCCTTCCCCTCCCCAAACCCCGCCCTCCGCAGGTTCCACCTGCAAAATCTCCAGGGATTTCCCAAACCTGAGCTGACAACCCAACCTGGAGATCTCCTGCTATTACAATTGATCTCCAGATAGGCTTGCCAAGTCCCCCCCGCACACTGACTCCAGACAACAGCTGGGAGTCCCCCGCGGCGGTACGTTTCTGACTTGGCAACCCTATCTCCAGATGAGACAGATCAGTTTCCCTGGAGAAAATGGCTGCTTTGGAGGGTGGATTTGTGGCAGTATACCCTGCTGAGGTCCCTGTCCTCCGCAGGCTCCACCACCAAAATCTCCAGGTATTTCCCAACCCAGGGCCGGCAACCGTAATTACAGCTGATCTTCTGACTACAGAGATCAGCTCCTTTGAAGGAAATGGCAGCTTTGGAGGGCGGGCTCTGTGGCATCAAATCCCTGCTAAGCTCCTTCCCTTCTCCAAACTCCGCTGTTCCCAAGCACTCCCCTCCCCCCACCAACAGCACTTCCTTCCTGTCAGGAATAAGCTTCCGTTTATAGCCCGCATCCACCCCAAAACGGCCTCCAGGCACTGGTTCTAGGTAAAGATGTGAAGGCCTGGAAAAAAACTGGGAAAATTCGGGGGGGAAATGGGTTTTTTCCGGGGTTTTCCTGAAGCCTTTTTTGTTTTTTTTCCAAAAACTGAGGACAATTAAGTCCTAGGTTACAAACTGAACTCTCCAATGCAAGAACAAGATGCATTTCTTCCTTTAGGAGGTGCGATTGTCAGAAGAAAATAAAAAAGTTTCAGTTTTGTTTTTGCATGTGGGTGGGTATTCTGTAATAATTGTTTGGATACACTATATTTTTAATATGCTAGTTGTGATAATTTCATGCCAAGTAAAAATGTCCATAGTCATATTTTATGTTCCTAAAGTAACAGAATGACTTTCAAACTAGAAAAGACAAAAGAAATGCTAATGTAGCTTTTTTTTCAATTTTTCCGAAAATTTCCGTTTCCCCCGAAAAAAACCAAATTTCCGGAAATTTTACATCTCTAGTTCTAGGTTTCTACAGCCTCTTTGGTATCTGCTAAGACACTGCAGTCAAACTCTGTACAAGTCTGGTTTGCAAAAACTGGTAAGATGCTAGGGTTACCAGGTCCTACCTGGCTCCCAGCAGGGGGACTCCCAGTCCTTCCTGGAGTTCTTCTGGAAGTGACATCATTGAGTTTCTGGGGTTGGAGGTGACACTGTAGGTTTTGGGCAAAACTCTATGGTTTTTTGGGCCTCAGAACCATAGAGTTTTGCCCCAAACCTAGAGCATCACCCTCAACGTCGGAAATGTGATGACATTATTCCCAAGTGATGTCAGCGTAGCGGTGCCAGCAGCACGGGGAGGGGGCTTCTCAGGGGTGGGGCTTTTCCCACTGGCCAGCTAGGCCACGGCAGATTAGGGCCCCCCAAATTGGGGGGGTCCCTGGTGGCAACCCTATAACATACTGCCATAGCATCTCTTCCGAATCCTGATCCAAAAGTTGTGGTAGCACTTCTGAAATCCCCCTCACTGCTAGCAGAACTGCTAAGGAATGTTGACTTGACATTGTGTATTCTGGCAGTATATGCCTTCTTCTAACCACCCCCACCCCATCAACGCTATCATGACAGAGTAACCCTTCACACTGTGTGACTCCGTACAAAACACACATAAGAGAAAACGCACAATCTTAAAATTACAAAACCCATTATGGAGTACAACTGTAAGTGACAGGCACATCTGCAAAATTACCCAAGGAATTTAACTTTTTAAAAAATGATTATATTGAACTGATGTATCACCAGAACCAACGTGGTAGTGGGAAAAATTCTCCTGGACATAAATCTGCCATTAAAAATCATGAAACCCAGAAACGAGTGGGAGGCCATTTTAATCATTCCGCTGCTGACAAAGGAGTGGCAGTTCTCATGCAGAGAACCTTCAAAAGGAAATTGGAATGCCAGACTGTGAAATCAGAATGTATTCAGGGCAATGGACCCCGGTGGGCAGGGCTGAATAGGGACACAGGGTTCTTATCTCATCTAATAGTGCAGTGCCATCAAAACGCAAATGACTCATGGCAAGAGACATTCAGAGGTGGTTTGCCTCTGCATGGCAACCCTGGTCTTCCTGGGGGATCTTCCCTCCAAACCAGGGCGGGCGTCAGCATATCGTGAAGAAGAGGGGTCGCTGCCAGGGCCCGGGGTTCCTGGCAGGACTCACTGGTGTTGACCCCCCACTCACTTTTGCTAGCACTCCACAATGCTCCCAGCTACACGCACTGCTCAGGGCCACTGAAAAAAGGGCTGTGGGCAGGGAAGGATACACAGTAGAGTTGTCAGCCCCCAGGTCCCGGCAAGGGTTTCCCCCGTTTTTTGGGGGCTTGATCTGTCGAAACCCAACCCCCAAACAGGAACATCGTCATGCAACATCCCCAGCTCAGTGATGCCACCTGGAAGCAATGTTCCCTCTAAGCTGTGGAGTCTTGTGAGCAAAAATTCTACTTTGTGAGCTACTGGCATTAAAGCTGTGAGCGAACGATTTGGCTACTGCATAGATTAGTTTGCTCTGGAGCCGAGACAAAAATGTGTGAGCCAGAGGCTAAGAAACGGTGAGCTAGCTCACACTAACTCAACTTAGAGGGAACACTGCCCGGAAGTGACATCATCATGTCAGTGATGCCATGCGGCGACACTCTAGGTTTTGGGCAAACACTATGGTTTTGGAGCCAAAAAACCATAAGAGTTTTTGCCCCAGAACCAGAGCGTCTTGCCTGATGTCGCCGGCATGATAATGTCATTTCTGGGTGACATTATCACGTTGGGGACATCGCACATGATGTCCTGCCCGTCTCCAGAACACCCCCCAAGTCCCCCCACTGTGACGGCAAGTGGACCTGGTAACCCTAATACACAGGCAGGTGGGAGGCACTGGGGGCAGGGAGGAGGAAGGGGGTATTTGTGGGGCCTGCAGGTTGGTAGCAGAGGGGAACTCTCTGCCCAGGGTCCCTCAAAACCTGGAACCGGCCCTGAAAGCACTAACCATGGCCAACTCTGCTTAGCTTTTAAGCTTTGATAAGCTTGGTCTGAGCTATTCAGGCTGCTATATTCTTCTCTCATTTGTTGTTCAGTCGCACAGTCGAGTCCGACTCTTCGTGACCCCATGGACCACATCATGCCAGGCCCCCCTGTCTTCCGCCGTCCTCCGGTGTTTGCTCAATTTCATGTTTGTTGCCTCGATAACACTGTCTAACCATCTCATCCTTTGCCATCCCCGTCTTCTTTGACCTTCAATCTTTCCCAGCATCAGGGTCTTCTCCAGTGAGTGCTCCCTTCTCATTTGGTGGCCAAAGTATTTGAGCTTCAGTTTCATTATCTGGCCTTCCAGGGAACAGTCAGGGTTGATTTCTTTTAGGATTGACTGATTTGATCTTCTTGCAGTCCAAGGGACTCTTCTCTCATTACAGATGCTAATTTCCTGTATTTCCCACCTCTATGCACATTTTGCTCTATGCACGTTTGCCATCATACCTCCGCCTCCCGACTCCAACTGGCCCTTCTTTGCAACACTCCCCCCCCTTCTGACCTGAATGTGAGGGCTGATAGTCCTTGAGATACGGAGACCAGAACTGTACATAATATTCCGAATGAGGCTGCCTCCCCTAAGCTCCACCCACAAAATCTGCAGCTATTTCCTATCCTAGAGCTGGCCACCCTATCAACAGATGGCATAGAGGCCGAAGCCTTCCCCAGTGTCACCTCACCTGCTAACTCAGAGCTTCTCTGCCTCTGGGGTGAGGGGCTGTGGCTCAGTGCTGGAGCCACTCGTTGGCATGCAAAAGGTCCCAGGTTCAATCCCCAGCACCTACAGTTTAAAAGAACCAGGCAGTAGGTGATGTGAAAGACCTCTTCTGCCTGAGACCCTGGAGAGCCGCTGCCAGTCTGAGCAGACACAGTTGACCTTGATGGACCAAGGGTCCGATTCAGTATTAGGCAGCTTCATGTGAATATGGAGGTTCCTTGAGACACCACAGCTAGTAGCCACCGATGGACCTCTCCTCTAACCCCCATTTAATGCTTGTGGCCACCACTATGACCTACACATTCATGATGGTGTTCCAGCCACTGTCTAGTGATTGCTCACTTCCAAGCCTGTGTTAGCAGCATAGTTGTGGCTGTACAGCAGGGTTCTTCTCTACTTTCCATAGAAGATTTAACCTCTAGGCAATGCTCCCTCTAAGCTGTGGAGTCTTGTGAGCAAAAATTCCACTTTGTGAGTTACTGGCATTAAAGTTGTGAGCGAGCGATTTGGCTACTGCATAAATTAGTTTGCTCCGGAGCTGTCCTTCCTGAGCTAAGACAAAAATGTGTGAGCCAGAGGCTAAAAAACTGTGAGCTGGCTCACACTAACTCAGCTTAGAGGGAACATTGCTGCTGAACAGCAGGGTTCTTTTTATGACCTTCTCTACTTTCCATAGCCCCTGCCACACGGCAGGGGAAATGCCTCTTAAGGCGCGGCTTTTAAAAGCCGCGCCAACGTTGAGACGCCGTGGCGGGATCCCACGGATCCCCTGGCCACGGCGCCTTTTCTCCCCGGCGCAATCAAACGCCGGGGAGAAAATACGGCCCTAACCGGGAGCCGGAGGAACTGCGCATGTCGGAGCATGCGCAGTTCGGCTCCGGGCCGGGGTTGTGCCGGCGCAAGGACGCGCCGGCGATCAAACGCCCGGTTTGCCCCGCAGCTACAGGATGAACCACCAAGGTAGTTGGTTCAGTTTGCGGCGGCTTTTCCCGGGAATGGGCCAGTTCAGGTACGGAAGCAGGACGCTTCCCAGATGTTGTGGTGTGATCGCGCCGGTTTGATCCGGCCCCGAACTGGCCCGCTCCCGGACCAAATCGCCGCGTGTGAATGGAACCATAGAAGATTTAACCTCTAGGCAATGCTCCCTCTAAGCTGTGGAGTCTTGTGAGCAAAAATTCCACTTTGTGAGCTACTGGCATTAAAATTGTGAGCGAGCGATTTGGCTACTGCAAAAATTAGTTTGCTCTGGAGCCATCCTTCCAGACAAAAATGTGTGAGCTGGAGGCCAAAAAACTGAGCTAGCTCACACTAGTTCAGCTTAGCAGGAACACCAGTGACAAGGGGGTGGGTTTTTTGATATTGTTGCTGGGAAATGAATAAACCCGCACGTTTTGTGGGTGCCAGCAGTGGCCCAGTAGCCACACTTTAGAGGAGCCACAGAATCAGCTGGGTCAGCTCCATTTGCCCACAATGAGCAATATGTTTTATATTTGCAGCCTCATCAGGCAGGGGGCCAAAGCCTGATTTGACAGGGAATAGAGTCAATTATCTAATTTGCCCATCCCTTCACTTGCTGTTAGGAGCGCGTCATTTACACAAACCATCTGCCCTCTGCTTCCATCCCCAGAAAAGAATGGCCATTCATGCTTCCTTCAAGGGCTTCTACTTTCCAATTTTCCGGGGGGGGCTGGGGCTGGGCCAGAGGCATGGCTAAGTAATTAAAAGAACTGGGACCCAATGACATCATAGGGAGGAGCTAGTGACCATTTGCCCACAATGAGCAATATGTTTTATATTTGCAGCCTCATCAGGCAGGGGGCCAAAGCCTGATTTGACAGGGAATAGAGTCAATTATCTAATTTGCCCATCCCTTCACTTGCTGTTAGGAGCGCGTCATTTACACAAACCATCTGCCCTCTGCTTCCATCCCCAGAAAAGAATGGCCATTCATGCTTCCTTAAGATGCTTCTAGCACGCATAGTCTTTCTTTAAAGGGACAGAGGCCAGAAATAAAGATGCCCAAAAGATTGCCTGACCCATTTCTGTGGGGAAGAGATGGTCCACATGCAGCACATACTGGGGTCTCACTGAGAAATGGAATCTCACTCAATGAAATTAATGAGCAGTAGGCTTAGAACAGATAAAAGGAAGTACTTCTTCTGCCAAAGAAGAAGAGAGAGAAGAGACTGGATTTATACCTCGCCACTACCAAAAGGGAGTCTCTGAGCAGTTTACAATCTCCTTTCCCTTCCCCTCCCTACAACAGACACCCTGTGAGGTAGGTGAGGCTGAGAGAGCTCTTTTGAGGACTGCTCCTGAGAGAACAGCTCTGAAAGAAGTGTGATCTGGCTCTCAAGGACGTGGAGCAAAGTGGTCCACAGACCTAAGAAAATCCAGATTCGCAACCATGAAACAGGAAGTCCTATTCAAAATGCATACTAAGAAGTAGTGCTGGTGGGAAATCAAACCCGATTCTCCCAGATTAGAGTCTGCACTCCTAACCACTACACCAAACTGGTTCTCAAAAAAGAGTAATTAACACATGGAATTCACTGTGTCAGGAAGTGATGGCAGCTACAAGCATAGACAGCTTCAAGAGGGGACTGGATAAACATATGGAGCAGAGGTCCATGCATGGCTATTAGCCACAAGGTATAGATGGAACAATCTTTCTGGGGCAGTGATGCTCTGTATTCTTGGTGCTTGGGGGGCAACAGAGGGAGGGCTTCTGGAGTTCTGGCCCTGCCGGTTGGCTTCCTGATGGCATCTGGGTTTTGGCCACGGTATGTCACAGAGTGCTGAATTGGATGGGCCACTGGCCTGACCCAACATGGCTTCTCTTCAGTTCTTCTTAAATAAGAGCCGTATCTTTTAAAAAGGGCCAACCCGGCTCGATGTTCCACTAAACAACCATCCCTGGATTTTAAATTGAGTTTAAATTACGTCATTTATACTCTGCCTTTCTCCCCAGTGGGGACCCAAAGCCAATGACATTGTTCTCCTCTCCTCCATTTTATCCTCCAAACTACACCGTGAGGTAAAGTGAGGCTGAGAGTGTGACTGGCCCAGAGTTACCCATTGAGCTTCCATAGCAGAGAAGGGATCCAAACCTGGGTCTCCCAGATCCTGGTCCCACACTGTAAAGACCACACCATATGGGCTGATATCCCTCTCGGTAGGTGAACTCTTGTGTGGCCAAATTTATCCAAAGTTTGCTTATCAGTCATGTGAGAGAGGGACACCGAAAAGTGAATAGAAACTGTCAAGGGAAACACCAACAATTAAATTAGGAAGAGAAAATACTGTTTCCAGGGATCGACTCTCATTATTTCTAAATGTTTTGCAAGGTCTAGACAGTGCTTTTGTTTTTGGTCAGGAGGACCAAAATGACAGCAGGGGAAATGAGAGATGTTTCCTAATAAGATGGTTTCAGGTGGTGGGTAGTTGTGCTGGTCTGCAGTACAAGAGCTGGATTCGAGTTCAATAGCACTTTAGAGACAAACAAGATCTTGGGGGTATAAGCATCTGACAAAGGGAATGTTGGCCCTTGAAAGCTTATACCCCCAAAATCCTAAAAACGGCAGACTTTAATCTGGGCGAACCGGGTTTGATTCCCCACTCCTCCACATGCAGCCAGCTGGGTGACCTTGGGTCAGTTACAAGTTCTTTCAGAGACGTTCTCTCAAGAGCAGTCCTCGAAAGAGCTCTCTCAGCCCCACCTATCTCACAGGGTGTCCGTTGTGGGGAGGGGAAGGGAAAGGAGATTGGCAAGGGAGCTTGTAAGCTGCTCTGAGACTTCGAGTGAAGGGCCGGGTATGAATCCAATCTCTTCTTCTTCTGCAGAGCTGCTGCCTATCAGTGTGCCCAATCCCAGACCAAGGGCTGAGGTCAGCATACTTTGAGGAGGGGCTGCTGCCAGGGCCCAAGGTTTCTTGCAGGGCCCCCTGCTCACTCACTTGCTCGAGCTCAGCCACACATGGCCCATGCTGCATATACTGCCTGTGCCTGGCACCAGTGGAGAAACTCTGCAGTGGGTATGCCAGCCTCCGGGTGGGATCTGGGAGTCCTACTGCCTATGCCTGGCACCAGTGGAGAAACTCTGCCCAGTGGGTATGCCAGCCTCCGGGTGGGACCTGGGAGTCCTCCAGAATCACTGCTCATCTCCAGACTACAGGGATCAGTTCCCCTGGAGAAAAGGGATGCTTTAAAGGATGGACTCTATGGCCTTGTACCCCACTGAGGTCCCTGTCTTCAGGGGCAGATTAACCATTAAGCAAACTAAGCATGTAAGCACCAGGGCCAAAGGGGGCACTACAAAGTTGGGAAAAGGGTGAAAAGAACTTTATGTAGCCCAAGCTTGGCTTAGTTTGTACAGTATATTGTGTTATCATATGAATACATTTTTGTATTGTTGCAACCTGCATTGTACATCTGGTCAGACAGGTCAACAACTAAAATGGACTGGGTCAGTGTGGAAAGGAGGGGGAGCACCAAGATTGGTCAGTGCTCAGGGCACCAGTGAGCCTTAATCCGCCCCACCTGTCTTCCCCAGGCTCCAACCCCAGATCTCCACGAGTTCCCCCACCTGGGTTCGGCAATCCTGCCCCCATCCCCCATCAGTGGCCAGGAGGGACCCGTCAACCCTTACTGCCCAGGGGCCTCCAAAAACTTGAGCCAGGCCTGGTTGGACCAGTGGACTGACTAAACTGAGGGCAACTTCATGTATTCATCATGAGATAAAGTATATAGTTGAATGTGTGTGCTGACTGTAGAAAAATGTTCCATTTAAGAGCAACAATATCTGAGGATCTGAACATTCTGTGTGGTGTTAGATCTGGGATCGCTCTGTCATGCCTGCAAGACATTACTTGACAAAACCTGTCAGAAGCAGACCCTCTGCCTAGCAGATATAAGGCAATGCATATATAGAAGCCTGTGTTTACGTGCTTTCATTTTTCCCTCGAAAAAGCACAGTAGCTTTAAATTGTAGCCATTTAAGGAAAGAGTCTAGGAACCTTTGCCTCCACTGTATTTCAAAATGATTCTCATAGGACTCTGGGCTGGCCGGAAAATATGTTGACGAAAAATCACCACATCAAGATTATGCAGGGCGACTGCGCACGTAGCTCCCATCCAAGGACCTCTGCTTCCCTTCAACTCTTTATTGCGGAACGAAGGAGACAAATTCGTCTCACGCAGAAGCCTGGCTTCTTGCTGAAAGAAAACAACTAGCCCAGAAGATGCCTGGGACTTAAAGCACGTCATCAACTAGACAAACAACAGAAGAGTACAGCTTGCAATTTTGCAGTATACTAACCCCTTTAAAATATAGCTTATTAGTAACACTGGAATCCGCACGTGGAAATAATGAGGATTTTGCCCCTCCTCCCTATCCCCAATTTAATTTTAATCTTGTTTCACTTTAAATTTGTAAAATACTACATGATGGTGCTCATGTTATTCTGGGGTTTGTCCAGAAATGTCAACCTCCTGTTGGGGCCTGGAGATCTCCTGCTATTACAACTGATCTCCAGACCAGACAACATAGATCCCCTGAAGAAAATGGCTGCTTTGGAGGGTGGACTCTATGGTATTGTACCCTGCTGAGGTCCCTCCCTTCCTCAAACCCCGCCCTCTGCAGGCTCCACCCCCCAAATCTCCTGATATTTCCCCATCCAGACCTGGCAACACTCTT
>NW_015162487.1:1211021-1222979 GCF_001447785.1 Gekko japonicus | reverse complement strand
GGGGTTGGTTGGTGGGGGGGGGGGGGAGAGAGAGCTCTGTCCATAATAAGCAAGACTTTTATGGTTAAAGTTCTATGGAGAAATTGTCTGAGAATAGGGTTGCCAAGTCATTTTCTCTTACCGGCGGGGGAGCCTTGCCGGTCTCCAGGAGCTCTTTGTCAATGTGCGCGTGCACCGCCAGTACATCACCGGAAGTGACGCACGACGTCGATCACGTTGAGGGTGTGGCCCCGATCGTTGGAGGGAAAACCATAGAGTTTTCCCTCCGACGATCAGGGCTACGCCCCCAACGTGATCAACGTTGCACGTCACCTCCAGTGATGCAGCCACGCTGCACTTCGGGGGGCAGAGTTCCCCCAGGGGCCCGATTCTGTGGCGGCAGAAATCAGGCCTCCGAAGCGGAGGTTTACCCGCCCCCACTTGGCAGCCCTATTGTCTGGACATGAGCAATCTTTCACTCCAGCTTAACTGCAGGTCACCTAGAGGGAATGTGGATAGGCATGTCTGGGCTTGTCTGGGCAGGCCACCTAGTTGGAGCTTGAAGCCCCAGAACAAAGGCAGGCAGGATCCTGGAGACTGCCTGTGGATTGGCCCCTGAGGGCAGCCAGCCCATCTGGAGCCTGGAGGCCATTGGAACTCACCAATCGCATGAGGGCTGGGAGGGGCTTAGGTGTATGTAGTTAGGGCAGTTGCCCCATGTAAAGTGTTCCTGTTGAGTTGCAATAAACTGCTGCTTGTTGAAATTACTCTGCCCTCGCCTCTGCCATGTTAAACCCACTATTTAACAATATAGATCAGTTCCCCTGGAGAAAATGGCTGCTTTGGAGAGTGGGTGGTATGGCATTATGCCCCACTGAGGACCCTCCCCTCCCCAACCCCCACTTCCTGAGGCTCCACCCCCAAATCTCCAGGAATTCCCCCATCCAGAATCAGCAGACCTACAGTGGCACCTCCTCCAAAGAAACTCCACACCCCACGTATTATTATTTTTGAACCGCGATGTAACAGAAAGCTTTCTAGTGATCCTCCAGCTTCTACAGTCAGGCTAAGCCCATGATTACCTTTGGAATGTCGATGTATAAGCTTCAGCACTATGATCAGGAGCGTCTATCTGACAGCTGCACTGAACCGGATTCAGCCAGTTTGGACTTGGCAGAGGCAAGCCAAGTCACCATGAGTCAGCACTGATCTGATTGGCTGACCAATGTCTATATGTGGATGTGTGTCACTGCATGTTCTGTCTCGGATGGTGGATGGTATCTGGCGGAGCAGTTTGTTGGAGAGCTGTATATTTTGTAAATAAATTTCCTGTATATAGTAACCACTGGACTGTCTCAGTGTGGTTGACTATTGGAAAGCCTCTGGTGAGTGGAATGACTGCTGGTGAGTGCAAGTGTGACTGAGGTGCTGGTTCAACTTTTCCAAACGCGCTGTGTTTTATTATTCTTGAACCACAATGTAACAGAAAGCTTTCTAGTGATCCTCCAGCTTCTACAGTCAGGCTAAGCCCATGATTACCTTTATAACGTCTTGATGTTTGCAGAAGCGGGAAACGCAGAACAATTTCGTATTTCGGGATATTGGGCAAATATGGGTATATCTAAAAGGTAATGTAAAATGCGTAGGATTTTAGAGATCCTTTCTGAGTAATCCGAGTGTTTAAATCTATTGCCCAATAAGTTCACCTGACCGTTTTCCAGGGTTTGCAAGAGTTCATTTCCGAATTCAGAGGATGTGTTCATAAGATCTTGCAGTATAATTCCTATGGCTCCATCTTTGTTGGTATTCTATTTTGATGAGCAGCTAGCTGATGGGGGCATATTTATTCAAGACCTGACAACTGACAGTGTGGGGTGATGCTGACGACCCATGTCAAGACATGAACTGGACTACGGCAATGTTTTGCTAACCAAGAACGCAAACATAAAACGATGGCTGAATGAATGTAGTATTGGGATATTTGGTTAATATAGCAGAGTTTGCCCAGCTATAGAAGCCTGATACTGAGTGCAGGAAATAAATCTCCAGAGAAACATATTGCAAAAAAGGTAAACATACATTTTTTTTAAAGTAGATCCAGTTCACATTCAGGTTGTGGTCAAAAGAAGAGAAAGAAGCCAGCTTGTCCGGCATCATGTGTGTGGGAGTATGAGGGCATTGTCTCGACAGGAGAGATCTGCAGAGACATGTTTCTCCATGGAAGGCCATGTGAGGGGAGAGAGAGGACAAAGCGAGAGAGAGGAGGGGTCAGAGGGCAGCTCCCAGGTTAAGACAAAGAGAGGCATCCCATTCAAGGAGATAGCACCTATACACCCTTAGAGTGATGTAGCAGGGGCCCCCCCCCATGTCCAGACATGCTGAGTCGCTCACTCCAACGTGTACATGGAGGTGGAGTGGGGAGTAGGATAGTGGCAGGGAGCTCCAGGTGTGGCGCATGCAAATTCAGTTTAAGGTCAGAGTTTCTTTATGTACAACTGCCCAAAGCGCCCTCTATCATGAGACCCTTTCTTTTTTCCCCATAAGGGTGCTCGATTGTGTGTACAAAGTTCTATGTGAGTACAGTTCTATGTTCACGGGCTCTGTGCTGACCTTAACACAGCATACCATGGTGGTTGGGATCTGGGAGATCCAGTTTTGAATCCCCGTTCTGCCACGGGAAGTTCACAGCTTAGGGATGCCAATTCTTCAGTACTCACCAGCGGGGGAGCGTTGATCCGGTCCGGGAGCCGACGAGGGATGCATGTGCGCACGCGTCGCCAAAACGTCACAGGAAGTGACGCACGACGTAGAGCACGTTGGGGCGTGGCCCAGATCGTCGGCGCTGTCCGAAGACATTTCCGTGGTCATGGTGGCCAACATGACTAAACACCAAGGCACACGGAACGCTGTTCCCTTCCCACCGAAGTGGTACCTATTTATCTACTTGCAATTTCTTGCTTTCGAACTGCTAGGTTGGCAGGAGCTGGAACTAGAGACGGGAGCTCACTCCATCATGCGGCACCTGGGTCTCGAACTGCTGAACTACCGACCTTCCACAGCCTGCAGTTCAGCATCTTAACCACTTGAGCCACCGCAGCTTTTTCTTCTAGGAAAGCATTAATTTAAAAAACCCATTAAAAATACATTTCCACGGGTCACCTAAAATATGTGCCTTAACATTTTGCGTTCAACTACATATAATAGGTAATTTATTACATTAAATATATGTTACATGTAGTAGATCAATATATATAAATATAGAACCACACACGTGACTCTCCTGTACATATATGCAACTACAGTGACAAGAGAACGGGATCCATTACATTGGCGAGAACAAAGATATTGAATTCGTTTTAACTGGTGTCCCCATAAATTATGAATCTGTGTTATTGCAGAGGGGAGGCCAAGACGAAGACTGTATTTGTTTCTCACCTGCCTTTGTCCCAAGGTTAATATAAAATGTTTGTGTGTGTGGAGGAGGGGGGATTTCTGCTGCCGCAAGCCTATTTAAATCCCACTGCGGATTCTGAATAAAATATGCACAGCGGTAGTTTCTCTTGAGGGATTCCGTACAGGATCAAATATAGAGAGCTGTCGGGAGAGAGAGGCAGTCCTTGGAAGTGACACTTCCAACGGCTCGGGGTGATACGGGCCCCAAATCCTAAAAGACCAGTTCTTCCCGCATAAAATACCCATTGCTGTCACAAGGATTTCAGCAACAGGGAAAGAATGGCTTTGTAAATTGCCTGAGATTGTTCTCCGGGGAGAAGGGCAATGCAGGCAAGGGGCGGGGAAGGGGTCCCATTTGTTGCAGCGGATGCAAAATTTGATAAAGCAGCCTGCTAAATCGAGTTCTCTTAAATGCCAGCTGTCAGCCTTGTGAACTGTGATGTGCCTACATTCAGGGGCAGGGGTTGTCATGGGATCTCGAGGCTGGAGGGAAGAAGGGGTCTTCTTGAATAATACGCACACAGGTCACGATTCCAGGAGCAGCACTAGGAACGCCTTGTCCTTCCTGCACATGGAACTACGGTGACAAATAAGGGGGAGACGCTCACGGCCATCTCCAGAACCAGGAGGGTGAATGGGTTTTTGAGTTAAGGGAAAGATCTGGTGTGGATGGAGATTCCCTTCGCTGTGGGCAACATGGGAGGCAGTCATCAGTGACAGTGTCGCATCACTTCCGGGGGGGGGGACTGGAAGTGACATCAGTCCTCTCTAGGAATTGCTGGAAACTTTATGGTAAAACCATAGAGTACGTACTGATTCCTAGAGAGGTGTGATATCACACTGCCAGCCCAATGGCCATTTTTAAACATTTGTGTTCCACTGTCATGGTCTGTGGGCTGGAAATCCCCTACCACCACTGGAAGGCCTGGCAACTGGAGTCATGCATCCAGCAAAAGCAAGGCGGGCAGTTGAAGGAAGTAGTGTAGACTGGTGCAGAAAGCCAGGCCCACAGTGCCTGCCCATTAGACTTCAAGAATAGCCCTATAGTATGGGTACCAATTTTCTGCCTGCTATCATAGCTGTGGCTTTAACACCCTTCGGATGTGCAGATATTAGTAGGAACTAATGTTTATATTCCCCATCCTGGATGGCACAGGCTAGCCCAATCTCACCAGATCTCAGAAGCTAAACAGGGCCGGCCCTGGTCACTATCTGGCTTCTCTCTCTCTCTCTTTTTTATATGTGCATGTGTACATATGAACTACGTACTGCATCAGCTGCCACCAATTCAACATCTTAAAAGGCACCCTATTTTTTAAAAAAATGACATTTGAGATGAGACTTACTACTTAAATGTCTCTCTGTGCCTTAGTATCCCTCACTGTCCATCAATAGTTGCTGAACTGTTTAGGCATTGGAATCATTTGTTATGAGGGCTGGATTTGACATAAATGTCACTTTGTCGGGCCGGGCCATGCCATTGTAATGCCATATACAGGAGATATAAACTTCATAAAGAACACAGGCAACACAATTAATTATATTATTTTGTACTCAAAAAACAAACATGTGTAAAACATTAACACTCTTACAGTATTTCCTTGCAGTCTCTCCCTGATGCCCACCCTCCCACTTCCACCCTCCCATTTCCTTGCAGTCTCTCCCTGATGCCCACCCTCCCACTCATCAGCACTGGGACAGTATACAGGGACATAATGCACAGCCTCTGTCCCCTGGCCATAAAGTTAATGACCAGTTGCTCGTGGGCTGGATAAGAGCCCTGGATGGGCTGCTTTCGGCCCACGGGTCATATGTTTTACACCCCTGGTTTAGATCTGTATCAGTTCGCACACGTGTGCTCTGGCCCTGACTCACAGGAATTGTAATTTCCTCCCCATACATTCTCTATTCATTTCCTCCCCATACATTCTCGCCAGCAAATACACACAACGAAAATGCGCTTCAGAGATCTCCCTGTCCCACTCTTTGGAGAACTAATTGCAGCATTGTGTGTGGGGTGTGTGTGTGTGTGAATGACTCAGGGGAAAGACCCCCTGTTCCTTCCCCGGTCTCCAAGCAGCCGTGAGGAGCTTCTGATTAGTAAACCGGGGGTCTTCCACCTTTCCTTGGAAATATAGCATTTGCAGTTCAGTAGCATGCAAATGCAAGACATGGCTGTGGAATTTAAATATCTCCGTATCCCAGGGAGGTTCTGTTGTGCTGCAGGTAGGGTGGCTTGCCAGGCGGAGGTCTGAGTCAGCACTTCTGCAGCCAGGAGGTGATCGATCCCACAAGACAGTGACACAGCAGAAACAAATGGATAAATATAGACTTCTAAACTTTTAGCTTTGTGTCTTCCAAATCACATTTATTTGCCTGTTTCAGCTTTACAGGAGGACAAGGAGCAGACGTGACTTTCCAAGTGGAAATGAAATGAAATGAAATGAAAACAGCCCTGGAAATATGGATGGCATACCAAAAAAAAAAGATGATGAATTCAAAGATTCTTTCCCTCTTTCTGACTCCCCCCTCCCTTTTCCTGTATGCAGTTAGATACTCGGAAGCTGAGCACTGTCCAGGAGGCTGCATGAAAGCGGAGGTGGGGGTGGGGGGGAGGCTGACGCTTGATCTTCCTAATAGCCTCTGATTTTCCTTTAATGCACAAATTACATTCTGCAGAGGGTTCTCTCTGCCAGATGACAAAACCATCCAATTTAGTGGCATCAGCTGCAAAACACACCTCCCCACCAGCCCTGCTCGCTCTCAAGAATCTTCAGTTTTCCCCCTCTTAGAGGGGTGGTCGCAGGGATGATCTCTTTTTCACTTCACAGGAACCTGGTTGGAGGAGGCTGGGCAACCCCTATTTAGGGTTGCCAGCTCTGGGTTGGGAAATTCCTGGAGATTTTGGGGGTGGAGCCTGGGAAGGGTATGGTTTTTTAGGGGGAACCTCAGAAGGGTTTTCCAGGTCCATGTGGTCCCCACTGAAGGGGAGGGGCTAAGCTGGGGGGATTTACCAGTTGGGGGGAGCTAAGCTGGCATCACAGAGATGTCACTGATGATGCATCACCCAGCTGAAGTTCTCAGTGCAGAAAGAAAAGACATTTCAGCCAATAGAAAGCTGTTACCAGGATAGATCTCTAAACTGCAAGCTGTCAGCCACTTGAGATGACAGTTCTCAGCTGCTGCAAGTTAATCACTTCTGCCAGGCTAGGCAACAATTCTGATCACAAGCCAGCAGGTAGGGGTGATGCCTTCTATGTCAAGAAAGCTAACACTTAGGCAGGAAAACTCTCTTAAAGGAAACCAGTTTCTTGACACAGAGCTAGAAGGGTTCTTAGAGGTCACCTACTCCAATCCTCTTGCTCAGTGCAGGAATTATTCAGCTACAGGACCCCATTCTGCTTAAAGGAGTGCACGCCTTTTAAAAAATGTTTAGAAATGATTGAAAAAAGCATTTACGGGAGAAAGTCTTGTGGGGCTGTGCCTTTAAGAAAGGGGACGGAGCCCCCAAGAACCCAACCGTAGCTCTGGGCCTGATGATACAAGCCTTTTTTGCCACAGAGCTTTTGCCCAAATACCAGAGCATTTTGCATCACCAGCAATGTGATGATGTACCTTCCGGTGAACGCTGGAGAGACATTGCTGCAGTGCTTGCCTAGGCCTCCCTCCGCTGCCAGTAAGCCCCCCGACTGGCCAGTTGATCAGCAGTGGAGATGGCAGTGGGGACAAAGGATTCCCTGCCCCTCTCAGGAGCCCATTCAAAACAACAGGGACGACACAATGCAAAGAGTAATTGAAACCAAAAAGCACTGTGTGAACTAGAGTAGTTAATGACGCCTACAATAAACAATTGATACACATCACTGAAAGTTAGTGCAAATGATTATAATTACTATCGTTTCGCACTGATCACATAGTATAAAGTCATTCACAACTTAGCAACGGCCGTAACAAACAGTGTTGCTTTCTACTGGCAAGACCTCAAACGCTGAAGTTCAGAGAAACAATAAATTGTCCAAAGCCTTTTTTATCTCTTGTAAAGCAACACAGGTCGATTTGCCACAAAGACGAGACGAGACTGACGCAGACCGGATCAGACATTTCGTTTTCCTTCACCAGAGCCATCTTCAATATGGGAACTATTTGTAGTTTTGTGAGGGGGCTACTGGATTACTTTGAGAATTAAGGCTGACATTGTTGGTCAGCCCCATAGCCAGAATTTTTTCATGGGGGGGGAGTTGCCGGGGTGCCAGGGGCACTAATTAAATTAAAATTAGATTTAATTTAACAAAACAGGGGAGAGAGAGGGAGTGGAGGGGGAGGGGAAGGGGAGGAGGGGTTCCTTATCCTGGCTGGCTTCTTCCCCTTCAGTGCGCCTCCTTAAGCGCTCTCTATTTGTATTATATCTGTAAAAGGGTCTCATTGCCAGTGTCCTCTTGGGGGTGGGGAGAGAATTGTGGGGAGAAAAGACCATCTCTAAAAGACCATCCCTACCGAAGTAAAACTGCCAGCCCTCACCAAGCTGCTGTCCCGGTCCATCTGGGCAGCTGCAAATAGTGTGATCTGGGTGGCAGCCAACCACCCGAATGCACCCGCACCGCAGAGGACTGCCGGCGGCAGCAACGATAAAGCTGCCTCCTGGCCGTGGCTGGGGGTGAGGGGGAGGGATGGCGGCACAGAAGACTGGGTGTGGCAGGGCAGAAGATTGGGTGGGGGTAAGCTGAGACAGGCAGAGGCGACAGTAAGGGGGAAATCAAGTCCTGGGAAGCAATGCTCCCTCTAAGCTGTGGAGTCTGGTGAGCAGAAATTCTGCTTTGTGAGATATCAGCATTAAAGTTGTGAGCAAGCGTTTTGACTATGGCATAAATTAGTTTGCTCTGGAGCCATCCTTCCTGAGCGGAGACAAAAATGTGTGAGCCAGAGGCTAAAAAACTGTGAGCTAGCTCACACTCACTCAGCTTAGAGGGAACACTGCTGGGAAGTCCTGTGGAAGTCCCGTGGAAGATTGGACAATGCATTGGGAGGGCATTTACTCTGCACCGTGCAGTCCTAAAATCCAAGTACCGAACCTGCTTAGATGCCGAGATCTGACAAAATCAGGCTACCTTGTGCTGCCTTCCTTCCCCGGGCCATGTCTACAGCTTCCTTTTGGCAATGGCCCTGGCATTGACGGGAAACCGCTTGCTTGGAGATGAACTCTGCTGATGTTTTGTTGAATACTCACCACTGTTTCATTGGGGGGGGGGACATAGCCAATTTTACTTAAACATACTGCCCCACTTCCTGCCTATGTAGCTGTGCATCTTTTCCCTCCCCTTAATAATGAACAAAACCTCTCTTGTTATCCTTGCAAGGGATGACATATTCTTTCTGGAGGTATGTTTTTCATACTGCAGCATGTGAAGTGTGCATGTTAGGATTGCACAGTGCAGTGTAAATGCTCTCCCGATGCATTGTCCTTTCACAAGCAGCCCTTCCCCCCCAATTTCACCTGCATAGGAAGAAAAACTGCTGTAAATAGCAGTAAATCTTACCAACTGCCTTAATCCCAATCCCAGCTATATTTATTGACCAGTTACTTATGCATCTTTTTTGTGAGTATTGTGTGTGTGCATGCGTGCGTGCGCGTGCGTGCATGCGTGCGTGCCTGGAAGTCATGGTTTGACCTCTAGCCACCCGTAGTTGGGCTTGGATGTTCCAGAGAGGTGACTTACTGTTGCCTGCTTCTGCGTCCCAGCCCTGGTCTTCCTTGGAGGCTTCCCGTCCAAGTACTTGCCAGGGTCGGCCCTGCTTAATTTCTGAGATCTGACAAGATCAAGCTTGCCTGGGCTATCCAGGTCAGGGTGTTACTCATGCATCTTGACTCTAATTAGCCCTTCCTGGCAACTAACCCCCTCCCTCTCTGCCTATGTGTAAGGCTTGAGGAAATCTATTCACACAAGAGCTCATACCCAGAATTAGACCTTGTTGGACCTAAAAGTGCCGCTGGATTTAAACTTTGGGTGCTATCACACATACTAAATAACACATTTTCAATCCATTTTCAATTGTCACCCCTCAACTGTCATTTCTCCAAGCCCTTTCCTAGGTCTCCAAGACAGGACTGGCTGAAACATTGCCCAACACACCCCTGCAGTGCTTAGTATTCAGAGCGTGATGGAGGCCAGTAAAGTGAAAGGCATCAAGGTGAAAAGGCAACAGGGAAATGGTCACAAGTCAGGAGATGGGATAAGGGGACCAGGGTCTGCAACAAACCAAGGTGCCAACTCATATCCACTCTGACAATGCAATAACTGGACCTAACAACACCAGGCACACCATCTCAGGCTCATGCGCTTGTTTATCTTCCAGTGTTATATATGCCATCAAATGTCAACAATACCCTTCCACTCTCCATCAGACAAACAGGACATTCAAAACCACAACACTCAAAAACCAGTAGGAGAACCTTTTAATCTTCCAGGTCATTCTATTGCTGACCTAAAAGTGGCAGTTCTCAAATAAAGAAACTTCAAGAGGAAATCGCAATGCAAGATTGCTGCACTGGGGTTCATGCACAAGTTCAGAACAATGAGCCCCCCTCCGGAGCTGAGTAGGAAAGCAGGATTCTTGTCTCAATACGGATGTGAATTTTTTTGACCCCAAGTATTCCTCTCTAATCAAGTTGCTTACAATATACATGGGGCCTCTGCATCCTTTACAAGCATTCTTTTAGAACATCCCTACCACCTTCTGATGAGAATAAAAGGACTTAGATCTCCACTCTTGTTCATGTCTGATGGAAAAAAGTTTGACCCCAGCGGCACCTTTAAGGCCGACAAAGGTTAATTTGGGGTATAAACTTTGGTGCGCATGCACACTTCTTCAGGTACATTGAAACATTTCTGCAAGCCTTGGTGGGAGTTAGAGTTAAGATGCATAAGTAACTGGTTGATAAGTGTAGCTGAGATTGGATTAAAGTAGTTGGTAAAATCTGTAAATAGCAGTAAATCTTACCAACTGCCTTAATCCCAATCCCAGCTATATTTATTGCCCAGTTACTTATGCATCTTTTTTGTGAGTATTTTGTGTGTGTGTGTGTGTGTGTGTGTGCGTGCATGCCTAGAAGTCATGGTTTGACCTCTAGCCACCCCTAGTTGGGCTTGGATTTCCAGAGAGGTGACTTACTGTTGCCTGCCTCTGCATCTCAGCCCTGGGTCGGCCCTGCTTAGCTTCTGAGATCTGACAAGATCAAGCTTGCCTGGGCTATCCAGGTGAGGGTGTTACTCCTGCATCTTGACTCTAATTAGCCCTTCCTGGCAACTAACCCCCTCCCTCTCTGCCTACATGTAAGGCTGGAGGGAATCAATTCACACAAGAGCTCATACCCAGAAGTAGACCTTGTTGGACCTAAAAGTGCCGCTGGAGTCAAACTTTGGGTGCCATCACACATACTAAATAACGCATTTTCAATCCATTTTCAATGTACTTTGCAACTGGATTTCACTGTGTGAAATGGCAAGATCCACTTGCCAACGGTCACTGAAGTGGACTGAAACTGCACGATTTAGCACATGTGAGAGCACCCTTTTTTGTTCCACTGCTTCAGACCAACACAGCGGCCCACCTGAATCATGTCTGATGAAGGGACCTTCGACTCCCGGAAGCATGTACCCCAAAAACTTGTTGGTCTCTAAGGTGCTTCTGGTCTCGAATCCAACTCATTTATTTCTGTGGCTAACAATATGATAACAAAGCCCCAGCCTTCTCATTTCCACGGGCCCTGATCAGAGAAGAGAAGCCTTCCAGATCAGACAGGCAAGCGAGGGATGCTCTAGTGTGACTTGGATCCAGCCTGCTGACATGCCAGGCAAGAATGCCCAGAGGAGTCGCTCTGAGCTTGGGAAGCAGTGACAGAAGCAGGCAGGTAAAGGGCTGGGAGCTGGGGAATTCTGCAGAGGCGCCTGGATGGTGGAGAGCAGGCTGTCGGCACAGCTGGGCTCCAGGGGGGAAGCAGGCACTCGCCACGAGCAAATGACATTGTTTTCCCCCCACTGCGGCCTCTGCCTTAGTCCAATCTGATGCCCCAGTACACCAAAGCCAGGAGGTTGCCGCAAGCGCATGCAGCATCGGGTTATGTGCGGAAGCAGTGCCCAAGGATATGTAGCAGTTGTCTCGGAAGCGGCAGTACTGATGGGGTCCCTCTCGAGTGCATTAATGGCCTTTAAACAAAGCCCTCCCTCAGAACCATGTGGGAGTCGGAGGGCTACGCTCTGCATTCACCTTCCTCCTGGTGGAAAGGTCTTCTACCCTAGAACTATGATAAACAGCAGAAATATCACAGCGTTCAGCATGGTGTGTGTTGCCTCGGACTCCACAACTGCAGCATGTCTGAAGATGCCCTTTTTTCATTTCTCCTTAGTTTTATATGAGCTCCCCACCGCATTTGCTCATTTCTGTTGCACATTCCATTTGTTTTTTATGCAAAGAGAACATTAAAAAAACCCAGTACCCAGTTGAACTGGCACGGAGGAAATGGTAGGAAAG
>NW_015162487.1:1182171-1211011 GCF_001447785.1 Gekko japonicus | reverse complement strand
AAAGAGTGCGTACATCAAGTCTCATGGGTTTGATTTAGGAGGGGCCACAGCTCAATGGCAGAGCATCTGCTTGGCATACAGGAAGTCTCAGGTTCAATCCCCAGCCTCTCCAATTAAAAAGAATCAGGTCGGAGGTGATGTGAAAGACCAGTTTGATGTAGAGGTTAAGTGCGTGGACTCTAATCTGGGAGAACGGTTTGATTCCCCACTCCTCCACTTGAAGCTGCTGGATGACCTTGGGCAAGCCATAGTTCTCTCAGAGCTGTTCTCTCGAGGACAGTTCTGTTGTGGGGAAGGGAAGGGGAAAAAGTTTGTAAGCCGTTCTGGGAGTCCGAGTGAAGGGCGGGGTATAAATCCAATTTCTTCTTCTTCTTCGCTGAGACCCTGGAGAGCTGCCAGTGCTCTGAGTAGACAATACTGTCCTTGATTAATCAAGGGTCTGATTCAGTATAAGGCAGCTTCATGAGTTCATGTGATTTGCAAAGGGAAAAGTGAAAATTAAATGGTATTTCTCCCCCCACCCCAAGTCAAAACAGCCAGGTAGCAACATTTGGAAGTGCCCCTATATTGTGCCTATGCAAACATTGGAATAGAATAAAGCTTAACATCCTGAGAATTGTAGGGTGTCATGAGGGAGACCAGAAGTCCCAACATATTTTCTAAAAAGCTGGCATAATGTTGCCCCATTTGGACTAGGGCCATGATGAAGGATAGACTTGCTGCCTGTTCCTTATTGCGATAAAACGGTTCCATATTGAGCTTCAGTACTTGTAAAAGATGAGAGATGCACCATAACTGGGGAAAGCCACTGTAATTCGACACATTATGAGGAAACATCCTAAGAAATTGCTCGTAATGTTCTGACACACACAATGCATCATTTTCTTATGAAGTGTTTCTTATTTTGGAGCTCTTCAAGGGACAGCCCCCTCTCCCAACAAGAGGAGCAGAGTAGATCCATTCTGCCATACATGCCACTCTTCAAATAGAAATCGCTCCCTCCCTATAGGATGCTATAAGCCTCAGCAGGTGAAAAAGACAGGTACCAGGTAGATGCCTGTCTTTTTCCCTGCTGTGGTTGAATAGCTAGGGTTGCTAGCTCTAGGTTGGGAAATACCTGGAGATTTTGGAGGTGGAGCCTGAGGAGGGCGGGGTTTGGGGAGGGGAGGGACTCCTTCCAAAGTGGCCATTTTCTCCAGGTGGACTGATCTCTGTCACCTGGAAATCAGTTGTAATTCTTGGAAGTCTCCAGCCACCACCTGGAGGTTGTAAATATCTCATGTTTGTATAACCACCCGGAGGTTGGCAAACCTATGAATGGCAGCGGGGGGGGGGGGGGATTCTATCCCTCTCCCCTGCTCTGACTGCTTTTTAAACTTAAAATATGTTGAGAGATCCAGTCACTGATCTCTTACATCTTATGTAATTGTATCCTTAGCTTTCAGAGATTCCACACACACACACACACACACAACTACTTCCACAGGGGAAAAAAGCAAAATCTCTTCTGACACCACCAGGAGATATGGAAAGTGTTCCAGAGAAGAGAACAGAATGAAAGTAAATATGACACCGTAACTTGTATAATCAAGAAAGCTGTGTGGACAGTTTTAATGGTTGGGAGAAGGTGGAAATGTTGTACACAGAAAAACCTATAAAGACATTCTCTTTTCCCACTGCGGCCTCTGCTGCCCCAGTACACCAAAGCCAGGAGGTTGCCGCAAGCGCATGCAGCATCGGGTTATGTGCGGAAGCAGTGCCCAAGGATATGTAGCAGTTGTCTCGGAAGCGGTTAACTCTTCTGGTTGGGAGACCCCCTTATCAGTTAGATGACCTCCCCTTGTTGCTCCTCTCACTTCCCTTCCTTCATCTTAGGCAGCTGTGCAAAAATGGTAAGCAGGTTACCAGAATAAGTCATTTCTTAAGACTTGCAGAGAAAGATATAAAAGAGTACAGAGGATATGGTTTGGATTTTGATTGGTTAATCTCTGAAAATACTTTCCTGTTTCATGTAATGTTTTATTTCCCTAATTTCTCTGGCAGCTTTTAAAATGGGTTGTTGTTGTTTTTTGAAGAAGTGTTTCTCTTAGAGACCAACAAAATCACAAAAGGTAGAAACGCTGTTTACAGCGGAAATTACTCAGTTCAAAAAGTAAAGACGGGACTTAGCTATGAATGAAAGAAGCCACTGTTACTGTGCACCGGGATTTCCCATTTATTTTATTTTTTAAAAAAAAAACAGGAAATTTTACAAACAATGAGAAAACAGGTTCCTCGTTTTTTAATTCAAGCAATATAAAGCACAACTTTTGGGAACGACTTCCTTTTTCAGTTTCTCCCTGAAGACACCAAAAGAGGTTTTATTTGTTCCCCTCACAATAACTTTCCCTTCTATATGGCAGCCATCACGCTTCGTAACATTCCCTCGCGTATTGTGGCTTTTCCGTGGTGCGTTCTCTCTCTCCTACCAGCATCTAGTCAATGGCCCATCTACACCTTGGCCACTGGGACCAAAACCTCTGGCTGAATTATTGTCTCCTTTTCCCTCTTCTTGTGTTTTCTTCCTTGTTCTTGGTAAATCATTCTTTGCCATTGTGTCGGGCCCAGCCAAACAAACTGCTTACCCAGGAACTAGAAATGCAAACCACATTATCCTTTGCAGTTCTGTTACCCAGGCAAATTGCGATTTGAAACAGACCCATGAAGTGAGCCAAGGGTTGCCAGATGTTACTGCTTTGGGTGCCCCCCCCCCACTATGGGGACGTCAATTACTTTGCCGCTCCAATGTGGCCCAGCTTTTTTTAAATTTCAGAGCAACACAGTTGACACTAGACTATCAAAATTGTGCACACGAGACAAAATCTTTCCTAATCCCGGGGCAAAAATTCATAAATCTATGCAGAACTGAAGGACCGTTGGATCACATGGGTGCGTACATCAGTCTCTGGAAAAGTAACTGGAATCTCTGAATTATTAATCACTTGGGGTGACTAAAATGTGGTAGGGGCTGGGAAAGTACAGAATAAGTATCTGTCTAGGAATGCCAACTGCCTGAAGTTAAAAGTATCCTGCCTCTTTAAGAGAAGCTTTATATGTGGAAATGGGCAGCTGAAGCTTTTCTTGAAGGGGGGATACCAGCCTCTGTTAAAGGGACAGTACATATCTTTTTTCTCCAGCTAGTTCTGACATTGCACACCATCAGTGTGATCCTAAGCAGAATTCCTCCACTTTCTCTGCTGAAATCAGTGGGTTTATACTGGAGCAATGCTGCGCAGGAGCACACTGTATAAGGCCTGCTCAAAATCATTCAGGGTCCTACGAAAGCAGGCATTTCCTGTACATTTCTTTTGGCAGACATGAGGCCTATGCCGTTTTCGGTTATTTGTGTCTTTAGATTTTTATCCTGCCCATCCTCCAAGGAGCAGAAGTTAGCATATGTTATTCTCCCCCTCCATTTTGTATCCTCGCAGCAACTCTGTGAGGTAAGTTGGCCTGAGGGAGAAAGACTGGCCAAAAGTCAAGAGCTTCATGATGGAGCAGGGATTACAACTTGGGTTTCATCCTGTCCAACACGCCAAACACTGGCTGATTCTCTTCAAAGGTTCCAAGGAGGTGGAAATTAACAGTGTTTTGCTTCATAAACCATATTTTCGGCTTCTGTGGATACTTCAACAGTAGGCCCGTTAACATAATCAGCAGAAGGGGAAGCTATCAAGTTTCAAAAGGGATAAAATTGTTTCTGCTCTCAGGTGCTGCATTCATGTGCTATGGCAAGATCCATGTTTGCTACCCGGTTAATTACAGGTGTGGAGTTCTCTTACGTCAGCCGGTCTATAGTCAAGCTTGGCTACAGTGGAATCTGGCCTGTTGTTGTTTCCAGTTGATTTCTTTCTTATCCCGGTGACTAGCCGCGTCATCATCTTCGCCGCCAGCCCTTCCCATCCTCTGTGCCTCAGGAAACATACATGCGAATGATGCAATCCAGGCTGGAAATGAATCAGGGTCCCTTGGGAAGTGTCCCTGACTCACGCTTGTGAGGATTTTTGTCTTGGTGGGTCTCCAAAGGGTCCGGAATGGCATGACGTCATCGACTTTCAACTGGGAATAACTCGTAATTGGGGAAGGCAGCGTGGCTGGAGGAACTGTAGGGAGGGCAGGTGCACATTCTCCTCTGCTTCTCAGGGTTCAGTCACTGGCCACTGATTATTCTGGGATAGGACTCAAAGTGTGAGAAAGGCATTCTGGGGCAACATGGGAGCACTCGTCTGCCTCGTTGATAATTCAGCTGAGGGCCAATTAACGTCATCCGCAGAAGTGGGGACAACCAAATTTCAAAAGGGATGATATCATCGGGTGCTGTATTCATGTTCTAAGAGAAGAGCGTGCATGAACATGTATGTGTACTGCAGCAAAGAACACCCAATTCTGTTTGGCTGAAGGCTTCTTTATTAACTGTAGCCATTGGGTGGGTAACTTGTTTTTGGAATACGGGATAACACTTAACTAAGCTGCTTCTACAAAATTTGAGTCCCATGTGGCACCTTTAAGACCAACAGAGTTGTGTTCAAGGTATAAGCTTTCGTGTGTTTTCTGAGATTAGCTGGGTGTACTGTTGCCAGCCTCCAAGTGAGGCTTGGAGATCTCCCGCTATTACAACTGGTCTCCAGACAAATAGAGATCAGCTCCCCTGGAGAAAATGCCTGCTTTGGAGGATAGATTCTGTGGGTTGTGTTCAAGGTATAAGCTTCCGTGTGTTTTCTGAGATTAGGTGGGTGTACTGTTGCCAGCCTCCAAGTGGGGCTTGGAGATCTCCCACTATTACAACTGGTCTCCAGACAAATAGAGATCAGCTCCCCTGGAGAAAATGCCTGCTTTGGAGGATAGATTCTGTGGTATTGTACATTGCTGAGGTATTTCCTCTGCCTAAACCCCTCCCTCCCCAGGCTCCATCCCCAAAATCTCCAGGTATTTCCAGATCCACAGCTGGCAACCCTAGGTGGGTGGCAACTCAGGAGAGGGCCTTTTCTGTTGTGGCACCAAAGCTCTGGAACTGGAAAAAAGACTCATCCAGCCCCCTCCTGTTGCCATCTTCTGCCAGCAGGTAAGGACTTTCGTTTTGTGTGCTGTTCCCTCAGGGCCAAATTAGATGGATAGCATCCTTGTGGCCACGATGGGGACACCATTACCATTTTCAAGTGATTTTAAATTGCCATGATGGCCGTCTCCTGACTGGACCCACAACATGGCCCTCTTGTTCCCCCCCCCCTGCATCTTTTCAAGTGCTGAAGCAGCAACTGGGAGGGGGACTCGGGGAAATCAAGCTCTTGTGAGATTTTTAGATCACTTTAAAATGGAAGCAGCATACTTGTGGCAGTCATGAGGACACCACTGATTTAGTTTGACCCTCAGTGATCCTCCTGTCCTACGTTTTTATTGTTGTTTTTATGTATGTTTTAACTTGGGTTTTAATGGTTTAAATAATGTGTCTTTGTTTGGTTTTAATGGTTTTTGAGATGTGTTTTTATTACATATGTTTGTAATCTATTAGAAGCTTTGGTGGCCCTGATGATGGCAGAAAGGCAGGGTATAGATTTTATAAATAAAATAAGTAACAAGTAAACAGCCCATTCTGTTTCCTCGAGTCAGATGTCACAGGGAAGGAGCCCAGAAACTATCTCACTTTGCTGTCATTGCTAATAGCCAAGGGTAGATCTACCCTCCGTAAGTCTGTCCAATATCCCTTTTAAATCCATCTAAACCGATGTCCATCCCCACATCTCATGGTGATAAGTTCCACAAGTCCACTACACTCTCAGTAATAATTATCATGAGGCATTGGGTGTAGTACAGCCAGCCCAGGAGATCTTAAGATTGTCTGGCAGCCGGAAACTCTAGCTCTGTTTGTGGCAGGCTAGGTTTATTTTTGGGGCTGAGGGAGCTGTGACTGATCTAAGGTCACCCAGCTGGCTTCACATGGCATTCAGTGGGGAACTGAACCCGGTTCTCCAGATTAGAGTCTGCTGCTCTACACCAAATTCGCTTTCTATGCTCTCAATTATGATTACGAGAAAGAAGAAGAGTTGGTTTTTATATCCTAAGGAGTCAACCCTGAGGAGTCTCAAAGTGGCTTACAGTCGCCTTCCCTTCCTCTTCCCACAACAAGCACCTTGTAGGCAGGTGGGGCTGAGAGAGTTCTGAGAGAACCGTGACTGGCCTAAGGTCACCCATCTGGCTTCACGTGGAGGAGGAGTGGGGAATCATACCCGATTCTCCAGATTAGAGGCTGCCACTCTTAACCACTATACCACATGCTGGAAGGAAAAGATAAATTTTTTATGATGGGGTTAAGAAAATGTTTAAGGGGTTAATTCCCAGTTTAGAAATAAAGTAGAATTTTTAAAATATACTAAGAAAATAATGATAAAAACAGAAATAGTTTAATGTAGCCTGACTTGAGAACTTAGGTCAGGGGTGTCAAACATGCGGCCCGGGGGCCGGATCAGGCCCCCAGAGGGCTTCTATCAGGCCCACAGTGGAACTGGCTGTCTCCTGCTTCTTCTTCCACTTCTGCTGCTGCTGCGTCGTCGTACGTTTTGCAGCTTACAGATACACACCTGAACAGCATACTCAAGATTGCAACAGCACAGACCTTTGGTGCAATAATTCAGAGCAAGAGGTGTCAGTTATCAGACACTGTGAAATAAACAAAATATTGCAAGAGTGCTAATGTTTTAAGCATGTTTTTTCTTTAAGTAAAAAAACCACCTTTGTGTTTGTGTCCTTTATAATGTTTATATCTCCGCTACCTGGCATTACATTTTATGACACACTCATTTATGTCAGATATGGCCCTCATAACAAATGAGTTTGACACCCCTCCTTTAGGTCAAATGAGTTGGCCATTAAAGGGAAGGGAAATCAACTACCCATTGTAGGATGTGGCTTTGCCTTTTGTTGCTCTTGAATCTACATAAAGCCTTTCTTTGTGCAACATTTTAGACATACTTCTACATATAGGCAAGAATCCCAAGAATACTTTAGGCATACTCACAGAGTCGATTCCACCTGCAGGGTGTTTTCTTCGTTTACAGTATCCTGCCCTTCACTGAGTTAAAAGCTTGGAAAAGGATACTTATGCTTTTGGGTTGAAGATACACTAGAAAAATATAATTGGCCAGAACAGGATATTAATAGTGCAAAATCTAGCTCAGCAACTGCTGTGTGTGAAATGGCAGGCTGTGAACACCCCATGTGTTCATGTACATGAATTTAGCTGCATTTCAGATCGGGACAAGATAGCTCCTTTCCTGCTCTGAGGCTTTTGCTGCCAGAGACTGGGGACAGAGGCTTAAAGGCCCCGTTCACATGGAGAAGTTGCCATGCTGAAGACACGGATGATAGGCGGATTTTCCGGGCGTGATCACACCGCAACATCTGAGCCACTCTGAGACCCCTTTTGGTAGTGAAGGGCAGGGTATAAATCCAATATCTTCTTCTTCCTCTTCTACACCAGGTGACAGGACTCCTTTTGTAAGCAAAAGAGAATTGTTCATGTGCCTCTGACAGGATTCTGAGAGGAGGGGGGAAGTTGGGACTGGAGGCTAGGGTTGCCAACATCCAAGTGGGGCCTGGAGATCTCCCATGTTTACATCTCATCACCAGTCTACGGAGATCAGTTGCCCTGGAGAAAATGGTTGCTTTGGAGGGTGGACTCTATGGCATTGTACCCCAGTGAGGTCCCTCCCCTCCCCAAACCCTGCACTTCCCAGACTCCAACCCCAAATCTCCAGGAATTTCACACCCCAGAGTTGGCAACCTTACCAAGGATGTCCTTCCTTTGAAGTCAATTTTCCCCAACCACTTTCTTCATTTTGACTGAGCCCCGCATTTTACAACTACTTTACCTGAAGAGGGAATTTAACCTAACAAGAGGTATCTGCTTTATATCATATACGAAGAAAGCCTCTGTGGAAAGCTTCTGTCATCTGAGATATTTTGACCTTTGAGTTTTGCTGGAAGTGGTGGTTACAGGTGACCTCCGACTTACAAAAATCCACATGGATTTTGTGTTCCAACTTCATTCTTCCCTTTATATGCTTTTGCATGCCTTCCCATATAAAGAACAAAAGGGATTGGAATCAATCCACAATCCACCGTACCGATAAGGCCATTGTTCATTAGTAAACAGACACAAAGGGCGGCCATTTTGCGTAGGACCATCTCTTCAGCTTTCCCATGGTAACCATTTCTCAGTTACATAACTCCCTCCCCCACCCATTCCTTCTTCTTTCTTCTCCATCAGCTTCCCACATCGGTATTGATCTGAACTTAGCTTGGTTACTGTCTTTCAAAGGGCAACTGCAAAAGCGATTAAAGTGTAACCAGAGAGCTCTTGTAGCTGAGAGAGAGGAAGTTCATGTTTCCTTGTTTGCTTGTCAGAGACTGAGCTTTGGTCACCTCCGATCTGTTAAGAGCATTTAGAAAACATCTTTGGTAGTTGTGGCTACCAAACAGTCCTCCAATCCCTCCCCCTCTCACTTTAACAACTTCCATCAATAACATACCATCACTTCCTGGAATTCCATGGGAACAGGAAACAGAAAATTCTGTGCCAACTCAAATACCAGCAAAACAAAACAAAAAAACCCCCTGACAGTTAGGGGGTCTATATAAGCCACGGAGAGTAAAGAACAGGCTTCTTTCTAGAATGTTAAGCATTGGAAAATACAGTTTGAATTAGAATCATAGAGTTGGAAGGGGCCATACAGGCCATCTAGTCCAACCCTTTGCTCCGGGTAGGATCAGTCTAGAGTAGGCTTGCCAAGTCCCCCTGGGGGGTGGGGAAACCCCCACCCAAGAGGCCTGTTACCTGCCGCCGGTGGATCAGGCCCCGGGGGGAACCCCACCCCCAAAGCACGTGATGTGCCCGGCATCAGCACATCACCCGGAAGTGATGCAGTCGCGTCGGGGGCGGGGCCGCGGTCATCCGAGGGAAAACTCTATGGTTTTCCCTTGGATGATTGTGGCCCCGCCCCCGGTGTGCCCAACGTGGTCGCGTCACTTCCGCGCGTGCACTCCCGGACCGGCACTGGACTCCCCCGGTATACAGAGGGTAAGGACTTGCCAACCCTAGTTTAGAGTAACCTTGACAAGCGTTTGTCTAGCTGCTGCTTGAAGACTGCCAGTGAAGGGGAGCTCACCACCTCCCTAGGCAGCCAATTCCACTGTAAAACTACTCTTATTGTAAAAAAACCAAATTCTTAATATCCAGCCAATACCTTTTCACCCATAAATTAAAACCATTGTAGCAAGTCCTATCCTCCATTGCCAACAGAAGCAGCTCCCTGCCCTCCTCTGACAGCCCTTCAAATACTTAAAGAGAGCAATCCCGTCCCCCCTCAACCTCTTCTTCTCCAGACTGAACATTCCCAAATCCCTCAGCCTTTCCTCATAGGGCTTGGTCTCCAGGCCCCCAATCATCCTTGTCGCTCTCCTCTGCACCCGCTCCATTCTGTCCACATCCTTTTTGAAGCGAGGCTTCCAGAACTGCACACAATACTCCAAGTGCTGCCTGACCAATGTGGTGTACAGTAGGACAATCACATCTTGCGATTTGGATGTTATGCCTCTGTTGCTACACCCAAAGACTGCATTAGCCTTTTTTGCCGCTGCATCACACCGACTGCTCATATTTAGCTTACTTTCCACCTATACCACAAGATCTTGTTCACATACCCTCCATTGGAGGGTTTTTAAAAAATATTTATGTATAGTTAGATCCAATGGTCCCTCTAAGCTGTGGAGTCTTGTGAGCTACTGGCATTAAATTGTGAGCGAGCAATTTGGCTACTGCATAGATTAGCTTGTCTGGTGCCATCCTTCCTGAGTTAAAACAAAAATGTGTGAGCTGGAGGCTAAAAAACTGTGAGCTAGCTCACACTAACTCAGCTTGGAGGGAACACTGGTTAGATCTTGCTCACACATTACCCTGGACCACCGGGTTTTGTTTCTGTTCATTCTAAGTTCTGATTCGCACCATTTGCCTATCTCTCTTTTAGAGAGGGGAGGGGGGCATGTATGTGTGAGCAATTTCACCAATAGGGTTGCCTACTGCACCTTGGGAAATTCCTGGAGATTTGGGAGTGGCGCCCCAGGAGGGTGGAGTCTGGAAAAGTGGGGGAGTTCAGTGGGAATGTGACCTTTATGGTAATACTGATATTATGTATTTCTTTAATTCATTTCTACCCTGCCTTTCTCCTCAATAGGGATCTGAAGCAAGTTACAACACTCTCCTCACCTCCATTTTATCCTCACAACAACCCTGTGAGGTAGGTTAGGCTGACAGTGTGTGACTGGCGCAAGGTCACCCACCAAGTGTCGTGGGCAGATTCAAACCCAGGTCTCTCACATCCTAGCTTGATCTGTCAGATTTTAGCTTGACAAATTACTACACCATACCGGGTTTTGGTTGACTGGGGCCCCGGGCATACGGGCCGGCTGAAACGCGGCTACTCCGAGCCGCTCCAAACTTGCTACGCCGCGGCGGGATCCCACGGATCCCGGGATGCGGCGGCGCAAGGACGCGCCGCCGATCCCACAGCCCTGCCTGCGCCGCACCAGTGGTTGCAACCACCTAGAGAGGTGGTTGTTTTTTGCGGCGCGGTATGGGCCATTGGAACGGATCGGGGACGGAGACGGCACGCTCGCCAGATGTTGAGGTGAGATCGCGCCTGTTTGCTCCGCCCCGGTTCCGTCCCGCTCCCGGCCCAAATGGGCTCGTATGGACGGGGCCTGGGTTTGGCTAGGCAAGGACTGTTTTCTGAAGATGTCAAACTAATGGGAGCTGATTGTTTTACCATTTCAAGCCATATGCAAAAGCGGTCTATAAATATTTTGGATTTTTTAAAAAATTAGATAAGTGATGTGCAGATAAAGGGGCTGTTGGGAATAAAAACGCAGAGGAAACAAACCCTGACTAATGAATGGCTTCCTTTGTCCCAAACATTAATTATGAAGCTAAGTGCTGTGGCCAGCATGTAGGATAAATTCCAAAACGATCCAGCGAACAGCGAGCAGAGAGGCCAGAGTGGTCATGATTTCCTCATCAATCAGAAGATCAATCCAATAACTTCTGGCCAGTCCACATTATCATGCTATTAAGCTGCTATTAGGGCAAGCCATGAAGCTGAGTTCGGCCGGTTCCATGGGTTGATATCGGCGGCCATCACAAGCTGCAATCCTTCACCGGCCTTTTAAAGGCCTCGCGCACCCTTTAAAACACCGCTACGGCAATCTCGCTGATACAGCTCGGAATCCTTGACCTCCCCCTTTACTACCGCAGGTGCTCTTGGTCCAAAATTAATCACAGCAGGGGCTCGATCAATCTGCGAGATCAATAGAAGCCATTTAGGCTGCTCCTTGCTGGGGGCTGTCCCTGGGGGGATAATCGAGGGACCTTTGACCTCTGCTTAGGGGCTTGCTCGACAGAGGGGTCTGAAAGATCCAATAAGAACAACTACCTCCTTCCATGCAATGGGGATCATGTGTGTGTTGCTGTTGATTCCGTTATGAAAACCATCCCTGAGAAACACCGCTACGACTGGAGCATTAAAGAGATCTTGGATATATAGGGTTGCCAGCTCCGGGTTAGGAAATACCTGGAGATTTGGGGGGTGAAGCCTGAGGATGGCAGGGTTTGGGGAGAGGAGGGACTTCAGTGTGGTATAACGCCATAGAGTCCACCTTCCAAAGTGCCATTTTCTCCAAGTGAGCTGATCTCTGTCACCTGGAGATCATTTGTAATCCCAGGAGGACTCCAGGCACTACTGGGAGGTTGGCAACCATAATTATGAACCATCGTGATTTTTGTTGTTGTGTACCATTTCCCCCTCACATTTCTTATGTTCTTTCCCACTTGTATATACCTCCCAAAGAGCTGTTTCCTAGTCCCTACTAGGGCTTGTAGGTTTCCCACTATAGCAGGGGCTATATGTCGTCTAAGGAGCTGCGGTGGCTCAAGTGGTTAAGACACTGAACTGCAGGCTGTGGAAGGCTGGTAGTTCGGCAGTTCGAGACCGGGCTGCTGCATGACGGAGTGAGCTCCCGTCTCTAGTTCCAGCTCCTGCCAACCTAGCAGTTCGAAAGCAAGACATTGCAAGTAGATAAATAGGTACCACTTCGGTGGGAAGGTAACGGCGTTCCGTGCGCCTTGGTGTTTAGTCATGCCGGCCACATGACCACGGAAACGTCTTCGGACAGCGCTGGCTCTTTGGCTTTGAAACGGAGATGAGCACCGCAACCCTAGAGCCGGATTCGACTGGCTTTCGAGCAAGGGAACCTTTACCTTTATATGAGGTTTATGAGGTCACAAAGAATCAGATTTGACTGTGCGACTGAACAGCAACAACAAAATAGTGGGAAATCTCCTGCCAGTAGTCCCCAACCCCTGCTGCCACTTGGTAAGGTGGAAGAGGGGGAAAAAACAGTGTAGAAATCAGCACTGCAACAACATCACTTCCAGGGTAAAGCTGGAACTGACATCATTGCATTGGTGCAACACTCTAGGATTCACCTGAATCTCTATTGTAAAACACATAGAGTGAATTCTAGAGTGTCGCACTAGTGCCATGACATCACTTCTGGGTTCACCCCAGAAGTGATGTCATGGAATTGCCACAGTGCCACCACCCTTGTCCCTGCCCCTGTCTCCTCCCTAGTCCCTACCCTCTGTCCAATATCACACAATGATTTGTGAGTTATCGCATTAGGGCTAGACTCAAGGGGCATTTAGTGAGTCCACTGAGGAAACCTATTTGTATCCCATGGAAAAGGTGGGTTTCCCCGCATAACAGCCCCCGGGACTGTTTCAGACTGAGAAAATGGCACATGGGAAGTCCAAAGCCACTTCTCCCAGTGTAGCACGTTCCTGATCCCAATCAAGCCCAGCACAAACAGGGACTGAGAAGAACCTACAACTTACGTGCAACTGTATTCCTCTGGCAAAGAATGGGGATCTAGATGCAACCTGTGTATTACTCCCTAATGTGTGGTGTGATTTAACTGGGATATGTGAGGAGTAACAGCATCTGAGGTAACTGTGGTGTGGTTCTGAAAGAAAGCAAAATGGTTACATGAAAACTATTAAGATGCTAGAATTAGGTGCAATTAATCTAGAGGGGGGAAACATATGTATATTTAATATGAATGTTAAAAAAACTGGGATTTTAGTACTGAGGTAATATCATTTGCGTTCTGCTTTTAAAAAAGATGTCTAGTCCCCCAACCCCTTAATCACATTTTTCTTTAATTTTTTCTTTTTTTGGAATTGCTTCTTGGACACATGTCCTGCAATTCCATGCAGCTAATTTATGTGTAGATTTATTTTATTAACATCGCCTGTTCTAATGAGAACATTGCCTACCAGAGATGTGCACGTCTTTCAATTGCTATATTATATTTCCATACGCTCTTAAAGCCCTGTCCAGCTCGTTAACTGCTGTTCCATTCCGGGGGGGGGGGGGGAGACCTTCTTTAACTGTACATATATGGTAAATAATTGATACCTGCCATATGTTACTAATCTTCTCTCCCTTTCTTTGGCCCCCCTCAGAGGTCTTTCTCTTTCTTTTCGATTTCACCCCCAATTGCCCATTGTTCTTTTCTTAATCGTGCCCTTTTCTTTCTGGCTTTATTTGGCAGTCTTCTCTGGGCCTTTTGTCTTCACAGACTGGATTTTACTCAGACTTTAATGTGGCTGTGAAAGACTTATCTGAGTGTAGATGGAACTAGACCCGTCACGGTCTTTAGCAACTTCTGGCTGCTGTAAATTGTGTGTATGTTTTGACATTGATTTTAATGAAAGAGGATTTTGCTTCAAGTTCTTTCTGGAGTACACCCACCCCCCATTTCCCTCCATTAGTAGGACTCCTGTTTACCTGCCCAGGTCAGAGAATCACTGTCCCCCCAGCCCTAGTTTCCCATCCCTGAGGAACTGAGGAGTGGAAGAAAGATGGCCCCCTGTGACGGATTGCAAAGAAAAGCAGGCTTTTTAAAATGCTGCTTGGGACAGAGAGTCAAGTAGGTTATATCATCCCTGGAGAGAAGAGCTTATGTGATTGGCTGCTCTACTCACTCTCTGTTTGGCCAGCATCAGCCGAGAGCGGAAATAAAACAACTGATCTGGAGGTGATCATTCACCTTTTGAGACACTTTTGGTCTTGGTCTGAAAACTAATGTCTGGATCAGTAGCCAAAGGGTTTGGCCTCTGAGGGAAGAGACTTTGGGAGTCAGTGATTTCTGTCAGGGAATTGTCAGAAAAGTATATCTACAGAGAGAAGAATAAGAACCCCATTGCCTTAAATATATTCAGGGCTATTTTTGGGCAGGAACGCACAGGAACCGAGTTCCGGCTGGCTCCTGAGTTGGCCACGCCCAGCAGGAACTCATTAGCATAATAGGCCACACCCAAAAGCAGAAATTCATTAGGATTGGCTACATTAGGGGTGTGTGGCCTAACATGCAAAGGAGCTCCTGCTACAAAAAAAGCCCTGGGTTTTGACAACAACCAAGGTAAACAGAATAAGAAGGAAAAGGTGGGTGTGGCTGGATGACCACACTTCTGGTAACATGGGGGTGTGGCCTAATGTGCTAATGAGCGGTGCTGTCAGGGTGTGGCCTAATATGCTAATAATTTTTGTTGTTGGGTGTGGCCTATTATGCTAATGAGTTCCTGCTGGGCTTTTTCTACAAAAAGAGCCCTACTCTGAGGGAGAATTTAGATTCTCAGTCAAGAAAGCTACAGAACAGCTTTATACAGATAACGGATACTGGAGAAGGATTTGGCAGAAGTTCTGGGTAGTTAGAGAGAACTCCCATGCAAGCCAAATAGTAAAAGGAGTTATTGCTTCTTAGGGACAAGGTGAATAACTTCCTGCCAGTGAAAGGGATTGGGAAGAGAACCCTGGTCTGTGGTAAAGGGGAGAAGCTTAGACACCTCAGGTGTTATTGAAAAGTTGTAATATGTAAAGGGAAAAACTAGCTCTCTGAAGGGAAAAACCTAGAAGCACTAAGACATAAGAACATAAGAGACGCCAATGTTGGATCAGGCCAAAGACCCATCCAGTCCAACACTCTGTCACACAGTGGCCAAAAATACCAGGTGCCACCAGGAGGTCCACCAGTGGGGTCAGGACATTAGAAGCCCTCCCACTGTTGACCCCCCCCCAAGCACCAAGAAGCCAAAGCATCACTTGCCCCAGAGTCCCTATCTATACCTTGTGGCTAATAGCCTTGTGGCTATTCTCTAAGAAACTGTATTCAAGATTCTGTGTAACAGCTAAAATGTGTAATAAGCAAAAACCTCTCACTGAAAAGAACTTGAAACTCAGAAATTAAGCTTCAGCAACGCTCTCATGTATGTTCAAAAGCCTCAATTCTATCTATATTAGAAATTTTTATCTCAGCAACCTCCGTACTTGGAATCTTCATAATTATATATATCCCTGCCTGTTTAATAAAATCTTTATTATGTTTTTGAAAGTTAATCTGCCTTAAGTGCCATTTCACAAGGGTTTATAAAGCACGACAGCACCTTTCCCCCCCTCAAGTTCCTGTTCTGGGTCTAAAGCCTAAACAAATATCAGTGATAGGGTGGGAAAATTTAAGCTTATCAAACAAAGAAGAAAGACACGCTACTGGAGGGTGACTCAGTTACTGAGGGAACTAAGATATTTTTGGCAGGAAAATTCTGCCTGGGTGTTGGGAAGGGGAGAGGGATCTGTCATACCTCCATATAGCAACACTCTAGGATTTTCCACTAATATCTGTGGTAAAGAGTATAGAGACTAGTACGGAAAGCAACTTAGAGCATTACCCAGAATCACATCGGCCCAACTCTGTCCTCCCTAGGCACTTCCCCTTCAAAGCTCTCAGCATTTGCCAAGGCCGTGTTGAGAATCCTATCCAATAAGGGTGTTTTGCTCATGGCAACTTTCTTCTCTGGATTCAGTTTCATGTGGGGGAAAGGCTTCTCTTACATGTGCTTTGTCATGCGTGGGCCTGTTTCACTCCACATACATCAGCTGGGAAGCAATGGTTTTTTGGTGTCATTTTCACCTGTGTGTGTGTGCTTCCCCTGCCTCTTTTCACTTCTGCATGCCTGTGTACCCCCAAAAAAATGTGTAATAAGCCACAGAATAAGGATAGCAATGTGAAGTTTTTTACTCTTATGATTATCGTGGATGACTGACCGAATCCTCCTTAGGATACAATATAGTAAACCCTCTCCTGGGTTTTGTAACTGCTAAAAAGAAAAACAGAAGGGATTCTAGCAGGGGAGGAGGTGGGGAGGACCCTGACAGTTCTAAGGGTACCTGAGGAACATCCCTCTGACTTTGTTTCCCTTCCCCAGAAACTTAAGGGCTGCATGTGCCCAGAGATGGGAGCGGAAGAGCTCTTATTGTTTGGTTCCGCTAATGGCTATAGCCTAGTGCAGAGGAACTGCGAAGGCAGAGTGATTTCAACAAGCAGCGGTTTATTGCACCTCAACAGGAATGCTTTACGTGGGGCAACTGCCCTAACTATATACACCTAAGCCACTCCCAGCCCCCATGCGATTGGTGAGTTCCAATGGCCTCCAGTCTCCAGATTGGCTGGCTGCCCCCAGGGGCCGATCTGCAGGCAGGTTCCAGGATCCTGCCTGCCTTTGTTCTGGGGCTTCAAGCTCCAACTAGGCGGCCTGCCAGACAAGTCCAGGCATGCCTCCAGCAGCAGAAGATGGAGTTGAAGATTTCTCATGTCCAGACGTAACAGGAACTTCTTCCAGGAGAGAGAAGACCTGCTCATACTGGGAAGCCTCCCTTCCCCTTCTATTGCATTTTCCCTTTTTTTGCTTCAGGTCCCCACTGGGCAAAAAAGCAGGGTACAAATAACTAAATGAATAAATAAATATTACAGGTCTTCTCTTTGGGTTTCCAACCTCCAGGTGGTGACTGGAGATCTCCTGGAATTAGGTGACATAGATCAGTTCCTCTGGATAAACTGGCTGCTTTGAAGGTGGACTGCATGGCGTTATATCCTGCTGAGGTCCCTTCTCTCCCCAAAGCCTCCCCTCCTCAGGCTCCGCCCCCAAATCTCCCAGTATTCCCCAGCCCAGAGCTGGCAACCCTATCTTCTCTCCCCAGCTGTTCAGTCCAAAGATCCTTCTAGCCCAAATCTATGGGCAGGAACAGAACAGGAGGAAGAGGAGGAGGAGGAGATTGGATTTATACCCTGCCCTTCACTCTGAGTGTCAGAGTGGCTTACACTCTACTTTCCTTTCCCCTCCCCACAACAGATACCCTGTGAGCAATGTTCCCTCTAAGCTGTGGAGTCTGGTGAGCAAAAATTCTACTTTGTGAGCTACTGGCATTAAAGTTGTGAGCGAGCAATTTGGCTGCTGCATCAATTAGTTTTCTCTGAAGCCATCTTTCCTGGGCTAAGAAAAAAATGTGTGAGCCGGTGACTAAAAACATGTGAGCTAGCTCACACTAACTCATCTTAGAGGGAACACTGCCTGTGAGGTAGGTGGGGCTGAGAGAGCTCTTTTGAGGACTGTTTGTGAGAGAGCAGCTCTGAGAGAACTTGTCACCTACCCAAGGTCATACCAGCAGCTGCATGTGGAGGAGTGGGGAATCAAACCTGGTTCTCCCAGATTAGAGTCCACGCTCTTAACCACTACACCAAACTGGCTCTCCACACCAAACTGGGTCTCCTTGGGATGCAAAGGGACCTCCTACATACATAACACATCAGCTTCTGCCTCTGGGAGTATTGTGGCCCTGCAGACAGGCTAAAAGGCGTCACTGTATCTTAACACAAGGCAGAAGTTTCATTTCTCCTCATTCTTGTGGAGTGGCATTGCTTAGACTGAAGTCTTTGCCTAGGAAGGAATGGTGAAAGAAGAGGAACTTTTTTTGCCTTCTAGCTCTAAGGGATTCTCTTTTGGCAACTGGTTTGTGGTGTTCCACAATACACAGTATGATCTTCATGTTCCTGGACGTCCACTAACACGTGAAGCTGCCTCATACTTAATCAGCCCCTTGGTCCATCAAGGTCAGTAGTATTGTCTGCTCACACTGGCAGCGGCTCTCAGGCAGAAGAGGTCTTTCACATCGCATCCTACCTCGTCCTTTTAACTGAAGAGGCCGGGGACTGAACCTGGGACCTTCCGCATGCCAAGCAGAGGCTCTTTCACTGAGCCACGGCCCCTCTCTAATATCTACCTGAATAATAGCTAATAATATTTGTTTACTATCTAACTGAAGCACACTGGCTATTTTGCAAATATGAAAACAAACACAGAAATAGTAAAATCTACAAACATGAACAACGAAAAATGATACATAGCCAAATAAGACCATGCCAGTGTAATATTACAGGCAACAATAAAACCAAGTCAGGAAATTGTCAGGAAAGGAAGAGTAAAAAGTGAGTCAACAGTTAAATTTCTAATGAACAATTTTATTTTATTTTATTTTATTCGTGTGTTACAAGGTAACACACAGCTCCTGTAGTGTTTGGGAAATTCTACCAAAAAATTCCAGGAAGTCAGGAGAAATGTACCTATTTTACATTTCCCAATTTGAGACACTGAGTTAGTGTGCAATCTATTTTTCTTTTTTGCTATGAAAAAGTCCCTGGTTTTCCCATACCACTATAACAAAGAGTTACTCAAAAGGAAGTCCCATTTAATTCATCTGGGCTTACTCTCAGAGGAAAGAGGAAGAGAGAGGGCCTGCCTAGTTAGTTTAGGGCAGAGTTCAGATTCAAGCAGAGATGTCCCGATTATTAGATTGGCGTCTTTGCCAGCACACCCAGCTGTATGAAGCAGCAACCGTCAGCTGCCAAAGGTGCTCTGTACATGCTCTGAGGCATTGTTTCCTCATCTCATGGCAGGTGTGTGATCTGTCCTTTGAGGCAAACCCTGAATAGCCGTCATTTTTGTTGGTGACTGAGACAAAAACAGTTGCTTTTCATGAGGCGTTTTTTTGACGGGCAGGCTGTTTTGGTTGTCTTCAGTAAAAGGAAATGCCTCCGTGAGGCAAAATCAGAAGCGTCCTCTAACACTGTCTATCGCTACCAACATCCAGTTTGCAGAAGAAAGCAGAGACGCAGGATCGGGTTCTCTAGTTTATAAAATCTGAAACCGTTCTTTTCACGACACCCGCTGTGTGGGGATTTGTTTGATTTTATTAAAAGGAAAAGAAGAAAACCCGAAGAAACAGTTCACTGAGCCCCATGGTGCCAGAGCGAGTGCAGCAGACCTGGGAGTTTGAATCCTAAGCTGTGAGTTTTAATAGCATCAAATCCCTTTTTATGAAAATGCGCTAAATCAATAGAAGATCCTCTTGTGTGGCAGGGCTGCTTTACAGTTTGTACCTTTCTGTGTCATGCCAGCAGGTTTCAGGAAAGCCTCCGGGCTGAGCTGAGCTATAAAGGGAAGATGAAGCTTCAGATACCAGCAGGGAGCCTTAAAAGCCCAAGAATAATGCCACGGTGCGAAGGAAATGTGAACGAAACACATGTGTGGCTCTTACAAATTTTCTGCATGCAGCAAAGCCCTCACTCTGCATTCTGTGTGCATACGAGTTCACACAGACACACACAAGTAGCACACAGGTATAACTCTAATAAAGAGTATGTCAAGCAGAATTATTCAGGAGGGAATTTTATAGAGAGGATCGCTGCTCGCATCAGTTAAATTTTAGGCCATTTTCATTGCGTTGCTCATTGTATGTACAGGGGTCATTTGGGCGGGGGACGCGGGGGGACGCCATCCCCCCGGGTGAGGTGCGGGAGGGCGGGGCCTGGAGCTCCCTGCTGGTGCCCGCTGGAGGTCGCCGCCGGCTGTGGGGAGGACACACTTCCGGTGATGTCAGGGGGTGGGGCATATGCTAATGAGTTATGCTAATGAGTCCCCCTAGCTCTTTTTCTACGAAATGACCCCTGTGTATTATATCCTATTTTATTGACCATTCTCTAATTTCGTAATCCATCTTCACCATGTTTCATTTTCTGTTGTTGTATGCATTACATCGTTGTTAGTTCATAGTTCTCTGGTTTTGTAGTCCAGTTTTATTTCATTGTTTGTTGTTGTATATCTGAATATCTAATAGTGAAGGGGAGAGGCGTCTACAGATACTTGTGGATTGGGCCCAAGCCGACAGGTGTTCAAGCGTCCCTAGTCCTTTCCACAGGCTCTTTTCACGCTATCTAGCTGCCATTACAGATTCTTCCTGCCACTCTTCTGTGAACGAGGCAAACAATTTGATTCTCTCATAGTAAACAAAACGCAACACTATTTTTCTACAAATTAAGACTATTGTCAATTTAAAATATTCTAACTTTCAAATTTCTTCTAAGACACTGAACTGCAGGCTGTGGAAGGTCAGTACTTCAGCAGTTCGAGATCCGGGTGCCGCATGATGGAGTGAGCTCCCGTCTCTAGTTCCAGCTCCTGCCAACCTAGCAGTTCGAAAGCAAGAAATTGCAAGTAGATAAATAGGGACCACTTCGGTGGGAAGGGAACAGCGTTCCGTGCGCCTTGGTGTTTAGTCATGCTGCCCACATGACCACGGAAACGTCTTCGGACAGCGCTGGCTCTTCGGCTTTGAAACGGAGATGAGCACCGCAACCCTAGAGTCGGACTCGACTGGCTTTCGAGCAAGGGAACCTTTACCTTTACAATTTAAAATATTCTAACTCACATTTCTTCTTCTATGGGCGATTCTGCATTGGCTTTTCCCTCCGTTGTTTTACGAAAACCACACTGGAACAGAAATTCCCCTCTGCATTGCATCCCGCTTTCACTTCCTTTGATCATCGGGCTTTACGGTACCTTCTGCATAGATTTATGGCCGTTCAGGGGTGACTTCGCAGTCAGGAAAACGTTGCCCCAGGCTATTTGAATGTGGTTTTGAGCTGCACCTTTGGTAAAACGATGGAGGGAAAAACCAATGCAGAATTGCCCATCAAGACAGCAGACCCGTAGCCAGGATTTTTTTAGTCAGGGGCATTTAAACATCTTAGGGGGCACTGGCCAATCAAATTAAAGGAATACTCAGCTCCTTTCCCACACCTGCTGCCACTCAGGGGCCCTGGGCTGGATGGGATGTCATGGGGCCTTGCCAGTAAGTCAGGGGGCCTAGCCCCAAGATGCCCCACTGTAGTTACGGGCCTGCAAGAGACAGAGAGACTAAGAGAGAGAGAAAGTGAGAGAAGGGGTAGGGGGAGAGGGAAGGAAGCAAAAGTGGAGGAACTGCGATGGCTGCTCACACATTTTCCTTGCAGGTTCCCACCACTGTTCCCTCTAAGCTGAGTCAGTGTGAGCTAGCTCACAGTTTTTTAGCCTCCAGCTCACAGATTTTTGTCTTGGCTCAGGAAGGACGGCTCCAGAGCAAACTAATTTATGCAGTAGCCGAATCGCTTGCTCACAACTTTAATGCCAGCTGCTCACAAGGTAGAATTTTTGCTCACAAGACTCCACAGTGTAGAAGGAGCACTGGTTCCCACTTGTACTATACTGTTCCTATTGCAGTGTGTCCTCTTTCTTGAGTTGCAACAAGAAAGGCAGATTGCAAGTGAAGTAAATAAACAATTCAGTACATTTTATTCATTTATTTACTTCACTTGCAATCTGCCTTGCTCTCCAGTGGGGACCCAAAGTGGCCTACATCATTCTCCTCTCTTCCGTTTTATCCTCACAATGACCCTGTGAGGTAAGTTAGGCTTAGAGTGTGGGACTGGCCTGAGATTCCGTGTCAGAGGGGGGATTTGAACCTGGGTCTCCAAAGACCTTAGTCCAACATTCTAAGGCCCCTGCCACACGGATGCTCGAGCATGCGCAGTACGGCAGGGGGCCGGGGATGCGACGGCGGCAAGACGCGCCGCCAATCCCACGGCCAGGATGAAGCGACTCAACTGGATGAACCACCGAAGTAGGTGGTTCATCTTTGACGCGCTTCATTGGGGGAAGGGCCGGGTTGGAGGCGGGAGCGCGACGCCAGGCAGATGTTGCCATGGGATCGCGCCTGTCTGATGCGCCTCCAATCCGGCCTGCTCCCGGCCCAAACTGCCTCGTATGAACGGGGCCTAACTAGTACTATATCACACTTTAGCAGTAGGAGGGTGCATTCAGACGTGCCATTTATCTGGTGTCATGACAGTTCAGCAACTGATTTTATATGCACAATCTCACAGTCAGCATCTGCCTCCTGTCCCCAGCCATTAGTTTCCTGCTCAAAACCGCTTTAACCCGAAGTATTTTGTTACCAGGTCCCAAAGTGGTGTTTTCTCAGCTCTCCCATTTAAAGCCGCATTTTCCCCTGTGTGATCACTCTTCCGGTGTCAAGCCACTTCCGGTTGAAACCCCCTCCCCGCTTGAAAGCTGCCCGAGGATTCCACTTTTCGCCCGCCATTTTTTACGCGTCGGCGGTGTGCGCATAGGCGGAGCTCCACTACCATGTTTATAACACCAACATTTAAACGGTCACTTGTTGTAGCGTTTAGATGAGTGTGGCATCTCATGGAGGCCATTTTTGGGTCAAACGTTTAAAGGGAAGTCTTTTGTTGGACGGGTTGGATTGATTTGCCCTGGTGGTTCTGCACATGCACCATGGTAGTTTCGCCCCATTCTACGGATGCGCATGCGCAAACTGAGAAAAAAATTTAAAAACCCGCCGACACATGCTCCCGTGCATCGGTAGTGTAGATGCCAGGGAGCGACGTGACTGCGCGGTGAGGCGGGATAAGGGAGGGAAGTGTGATCGCGATTATCCAGATCAAAAATAATCGTGTCAGAACTGGACCAGTTTAAACCGCTCTCAGCACGCTGTCTGAACACACCCAGAGTGTATCAACTTACAGTCATTGCAGGCTAATTTTTTTGTTTTATTTGGTCACAGATAAAGTATACATAAATCTGCATGCCGGTGTAAACAAGCCATGCTCTTCTACTTCGAACAGAATGAAATATCTGAACTATTGTGTTTCTTGTCCTCAGGTTGGAGGGAAGAGCCAGTCCTAGAAATTATGTTGACAATTTGAATATTTTGGCACTTTTTTCTGGCATGATAATGTGTTGTTGTCACTCCTTTGCATCATTCCGTCCACATGACTTTGTTTTTGCAATCCCAGGTAGAAAATTCTTATTTATTGATTTAAAATATGTATAACTTGCCTTTTTTGTTACAAAAAAGATCCAGTGAAAACAGGTATCTCTAAACAAGGTGTTCCCCATCTGGGCCGCCACCATAAATAAGTAGGGATGGACATGAACTGCATTTTTACGGTTCAGTTCATGATTCATGGCTGAACCATGAACCAAACCATGAACCAATACGTTGGGTTTGAACCAAATTGGCTCATGACCCCTGCTTTCTGTTCCCTGCTGCTTTTCATGGAGAGCAGAAAGGAGGGGTTTAAACGACTCTGAGCCATTTAAACCTCTGCTTTCTGTTCCCTGTCACTCAGCTGTTTTTGTGAAGAGCACAAAGCAGGGGTGTAAATGGCTCAGAGCCATTTTAAACCCCTGCTTTCTGCTCTTCATTAACTGTCATGAGCTGCCTTAAAATTTATGGCGGCTCTTCAGTTCATGAACATTGCTTTGTGAACCACGAACCAACCAAAATTCATGATGGACTTTAGTTTGCGAGCTGGTTCATGCCCATCCCTACAGATAAGGCTCTGTCCAGGGTCATCATGGCCTCTCTCCCTTCTGAAGGCAGGGACACCCAAAAGGGATTATTTTGACTGAAACAACTAAAGGTTGGGCAGAGGGAAATCATGCTGGAAGAAACCCTTAACTTGAAGCAATATGCCATAGGTTCTCTCCCCCCCCCCCCATCCTATTTCTATGCACATTTTTAAGGACCGTTTTGTTTCTTTGCCCTCTGTCTCAGTGGAGGGAAATCTCATGATGCAAGATGTCTCTTCACATGCTTGGTAATATTCTTTTTCCGTTGGTATATTCAAGGGCTGCCTTTCTGCCTCCGATAAAAGGCACCAAAAGCGGCGAGCTTTCTACAAGCATCAAATAAAATACCTCTAAAAATATCATTGCTAAAAATAACATTGAAAAGCTGCAGTACAGACACCTATTAAACCGATGTGAAGTCCTTTCAGGGTGTTTTTAAAGGGTTTTAATCTGCTCCGAAAGGCTTTCAAGAGACAGCATCAAGTAGATGTTATTATGAGGGGAAACAGTGGGTTGGATCTCGCAGATATGTCCCGCGAACAGTGGCACCTATTTTCAGTGGACTAGCTTCTTGTTTCGGGGAAGATGCTGCCATTAGAAGAACTAGGGCTGCCATCCCTCTGGTGGGGCCACGGGTTCCCCCCATTTTGGGGGGACCAATCTGCCACTGGCCAGCTGGCCAGTGGGGGAAGCCCCACCCCCAATGACATCACCAGTAGTGATGTCATCACGCTGGGCCATCACACGGCGATGCTTTAGCATTTGGGGGGAATAGAGTTTTTGCCCCGAATGGAGGAGGAGGAGAGGAGATTGGATTTATACCCCGCCCTTCACTACCCGAAGGAGTCTCAGAGTGGCTTACAATCCCTTTCCCTTTCCCTCCCCACAACAGACACCCTGGGAGGTAGGTGGGGCTGAGAGAACTGCCCTTGAGGGAATAGCTCTGAAAGAACTTATGACTGACCCAAGGTCACAACAGCAGCTGCATGTGGGGGAGTGGGGAATCAAATCTGGTTCTCCCAGATTAGAGTCCGTGCTCTTAACCACAACACCAGACTAGCCACGCAACAGCCCTAGCATGATGACATCACTGCTGGCTGCGAAAAATGAAGAGTCCCAACAAGGAGCCAGGAGCCCCCCAGCCAGATGAAAGGGGACACCTGGCAACCCTGAAGCAAAACATATCTGTGAGATCTAACCCAAGCAAGAGGAGGAGACACAGGGGCCATGATTTTGGCTTGATACTCTGTCTCACCCAGTCCTGGCTTAAGGCACACCATGCGCTGTGTTCAGCATGTGAAGAATCCTTGTCTTCAGAACTTCCCGACATCAGTTGTTGTTGTTGGTGAGGTAATGCTCCGTTCTGGCAGGGCCTCATTCCACCTTGAGGTGATGATGTTTCTCATTTACAAGCCATAGACAAGATCACACCCTTGTGCTCTGTGTAAATTAATTTGGAGGAGCTTCCTAATGCAGTGCTCAGAATGGCCCACATAGATCAGGTGTCCCGCCCCTCCCCCCCTGCACTTCCAAAAACAGGCTTTCAAAGAGGAGAGGGGGACTTACTTTCCTATCACCCTTTAGACACTCTTAATTGCGACAGGGTGATTAAAAGGTGTTAAAGTGTAACTAATCTGCTGTAAGTGGTCTTGAGTGACTGAAAGAAGGGTTAAAGGTAAAGGTTCCCTAGGAAGGAAGGAAGGAAGGAAGGAAGGAAGCAGGCAGGCAAGGAAGGAAGGAAGGCAGGCAAGGAAGGCAGGCAAGGAAGGAAGGAAGGAAGGAAGGAAGGAAGGAAGGAAGGAAGGAAGGAAGGAAGGGTAGTCCAATTGATAGAAGAATACTAATGCTGAAGTAATAGAGAATGTCAGTGTAATAACAGAGTTGCCTGCTCTATGTTGGGAATTACCTGGAGATTTTGGGGGTGGAGCCTGGGGAGGGTGGAGTTTAGGAAGGGGAGAGACCTCAGCAGGGTATAATACCATAGAGTTCCAGCTTTCAAAGCATCCATTTTCTCCAGGGGAACTGATCTTGGTTATCTGGAGATCAACTGTAATAGCAAGAGATCTCCCAGTGCCACCTGGAGGTTGGCAACTTTAGTTTAATAAACAGGAAGTGTATGAGGATTCAACAGAAGTCTCTCAATGGAAGAGGGTGCAAACATAGGAGAATCTGCTTCAGGCAACGCTGTACCAGACCAAGATCTGTCTACCGTTCAAGTTTCTCTAGAGCAGGGGTCCCCAACCTTTTTGAGCCTGTGGGCACCTCTGGAATTCTAGAACAGCATGGTGGGTGCAGCCACAAAATGGCCACCGTACAATGGCCGCCAACCGGAGGAAGCAGAGCTGCCACAAAATGGCCGCCGCAGCTTACCTTGTGCTTTGGTGGCAGCTACTGCCAAAGCAACGTTTTTAAAAATCTGCACGGCCAATCAAATCTCTAATGGAGAATCAGAACCCACCTGTCCCACTTCGTAAAACAAATTGGCAGGCACCAGGAAAGGTGTCGGCGGGCGCCATGGCACCCGAAGTCGCCATATTGGGGACCCCTGCGCTAGAAGCTCACAAGGAGAGCATAAAGGTGGCGGCTACAAGGATGGACAGCTTCAAGAGGGAATTGGGTAAACATATGGAGCAGAGGTCCATCAGTGGCTATTAGCCACAAGGTATAGATGGGAACTCTCAGTCTGGGGCAAGTGATGCTCTGTATTCTTGGTGCTTGTCGGGGGGGGGGGCAACAGTGGGAGGGCTTCTAGTGTCCTGGCCCCACTGATGGACCTCCTGATGGCACCTGGTATTTTTCGCTACTGTGTGACAGAGTGTTGGATTGGATGGGCCATTGGCCTGATCCAACATTGGCTTCTCTTATGTTCTTATGTTCTTAAGGTGATGCCTATTCCACATGTCAAAGCATCTGAATCCCAGTGTTAAATATGGATATGTTCTTTTCTTTATCCACCCTATTCTACTGCCAGTTGGTTGATTATGGATTGCACTATGGTGTGAGAGGACAGGAATATTCTCTCTGTCCCAGGGATTTTCACATTGTGTAGCTGAGGGGCTCCTGAAGGAAAGGGACAACATTCTACCCTGTACAAGACCAGCCATGGGTGGGTTGAATACTGCTGGCACAGAAATGTCATTGGTCCACATTGGGTGTGTGGGTGACTGCACCTGGACTGCCTGATCACCCCATGAAAGCTCACAGCGAGCTATTCCCTTTTCTTCTAATGGCAAGTTTCCTTCTAGTTGGGGGTCCAAGGCATCCTATTTGGGTCCTATTCCAGTGCTCGGTGATGCCACAGATCTTTACATGGAAGAAGGAGAAGAAGAAGAAGACATGGAGGAGGAGGAGATTGGACTTAATACCCCCGCCTTCACTACCCAAAGGAGTCTCAGAGTGGCTTAAAAACTCCTCCCCCTCCCCACAACAGACACCCTGTGAGGTAGGTGGGGCTAAGAGAGCTCTTTCGAGAACTGCTCTTGAGAGAACAGCTCTGAAAAAACTTGTAACTGACCCAAGGTCACACCAGCATGGGGAGGCGTGGGGAATCAAACCACAGTTCTCCCAGATTAGAGCCCGTGCTCCTAACCACTACACCAAACAGACTGTAGTTTGTGAACCTTCACGTGTGAACCTTCACATCGGTGAAACCAATGGTGTTCAGATTGGCGTGCCAAGTTCAAAACATTCAAGAACTGTGATGCCCACTCTTTTCATATCACACATGATTTCAAACGGGGTTTATCATATTCTGTGCTTGTTGTCTTGTTTTTAGATGAAAAAGCCCAAACATGCTGGTCTTTCTAGCTGAGGCGCTCCGGGTCTTGTATCATTTTAATTGCCCTTTGGTGTCATTCTTCCTGTTCTATGATATCCTTTTCAAAATGGGACAACTAGTACAGCCTACAACAGTCCAATCCCAGCTTTAGGAAACGGTTTTTTTTTTTTTTTTTTTAACCATCAAATCACAGCCGACTTATGGCAACCCTGTAGGGTTTTCAAGGCAAGAGACATTCAGCGGTGGCCTGTCATCGCCTGCCTCTGCGTGGCGATCCTGATATTCCTTGGAGATCTCCCATCCAAATACTCAGCAGGGCCGAACCTGCTCAGCTTCCAAGATCTGACAAGATTGGGTTAGTCTGGGCTATCTGGGTCAGGGCTTGGCAAACATGGTGCCAGAAAGTTCCATCAAGTTACAGTTGACTTATAGTGATGATCCTGTAGGGTTTTCAGCCTTGAAAACATAAGCTAATCTTAATGGCACCCCGGTGCTTGCCATGTTATTTTCAACCCCTTTAATAATAACCTCCTGGCACTGAATTTGCCATTTTCACGGCTATGAAACTCAGGGTCACCTTACACAACACATGAAATACGAGTTGTGTTGGGGGAATCCCACAGGACTTGTGGGCAGACATGTAGAACTGGCAGGGGGATTGTTGGGATGTTTACAAGTTGCTTACACTGTTCAGTCATTAGAGAGTTAACTGTTGTTGTTAGTCAACGGGGAATTACCCAACTGATCTGTAACCAATTAAAGTTGAGTTTAGTTAGCCCGGGAAAGTTTGTAGGAGGTGTTAGTAAAATGAAGTGGTGTGTAACCTTGTTATTGGTTAATCAATACACTGCTTGAAGAAATGCTTTGATCTCCAAAGCCATTATTTGAATGTCTTACAGCTCTTCATGAGCAAGAAGAAGCACTTTCTCTTTTAACTGTAAAGATGTAGTCTGTCCAGGTTAGGTAGAAATGTTATTTTCTTTTATCCAAAGTTCCCTCAACCTTATGTTTTGCCTTTAGGAAAGTATTTTCGCTTTAAGCAAACACACCGGACTCAGGTCTCAGTTATTTATGCTGCTAATTTACATTTTTAAGAATCTCTCAACAGGGACAAACAATTTTATTTATTTATTTATTTATTTATTTATTTATTACTTCAATTTTTATCCTGCCCTCCCTGCTAGGGCTCCCAAATCCCCCCGGGGGGCAGATTTCCCCCCGCTTTTGAGGCCCGATTTCCACCCCCGCGGAATCGGGCCCGGGGGAAACCCCACCCCACCCCACGCGCGTGCCGCCCGGATGTGACATACAGACGCCGGGCACGCTGGGGG
>NW_015162487.1:1176575-1182143 GCF_001447785.1 Gekko japonicus | reverse complement strand
GCAGGGCTTAGTAAGGAGAGGTCCCGCTGAGGATTGTAAATAGAGCAATCAGAGCTGTGCAATGTCCTGGAGGGAAGCTCTCTGATTGGACATTATCTGTAAATAGTTATTGGTTGTTAGCTGACATGTGGGCGTGGCCTCCCAAGCCCGGAATGTTTAAAAGAGAGCCTGTTGCTCTATGTTTCTGTCTCGTTCTTGATTTCTTCTGACTATGTTGAATAAAGCTGATTCACTGTCCACAAGCTGTGTTGAGTCTCGTATTTAACAAAGGAGCATTGGCGAAGCATGGTGGATCCTAGAAAATCAAGCAACCCGCCTGCTGCCCGATAACCACGTCCCTCAGCCCGCCTGCTGAGGGAAAAGCCCGGGAGTGACAAATACTACTGGTATCACAAGGGCGGATGCCTCTGTGTGGTACCAATTTGACACCTGGGGTGAGCTTGGCACAGCCCCCGAGATGGGCCTACTGCATGTTGTCTCAAACCCCCAGACCCCTTAAGGGGGTCCCCAAAAAGGGGGAGGTGGACACGCAGGCCCGTCTCCCCGGAAAGGATCCACCCCAGATGCACCAAACCGCCAACTGTGACAATAACAAACTTAGAGAAACTTTTTAAACCCAGGGAGGGTGGGTGGGGATCCGACAGAAACCACACTGCCACGATTCACTGGCAGCGCTGCTTAAATCTCCCGAGCTGGCTCTACGTCATCACTGCGTAGAGCCCTAGAGCCCGCCAAATTCAAGACGAATCGGCTTCCCCCCTCCCAGCTGGCGTGGAGCCAGCCAATGCGGTTGTCCCAATTTCCCGCCTCTGCTGGATGTTAGACCAAAAAGGGGAGGGGGGAGAAGACCTCCTCCAGCCCTCCTTTGCCCACGCAACAATCCGACCTTTCAGGTAAGTCTCGGCCGTGTATGTTGTTAGTGGCGGCTCCTATTCGAAGGCCTGGTGGAAGAGCTCTATTTTACAGGCTCTGCGGAACTGTAAGAGGTCTCGCAGGGCCCTGATGTCTTCCGGGAGCTCATTCCACCAGTGTGGAGCTGCCACTGAGAAGGCCCTGGCCCTGGTAGAGGCCAGTCTGGCGTCTTTCAGTCCAGGGAGGTCCAAACAGTTTTGCGACCCTGACCTCAGTGCTCTCTGGGGGACATGCGGGGAAAAGCGGTCCTTCAGGTAGGCAGGCCCCGGGCCATATAGGGCTTTAAAGGTCAAAAACAGCACCTTGAAGCGAATCCGGTATGCTATTGGCACCCAGTGCAATGCCTTTAGCACAGCCTGGATGTGCTCCCGCATAAGGAGCACACGTTCCTCCATAGCCAATATCTTCTGTCAAAAGCGACACAGGGTGGGAAAGAGAGAAGGCTGAAGGCTCTCCTGTCACTCTGTCACTCTGTCATTCTCCAGAGTCGATCCCCTCCCATTTTAAGGTGAGTCCCAGATCAGCCATGACGTGCGAGTTATCCATACTGTGTCATGAGACCCTCAGACTTGCAATGCGTATAGCTGGGCTCTGAGCTACTGGAGAAACTGTTCCCCACTGTTAAAGGCAAAGTTATTTTGGACTCTTTACTCTCGATGTTGTTTTTCCCAGGAGGCAGACAAACCACACCCTGACCGGATGCCCCCAGGCTAGCCCAATCTCATCATTATCTTGGAAGCTAAGTGGAGGATTAACCACTAAACCGAATAAGGATGTGCTTAGGGCACCAAGGGAAAGGGACCCCACAGAGTTCCTCCTCTAGCTATCATGTCCTTAACTCTTTCACTGCCACGCTTGACTTTAATCGGGTTTTTTTTGTATTTGCCCTTACCTGCTGGGTTCAACTTTAATCTGCATTGTAAAACTGAGATGTTCCACCGAGCCTATGGTGAAGACGGTGACAACTCAACCACAATGGCCTCCTCTGCCCTACACTGCTCTGCTTAACTTAGTTATGCCCAGCAGCACTACAGCCCATCTTAGAGCCAGTTTGGTGCAGTGGTTAGGAGTATGGACTCTAATCTGGGACAACCGGGTTTGATTCCCCACTCCTCCACATGCAGCTGCTGGTGTGACCGTGGGTCAGTCACAAGTTCTTTCAGAGCAGTTCTCTCAGGAGCAGTTCTTGAAAGAGCTCTCTCAGCCCCACCTACCTCACAGGGTGTCTGTTGTAGGGAGAGGAAAGGGATTGTAAGTCATGCTGAGACTCCAAGTGAAGGGCAGGGTATAAATTCAACCTCCTCCTCCTCCTCTTCCTCTTCCTCTTCTTCTTCTGTTAGTTTGGTGTAGTGGTCAAGTGCACGGACTCTAATCTGGGAGAACTGGGTTTGATTCCCTACTCCTCCACTTGCACCTGCTGGATGACCTTGGGCAAGCCATAGTTCTGGCAGAGCTGTTCTTGAAAAAGAGCAGTTTCTGTCAGAGCTCTCTCAGCCCCACCTTCCTCACAGGGTGTCTGCTGTGGGGAGAGGAAGGGAAGTAGATTGTAAGCCACTCTGAAACTCCGAGTGAATTGTGGGGTATAAAATCCAATCTCTTCCTCCTCCTCTTCCTCCCCTTCCTCCTCCTCCTTCTTCCCTTGAAAACCCTATGGGGTCACCGTAAGTCGGCATTTTCCACCAGCAGACAAACCCCTACCGCCCTAATGAATTCTTAGCAATGGACCCCCCCCCTTTTGCTATGAGAAGAAACAAACCTCTATGAATCATCAGTGATGTTGTTTGGTTAAATACCCAGTTCTATGGAGATGCTGGGTGGTATGCATTTTTACGCAACACATTGCGGACCACCTGGGTCGCATGATGCAGCTCCATGCGTCAATAGTACATGGGCCCTGATTTATCATCCCTCTCCCTAATTAACAAGCAAGCCAGCAGAGATAAGGAAAGGTCATTCTACTACACGGGGATTCCAGATGTGTCACTCTGTCAGGTTCAAAATTTTGTAGTTTTGTGTCTTTTTGAAAGCCCCCGCATGAGGCATCCAGAAAACGAAGAAAGCGTTAAGACAGATTCCCCTTGAGCTGACCTTTCCTGGGACGCCGTCTCCGTAACAGTGAACTATCCGTCATACTTGGTTAGCGGAGTGTCAATAATTGAATAGCAGTGACAAGAAAGGGAGAGATCTCCAGAAACGTGCTCAGCTTTGTCGGTACACTGCCGTGCAGATGCATATTTCGGCCCTTCGCCTCTGAAGAAGGGATTTCAGAGAAAGAAGGCATTTGGTTGGAAAGGGGAAAGGGTGACTTGCACCTTGGTTCCTGATTCTACTTTTTGTACCTCAGAGGACTTATGTCTCCATTTGACAGACAGCTGCTCCTCAACACAGAATTCAGACCAGATCCTGAGAGATACCAATCAAAGGAGTGCACACACACAGAGATCCAGGGATAGTCAGTTTTCAAGCTGTTTTGAGAAAGAGAGCGAACACAAAATCGGTACTCTTTTTTTTTTTTGAAGGAGTTATCTCATTTTCAAATGGTAGAACAACTCCTACAATGTCATTTCAAGCTGCCTTATACTGAACCAGACCCTTGGTTTGTTCAAGTCAGGCCTCAGGATTGTCTACTCAGACTGACAGCAGCTCTCCAGGGTCTCAGGATGAGGTCTTTCACATCACCTACTGCCTGGTCCTTTTGAACTGGAGATGCCAGGGATTGAACCTGGGGCCTTCTGCGTGCCAAGCACAGTCTCCTCCATTGAGCCATGGCCAATATTGTTGGATATTGTAACTCTGCCTGCAAGAGGATCTGGGTGTCCGCTAATGCCACCATGGGTTTGCTGTGTTTCCCTCAGTCCTCCCCTCTCCTGCTGGAATGTGCTTCAGGTTTCTTCCTGTTATCTCTGCTGTAGCCTTGGTGACTTGCTTGACCGTCCCGCTGTTTCCCGCTGGGAGCTTCGGGCCGTTTTTCTGAGCACGCTTGCTTGCTTATGCTTATTGGCTCATACCTATCAGGGGGCCCTGTATGAACTGGGCATAACTGTTGGGTTCCCACCTGACCCCTCATTCCTGACACAGATTGTGTCGAACGATGACCCGAGTACTTTCCTCAGTAAACTGAACCTTAATAAAGGAACGGTGTGGAGCTTAATTTACTTGGGACTCTGACACTGGGAGGGAAAGGGTTAAGAGAATTCTCTCTCTCTCTCTCTCTCTCTCCCCTCCCCCTCTGTGGTACACTTGGCAGTTGGCCCCGCCCTCTCATCAGTCAGGTGTTGAACCTCTTTGGTCCTTGCTTGCCTGCCATTCCGTCTTATATATAGGACCTCTCTTCTTCTTCTCTCTCTTTCCTCGGCTTGGAGCTGTAGCAAGTTAACCTTTTGGAAATTAATCTGTTCACAACAAATTAAATGTACCTATGTGAATATGTCATGTAAGATGTGCTTCTATTTTTGTAAGTAAAATTTCTTTCTCTTGCTACAATTGGAGTCAGATCATCTTTGTAATTTGTTTGAACAGCATTTTCCCCTTAACCAGCAAACGTTTGGGGATTGGGGATACTGTGTAAAGCTTCTGTATTCTTGGTGCTTGCGGGAGGGGACAACAGTGGGAGGGCTTCTAGTGTCCTGGCCCCCTGATGGACCTCCTGATGGCACCTGGTATTTTTGGCCGCTGTGTGACAGAGTGTTGGACTGGCTGGGCCATTGGCCTGATCCAACACTGGCTTCTCTTATGTTCTTACTAGCAGTAAAGCCCGTTGTGAAAGCAATACAACGAGATCTAGAAAGAGGCTCTGGGGCAGTGCTCTGGCTTTGGGCAAACAGTGTCAATTTGCTGTGGTGACCTCAGCAGGGTATAATGACAGAGTCCACTGTTTTCTCCAGAGGAACTGATCTCTGCTACCTGAAGAGCAGTTGTAATTGTGAGTGATCTGTAGCCCTCACCTGGAGATTGGCAGCAATTGTTACCCAGGACAAAATGGCTGGTTTGGAGGGTGTAGTCTATGGCATTCTACCTGTCTGAGGTCCCACCCCTCTGCAAACCCCACCCTCTCCAGGCTCCACCTCTCAAATCCCCAGGAATTTGTCAGCATGTAGTTGGCAACCCCATCTCCTTCCCAGCTAACCATCAACCTACCATTATCTGCCCCTTTGACTTCAGCTGACTTCTGCCCTCCCTTCTGCAGAGCAGTTGTAATTCTGAGTGCTCTCCAGCCCTCACCTGGAGATTGGCAACAATGGTTCCCTATGAGGGACTGACTGGTTTGGAGGGTGGAGTCTATGGCAGTGTACCTGTCTGAGGTCCCACCCCTCCTCAAACCTCACCCTCTTCAGGCTCCATCCCTCAAGTCTCCAGGAATTTCCCATCTGGAGTTGGCAACCCTATCAGGACTGGCCCCAATGTGTTTTCTCCCAAAGGCCAAAGTAGGTGACAGGACCAAGCTTAGTTGCCTACCAACAGGCACTGAGGGGAATGTAGGGTTGCCAGCTCTAAGGAGGGAAATACCTGGAGGTTTGGGGGGTGGATTCTGTAGAGGGCCGGGCGACGGAGGCATCGGCCTTCTGTCGCCCGCCTTGCCCCCCCAATCTCGGCCCGGGCGACTGCGTCCCCCGCCAGCGGCCGCCCGACTCCAGACCCCCCCGCGGCCACTCCAGC
>NW_015162487.1:1142442-1170464 GCF_001447785.1 Gekko japonicus | reverse complement strand
AGCTGCCATGGTGTTCTGTGTAACTTCTGATTGTACATATGTGATCCCTGTCCCTGCCAGCTGACCCCTGTGTTTTCTATGCTGTAATGCCAAAGTAAAACAACTGGAGGATGTGTCCCCCCCCCCAGCCTCTGCCTAGGGAAAGGGCAGTCTTTCCCTGCAGTGGGAACCAAAGCAGCTGACATCATTCTCCTCTCCCCCGTATGATCCGCACAACTATCCTATGAGGTATGTTATGGTTGAAAGTGTGTGAATGGTCCATAGTCCCCCAGGCAGCTTTTAAAACATGAACCTGGGACCTGCACACCATCTGTGGCAGTAATGCGGTGCCTGCTGGCACCTTTTCCTATCATTTTTTGCCTTGAGGTATTCTGCTTGTGGTGTGATCTGTCTTCTTTGTGGTGTGGCGTGATTGTGTTATTGGGTTTGTTTCTTTTAAAGGGGAAGTGATGTGTTGTGAGTGAGGACATATGTTACCTCAGAATACAGTAGTTCCCATATGCAACTGAAAATTCCAACTGCCTTGGGGGGGGGGGAGTTTGAGGTGTGGAATGGAGTGAAGTCCAATCAGCTTCCTTATGCAAAAGACCTTGAAACGCTGGGCGGAATTGCACAAAGCAGCCAGTCAACCCAGCCAGTGTCTTCTGAGTGGCAGTTCTTCCGGCCAAACACTAAAGGCGGGCATTTTAGAACGTTGGTCCCCACTACTGCTTTATTATAAGGGAGAGATGTTCTGTGCTTCCCAGGGGTCATTTCCTGCAGGAGCGCACAGGAGCGGAGCTCCGGCAGTAAAGAACCCAGGGGGCGGGTGAATGCAACAAGCCACACCCCCTGCTCCCAGCAGCCCTCAGTCAAAGCAAGAAGCCGCCAGGTAAGTTGCAGAGCTCCCCCCCCCGCCCCCTGGTCCAAAACAGTCCAGTGGCACCTTTATGACCAAGTTTTATTCAGGTACAAGCTCTCCCTCCTCTGCGAGGACAGATCTGCACATTTCCCCCATCCCAATAGCTAGCTATCCAGAACAGTCCAGTGGAGCCTGAGCGGTGGGTGTTGCCTTCTGACACACTTCCGGTGATGTCAGGGGGTGTGGCATATGCAAATAAGTTATGCTAATGAGTTATGCTAATGAGCTCCTGCACCTCTTTTTCTACGAAATGACCCCTGGTGCTTCCAAGTCAAATGGTTTTTGTTTGTTTTTGCGTTTAACCAAATACCATGAGGCTAATAGCAAACTAGTGTGTCTAAGGACCAGATCAGATATTGAAGATAGCCATATATGTTATGGGGCACAGTTTGTAAATCTCATAGTTCTACTTGATTCCATTTTTCCTTCATCTCTTTCTGGAAACGGAAGGGCCATGGAAATCAGATTTGAGTCCAGAAGTACTTTAAAGACCACCAAGATTTCCAGGGTAGAGGCTTCCTAGAGCCAAAGCTGCCTTTGTCAGATGCTTGTTGGCCTTTAAGGCGCTACTGGATGTGAATCGTGCTCTTCTACAGGAGATCAGCACAGCTACCCACCTGAAACTGTCTTCATAGAAGACTGCAGGCTGCATCTGCAATCATGTGATGTGTGACTGGACTACCTAAGATCTGGAGACGGGAGGCTAGACTGGCTTCCCCAGTCAGTCCTTTTAGGGCTAAGGTGGGGCAGCTGCCAGAGCCCAGGTCTTTGTCAGGGCCCACTGCTGATGACTAATGGGCACTTTCACACATGCTAAATAATACAGTTCCAATCCACTTGAGCAAGGAGGAGGAGGAGGAGGAGGAGGAGGAGGAGAAGAGCTCCTTCAAGGACTGCTCTTGAGAGAACAGCTCTGAGAGAACTTGTGACTGACCCAAGGTCATGCCAGCAGCTGCATGTGGAGGAGTGGGGAACCAAACCCGGTTCTCCCAGATTAGAGTCCGCGCTCTTAACCACTACACCAAACTACTGCACCAAACTGCAAGTGGATCTTGCCATTTCACACAGTAAAATCCAGTCGCAGGGTGGATTGAAAGTGTGTTATTTAGTGTGTGTGTGAAAAGCACCTGACATCTATTTGCCAGCACGCCACTGTGCTCCCAGCTATATGCACTGCTCAATGCCAGTGGGAAAGAGCTTCAGGCAGAGGGGAGCGTGGGCAGTGGGAGAGCTCACAACCTGGCAGGGGAAGGTGGGAGGCATACGGCTGGGGGGGGGAGAGTAGGAGGCAGGGATGCCAGCCTCCAGGTGGGCCCTGGGGATCCCCCAGAATTACAGCTCATCTCCACACTACAGAGATCAGTTCCCTTGGAGGAAATGGATGCTTTGGAGGGTGGACTCTATGGCACGGTACCTCACTGAGGTCCCCGTCCTCCCCAGACTCCACCCCCAAATCTCCAGGAGTTTCCCAACCTGGATCTGGCAAGCCTACTCCCCCTCCCCCACTGGTGGCCAGGGGGGGCCTGGCAACTCTAATAGGTGGGCAGGTGTGAGACCTCGTTGTGGATAAAAGAGGGCAGGGGTGCCTGGGAACTCTCTGCCTGGGGCTCCTCAAAACCCGGGACCATCCTTGAGCCCACACATAGCCTATGGAACACTCTTGAATCATCCCTGTTCCTTCTGCCATAGTTCCGTTGATTCCTCTCTTGTTCAAGGTGAGCCAAGTCAGGGTCAGGATAGATGGGCTGCCTGTTGGCTACTCAGGCAGAAAGCAGGAGCCGTCCTCCTTAGGGGATGTGGCAGATTTCACTGTGTTCCACTGGTCGAACTTGCAGTGTTCAGCTGTGATTATCAGATATGAGCGAATCTTCAAGTCTGTCTGGTTCAGCGCTGAACAACTCAAATGCCTGCCGAACTGGTTTGCGTGGGGGCTTTTCTCAATATTGTGATGCACAAAAAATGCTGCTCATCCAAAAGCATTGGCGGTCATTGAGGTCACTAAGGACTATGTAGAAGGACCTGTTAATGAGTTATTTCTGTGATTTGTGGCTGATCTCACTGCTGATTTAAGCAAAGGTCCAGCAAACAGCACAATAGTACGGCGGGGGGGGGAGTAGAACTCAGTTGGCTGGGTGAGAACATGTGTGTGTGTGAAAAACTGATTGCGGAGAGCCAGTTTGGTGTAGTGGTTAAGAGTGGCAGGACTCTAATCTGGAGAACTGGGTTTGATTCCCCACCACTCCTCCACTTGAAGCCAGCTGGGTGACCTTGGGTCAGTCACAGTTCTCTCAGAGCTCTCTCAGCCCCACCAATCTCTCAGGGTGTCTGTTGTGGGGAGAGGACGGGAAGGTGATTGTAAGCCACTCCGAGACTCTTTTGGGTAGTGAAGGGCAGGATATAAAACCAATTCTTCTTCTTAAAAAAAAAACTGATTGCGTTTGACTACACTGTTGGGAAGGAATCTGGTGAAGCAGCCTGCCAAAAAGCCAGGGAATGGGTAGATGAACAGATGAACAGCCAGTGAGAAAACTGGCTCCCTGTTCACAACTGGCAAACACGATGTGACATCATGGGAGCCAAGCCGACAGGTGTTCAAGCGTCCCTAGTCCTTTCCACAGGCTCTTTTCACGCTATCTAGCTGCCATTACAGATTCTTCCTGCCACTCTTCTGTGAACGAGGCAAACAATTTGATTCTCTCATAGTAAACAAAACGCAACACTATTTTTCTACAAATTAAGACTATTGTCAATTTAAAATATTCTAACTTTCAAATTTCTTCTCCTATGGGCGATTCTGCATTGGCTTTTCCCTCCGTTGTTTTACGAAAACCACACTGGAACAGAAATTCCCCTCTGCATTGCATGCTGCTTTCACTTCCTTTGATCACTGGGTTTTACGGTACCCTCTACACTGCATGCCACTTTCACTTTCTTTGATCCTCGGGTTTTATGGTACCTTCTGCATAGATTTATGGCCGTTCAGGGGTGACTTTGCAGTCAGTACGGCATTGCCCCCGAAGTATCTGAATGTGGTTTTGAGCTGCACCTTTTCCTCAGTGTTGAGAAAATGTGGAGCGGATGCCAGATGCAGAATCACCCAAAGACTAACCGTGTAATCTTAGCAGTAGAAAAGAGAAAGAGTCCAGTAGCACCTTAATGACTAACAAAATTTGTGGCAGGGCAGGAGCTTTCATGAGTCACGGCTCTCTTCTTCATAAAAGCTCCTACTCTGCCACAAATTTTGTTACTTTTTAAGGTCCTACTAGACTCTTGTTGTTGACCTTTTTCCCAGCAATCTTAATCCTTGGGAGGAAAGCGATGGCGAACCTCAACAGCATGATAAAAAGTAGAGACATCACCCTGCCAACAAAAGTCCGCATGGTCAAAGTGATGGTATTCCCAGTAGTCATGTATGGCTGCGAGAGTTGGACTATAAGGAAGGCCGAGCGCCGAAGAATAGATTCTTTTGAACTATGGTGCTGGAGAAGACTCTTGAGAGTCCCTTGGACTGCAAGGAGATCACATCAGTCAATCCTAAAAGAAATCAACCCTGACTGTTCCCTGGAAGGCCAGATAATGAAACTGAAGCTCAAATACTTTGGCCACCAAATGAGAAGGGAGCACTCACTGGAGACGACCCTGATGCTGGGAAAGACTGAAGGTCAAAGAAGACGGGGACGGCAAAGGATGAGATGGTTAGACAGTGTCATAGATGCAACGAACATGAAGTTGAGCAAACTTCAGAGGACGGCGGAAGACCGGAAGGCCTGGCGTGATCTGGTCCATGGGGTCGCAAAGAGTCAGACTCGACTGCGCGACTGAACAGCAACAACAAAAAGACTCTTGTTCTTTTCTACTGCTACAGACAGACTAACATGGCTACCCATCCTGATCTTAAGGGCCCTCTTAAGAAGAGTATACCCATTGAAGTCAACAGGGCTTACAAGGATATAACTCTGTTTAGGACAGTGACCTTCTCATTTCAGGCAACGTCAGAGGTTAATGCATGTCTCCCAGTAAACAAAAAACCCACCTTCTGGGGCCAAGGACACCAGATGACTGGCCCAAGGCAGACCTGCAAATAGCATCCCATTGGACTCTGGGCCAAGCCAGTTATTGGCTCATTAATTTGTAACGAGCGCCATAAAACCAGATGTCTCTATTAGTTTTTCCAGGAGGACCAGCATCCAGTGGACGTGTTGAGTTGTATAAGCAGGTGATTGTGCTGGCGTTTGCCATATCTGGTAGCAATTATGCAGAAGCACCATATGCGCAGCACTTGGAAAGAAGCATAGGAAACACTGATTGGTATAAATTTATGCATTCAAGTGGGAAGGGAGGGGGAGTAAAGGTTCTACTAAGACTCACCTTGGTGTGTTCTTACAGAACACGTTCGGCTCTGTTCTCAACTGGGAAGTATGGTCTTTGTGGGATTTTTAAGGCCTCGCTCTCCCAAAACTGTGGGGAAATGGTGGCCATTATCAATTTTGCCTCAAAATTCATGGGGAAAGAAGCCCCAAACTCCCACCCTCAATCAAAGCTTGGGTCTTGATTTATTTTGGAAGCCTTTTCTGGAAAGTTTTTGCTTTGAAGGCGTAATTTTCCAGAGATTTTTTTGATCATGAAACTTCCTGTCCCAAACTGCCAGCGTGGTGATGAACAAGACAGGATGGAATGTCCATAGCCCACAATGCTTTGCTTTCCAAAAGGGGGGGGGATGAGGAAGGAAGATGTCATGCAAGTAAAGGCATGTCATTTGTTAAGATGGCCTTTCTTCATGGTAGGCCATTCGTTAAACAAAGCCCTGTTGGATGTGAGGTTGGCACCAGATGTCATAGGAAATGTTGTTATAGCAGAAAGGAGGACTTTGTTGTGGTTCTCTTTTCCATGGAAGGGTAGCTCTTCACACAGTAAGGCAAAGTTTTTGTGATTAAAAGATGGGAGCACAGTTAACAACCATTTAGAAAACTGTCTTTTCTGTCTAGACCGGAAATCATAAACTAGAACAAAGAAAGTATTAGACGGATGCAGAGGGCGGAGTGTGTCTGAAATGAGCCCGGAATGCAGCATGTGGATGGGGGAGCATGGTAACCAGGCTTTTGATGACAAACTTATCAATCTCAGGTCAGAAGAGAGGAGACACTTTCAACCAATCCATCTCTTCCCTTTAGGCAAGGGGGGGAGGAGGAGGAGAGATTGGATTTATAACCCACCCTTCACTTGGAGTTACAGAGCAGCATCTCCTTCCCTTCCCCTCCCCACAACAGACACCCTGTGAGGTAGGTGGGGCTGAGAGAGCTCTAACTGAGAACTGCTCTTAAGAGAACAACTCTGAGAGAACTGTGGCTTGCCCAAGGTCACCCATCAGTTTCATGTGGAGGAGTGGGGACTCTGTTAAGGTCTCTGTTAAGGTCTGCACAGAGACATTTAACCAAAGTGGAAAAGGCTTCCAGAGCAGTCACAGTGTGTACTGTCTGTCATTCTAATTTGATATCATGTTTTGAAGTTGTTTGCAAGTCGCTCTAAAAAGGAGGTTGGGTGTGGCCGAAGAGGAGAAAAAACAGTGTGCCAATTTTTTTTTTACAATGAAAACCTGCAAGTCATTTCTGTTATGAAAGTTTGCATTAAAAAGTCAAAAAGCTCAAGCTGTAGATAATTTTCCTGAGGGACAGCTTCAGTGGTTTCCTAGTGGCTGAGTGCCTGTCTGGGGTGTTTGGCTGTTGTTGCAGCTTAGGTCACTTCAGGCGAGATGGAGACCATTTCCATAGCAGAGAAATTCCCCACACTGATGTTTTTAAAGCTGTGTGTTATATGAAATTTTCTGCGGTAGATTTTTCCTCGCCAGGTGCAAACCCAAAGTTTTCTCCTTCTTATCCCCGCATTTTTGGAACTCGCTCAAACTGGGGATTCCGAAAATGTGGAGTAAGAAGGAGAAAACTTTGCTAAGAAAAAAACTACTGAGAAAAATTTCACATAATGCGCAGTTTTTAAAACGTCAATGCGGGGAATTTCACTACTGCGGAAATGGTCGGAGTCTGAAGCAGTGGACAGATTTTAGCAGAAAAATCATACCCATGGCTGACCTGATCATAAAGCAGAATACGATAACTGCCCAGAGGATGGGGGGGAAAACCACCAGTCTTTCCGCCTGTTTCTGTCCTCTTCCCAAGAATGTGAACATTCCATTCAGACAGGCGATTCCCACACACCGACAGTCTGAAAAGGTACAACTACAGCAGGACTGGACTTCATCAGTTATCTCAATATGGACCCTGGCCCTCAGTTCCGTCCTCCAGCAGCCTGAATAGCCAGACTTAGCCCAAACTTGTCAGAGCTCAGAGGCTAAGCAGGGCTGACCACAGTCAGTGCTTGGATGGGAAACTACCAAGCAAAGATAGGGTTGCTATGCCGAGAACGGCAATGGCAAACCCCCTTTGCTTGCCTCTTGCCTGGAATGCCCTGTGGATGGGTTGCCGTGTGAGTGGGCGGAGAGGCGGCGGCATGTTCTTCTTCCTTGCCATCCCTTCACTAGTATGTCTTCATTGTGCCATCCTTCCTTCAAGGACCTCAAAGTGGCATGCATACCTTTGGGAAAGAGCCGAGCAAAGTGGATGGGGGGAATGGAAACTGTACAACAAGAAGATGATGTGAACGCTCCTGAAAGCAGCGCCACCACAAGGAAAACAAGGAGAAGCAAAACTTCCATTTGGGAACAACCCCTGTGAGGGAGATTAGGCTAATAATTATCATATGACATTGTGTCTAGAAAAGCCAGGAGATCCTAAGATTGTCCGGCATCCAGACGTTCTAGCTCTTTTAGTGTTATGCACCACTAGGTGGTGAACTAGACTTGTTTTTAAGGAAAGAGACATTTCAGAGGTGGTTTACCATTGCCTACCTCTGAGTCATGACCCTGGTATTCCTGGGAGATCGCCCTTCCAAATACTAGCCACGTTCTACAAATCAACTGGAAGGCACCTTCCAGTTGATTTGTAGAATGCCTGACATAACATGCATATTGAAGATGAATTACTGATTAACACTACTTGAAGATGTTTGCATGACACGCAGAAATCGTGGCTAGGAAAATAATAAACCCTTGTTGAAGGTTTGTTCAGACAAAGAGACGAAACGGAACTTAATCCGGAGATTCTCGTCAGCAACACTTTATAACGAGCAATCACTTTATAACGCTCAAAATAACTTCATGTATTTTTATAATCACAATTACTTCATGAATGTTGATTAATTGTATTTACTGTTACAATAATGTCATTTACAGTTTCACTTTGAGATCAATAATATACTGACATGATGGTTGAATATATCTAGCGTCTTTGATGCCAGTCTGTTCATTACATGTTTAGATCTTGGAAACTAAGCAGGGTCAACTCTGGCAAATACTTGAATGGGAGACCTCCTTGAAATACCAACAGTTGGGAGGTGGGGGCAGGCTTTATTCAGCCACCTCTCTGAATATCCTCCAGGCCCCCAGTAGGGGGCAGTCACCAGAGGTTGTCATGACATCCAGGTACACACATGCACATTTTTTTTTTTAAAGACAAGAAAAGACCAACAAAGTTTAATTCTGGGTATAAACTTTTGTGTGCATGCACACTTCTTCAGATACATACACAAAAGCTTATACTGTGAATTAAACTTTGTTGGTCTTAAAGGTGCCACCGGACTCAAACTTTGTTGCTTCAGACCAACATGGCTACCCACCTGAATTCCAAATCAATGGTTTTTTACAATCTGATTCTTTTTTATAGACAAGTTTCACTGAGATTAACAGGATTTCCTTCGTAGCGGGAGATGCAATCCTGCACCCCTTTATGTGGGAGCAAGGCCCACTGATGTGAAGAGGTCTTTCTTCAGAATAAGCATTGATGGGTTCAGAATCGTAGGTATGTTAAGGATTTCAATTTGAGAACGGAGCTGTGGATACACTGCAGTACCATAAAGCGTAACTCAATGCTTCCTTTCAAGTAGCAAAAAATAAAATAAAATTAATAATACTACAGTTCCACTTTCACGCATGAACACCTTTTACAACTAACTGGATAAAACATGTGTAAATTAGGTACAGTTGTGCTAGTGTTAAAAGGCCACTCCGGCAAAATTCTTTTTAATGTGTTCAGCATTCACTCGTTCGGTTCAGGGAAATCCCATTAAAGATGAAGCCATCATGCAAAATGTATTTGATGGTTTATAGAGCCCCTTTGATAGAGTGCATAATAAAATAAAGCCTATTTAAACTCAGCGATGTAGCACGTCCACTGCTGTGCGCGTGTCAAAGAAATGCTAACAGTGCAAACTTAGAAAGGGGAACCCAGTGGTCAGCACAGGGTCTTCTGGGTAATGTAGTTCTGAAAAACGTCTAGGACAGTGGTGTCAAACATGCAGCCCAGGGGCTGGATCAGGGCCCTGGAGGGCTTCTATCAGGCCCACAGTGGAACTAGCTGTCTTCTGCTTCTTCTTCCAGTTCTGCTGCTGCTGCGTCATCGTAGGTTTGCAGCTTACAGATACACACCTGAACAGCATACTCAAGATTGCAACAGCACAGACATTTTGATGCAATAATTCAGAGCAAGAGGTGTCAGTTATGAGACACTGTTAAATAAACAAAATATTGCAAGAGTGCTAATGTTTTATGTATGTTGTTATTTTAAGTTTAAAAAAACCCTTTGTGTTTGTGTCCTTTATAAAGTTTATATCTCCGGCTCCGCTACTTGGCATTACATTTTATGACACACATGGCCTGGCCCAACGAGGTCTCATTTATGTCAGATCTGGCCCTCCATAACAAATGAGCTCGACACCCCTGGTCTAGGAAGCTTCGCAGTGACGTCTACGTAAGGCAGCAGAAGCAAACCACACATCCAACTGCAACCTGCTTATGCACTGTGTGACCCTGACGAAAGACAACCCCCAGAGCATGAATTCCACAAAGATAACCCAAAAGACACTTGTAGGGTCACTTCGGAACAGGATACTGTTCAAAACTGCGGGTCAAAATTCATAGGTGAGTTCCTGGTGTACATAAGGCTGCCAACCTCCAGGGGGTGGCTGGAGGTCTGAGATGACGACTGATCTCCAGGCACTACAACAAAGAACTTTATACTGAGATGGATTGGAGTTGTGTGATATAATTCTACAAACAAATTTGACAAGATTGGTTGTGAGGACTGCCAGGTTTGTCTTGAGAAAGGACGGAAATGAGGAACTTTAGCTGACCGGTTGGAAGCCTCGACAGCTGCCACGCTTGGACCAAACACAGTCGAGGAGAAACTGATAAGGAAATGATTAGAACCAGGGGTCATTTCCTGCAGGAGCGCACAGGAGCAGAGCTCCGGCAGTAAAGAGCCCAGGGGGTGGTCACATGCAACAAGCCCCACCCCCTTCTCCCAGCAGCCCTCAGTCAGAGCAAGAAACAGCCAGGTAAGTTGCAGAGCCCCCCGGTCCAAAACAGTCCAGTGGCACCTTTAAGACCAAGTTTTATTCAGGTACAAGCTCTCCCTCCTCTATGAGGACAGATCTGCATGTTTCCCCCCACCCCAATAGCTAGTAATCCAAAACAGTCCAGTGGAGCCTGAATGGTGGGTGTTGCCTTCTGACACACTTCTGGTGATGTCAGGGGGTGTGGCATATGCAAATGAGTTGTGCTAATGAGTTATGCTAATGAGCTCCTGCACCTTTTTTCCTACGAAATGACCCCTGATTAGAACTGAACTTTGGCACTAGTACTTTATTTATTTAAAACATTTATCCATCATAACCTTTGCGTGTATTTGTTTATATGAATGCGCTTGGTAAATAATATGATTGACTATACAAGGTTACACTGAATAATTATGTCACGGCTGTATTTTGGTTCTTCTTAACCTCCAGGTGGTGGCTGGCGGTCTCCTGGGATTTCACCTGATCTCCAGGCGCCTGGAGAAAATGGCCACTTTGGAAGGTAGATTCTGTGGCATTATACCCCATCGAAGCCCCTCCCCTCCCCAAGCCCCTCCCTCCTCAGGCTCCACCCCCAAAATCTCCAGGTATTTCTCTGCCCAGACCTAGCAACCCTAGAATGCACTAAGAGCATAAGAACAAAAGAGAAGCCAAATGTTGGATCAGGCCAAGGGCCCATCCAGTCCAACACTCTGTGTCACACAGTGGCCAAAAAGACCAGGTGCCGTCAGGAGGTCCAGCAGTGGGGCTGCCAGGTCTCCCACAATAGTGGTTGCCCACCGCTGCTAGGACTAGTGGTAAGAAATTTTCTTGTAATGCCGGCACCAGCATTGAATAGCCTGCCTGATATCACTTCTGGAGAAGACCTCAAAGTGGCGTCACGTCGCTCTAGGAATCGTTGAAAATTCTATGGTTTGACCACAAGGTTGCTGGCCATTCCTAAAGGAGCGTGACACCACTTTGGGTTTTCCTTGGAAGGGGCGTCGTGGTGCATGCGACACTGGGGCCCTCCCGCATCTCCACCCCCCAAGCTCCCGCTGGTTGCCAGGCATGGCCAGGCAGACCTGTACGATGAGCAGGGTTGCCAGCTCCAGCACAGAATGCCTCAAAGCGATTCAAAAATTGCTTTTCCCCCTTTTCGGTTTACGGAATCTGTTCCCCCCCCCCATCTCTCCCTTCTCCGCCTCCTTCTCTTCATCCAGCCTGGAGCTCGTTTCACTTCACATGTGCTTTCCTTCCATGTTAGAAGGGCAGCCTCATTCCCTGCTGTGCTTCAGATGTCACCGTGGATCACTTCCCAGTCCCCGGCATCGACTCTCCCCAGACGCACTCTGGATGCGGCGAGAATACGCAATCGACCTCAGGTACACCTCTGTGTTCTCCCCCCACTGCAGCGGGCCTGCCATTCCCTGTCTGATCTATCCTCCTGACAGCAGCCTTGATAGAGTGCCGTATAAATCGGGGTGCCACTCAAGTCAGCTGCTGATATCCCTGAAAGAGAGGAGCATATTTCAGCCTTTAACTCTGGAGACAAGATCATGGCATCACATAAAACACTTCACACACCACAGGCTCAGCTCCCAGTCCACGGCTGGGACACGGAAGGAGCCTTAGCTGACGCCCTCCCCCGGTGTGAATCTGAGCACTCTGAAGGCTTTACTATGGGTAGGGGTCATTGTTCCCTCTAAGCTGAGTTAGTGTGAGCTAGCTCACAGTGTTTTAGCCTCCGGCTCGCACATTTTTGTCTTCGCTCAGGAAGGATGGCTCCAGAGCAAACTAATTTATGCAGCAGCCAAATTGCTCGCTCGCAACTTTAATGCCAGTAGCTCACATAGCAGAATTTTTCCTTACAAGACTCCACAGCTTAGAGGGAGCATTGGTAGGGGTGCCAACCTCCAGTTAGAGCCTGGAGATCTTCTGGAATTACAATTGCTCTTCAGACTACAGAGACCGGTTCCCCCGGAGAAAATGGCTGCTTTGGAGTGTAGACTCCGTGGCATTATACCTTGCTGACTTTCCTCCCCAAACCCTGCCCTACCCAAGCTAGGGTTGCCAGGTCTGTTGGACCAGTAGCAAGGAATGGGGCTGAAATTACCGGGAGCGGGGAGGGAAGAAGCTGCAAATAAGTGTGACATGCCTAATTCATTTCTGGGTGACATCAGGTGCGACACTCTGGTTTGTGGGCAAAACCTCTATGGTAAAATTAGCTTCTACCATAGAGTTTTGCTCAAAAACCAGAGCATCGCTCCCCAACATGTTTATTTCTGGCTTTTTGCATGGGGGGGTAGCAGAGAGGAGCACCCAAAATGGCGGGGTATAAATCCAATCTCTTATTCTTCATCATCATCTGTATGGACCTCAGAATCCAGGTCTAGTCTGGTTTATGGCCTATTTCTTTAGTCCAATTTATTTTACTAGCTTGTTGGGAGGGTAACTAAGGTAAGAATTATAAAAGACTTTGTGGTCTGAAAAAAGTTGCCGTAAAATTATTCTCTGTGACATTTCTTCTCACCATAGAGTGTACTGAATTAATTACTATTGTGCCCTGTTTCTCAGGGGTATCTCCTGTGATGTACATGGAGTTGCCAACACCAAGTGAGGCCTGGAGATCTCCCCGAATTACATCTGATCTCCAGATTACAGCGATCAGTTTGTCTGGAGAAAATGGCAACTTTGGGGAACAGGCTGTGTCATCACATCTCTGTAGAACTACCTCTAGGGTCGCTAGGCTTGCCAAGTCCCCCCGGGGGGTGGGTAAACCCCCGCCCAAGAGGCCCGTTACCCGACGCCAGCAAATTGGGCCCCGGGGGGAACTCCACCCCCTTCCGGCACACGTCCCCAGTGTGATGATGTCACCCAGAGTTGACATCATCACGCTGGCCACATTGGGGGTGGGACGCTCTATGATTTGAGGGAAAACTCTATGTTTTCCCCTCGAATCCTAGTGGCCCCGCCCCCAACATACTGACGCGATGACGTCACTTCCGGGTAGCGTTATTACGGCAACGCGCACGCAAAGTGTGCGTGCACGGACTCCCGGGACAGTGTGGGACTCCCCCGTAGTAAGCATTTTTGGACTTAGCAACCCTAAGGGTCGCCAACCTCCAGATGGCACCTGGAGATCTCCCACTATTACAACTGATCTCCAGACATTAGTTCTCCTGGAGAAAATGGCCGCTTTGGTCGGTGGACTCTGTGGCATTGTACACTGCTGAGGTCCCTTCCCACCCAAACCCCACCCTTCCCAGGCTCCACCCTCCAAATCTCCAGGTATTTCCCAACCCAGAGCTGGCAACCCTAGCTCCCTCTCCTCCCTCAAACTCCACCCTCCCCAGGTTTTGCCCCTCCCGATCTGGAATTGACAACCCTAGATGGAAGTAACATCAGGGTAGTCTGCAAAATGTGCTATATGTGGGGTCACTTATGAAGACCATCTGGAAACTTCCACCAGACCAGAGCCCAGCTTCAAGGCGGTTGCCTGGTAAAGACAGAAATGAACATGACTCTCTCGAGTACACAGATAGCTTCCCTATCTAGGAAATAGCGGGTGCAGTTCAAAGTACTAGTTCTGACTAGTGTAAACAGTCTCATACCCTGGTGTCTCAAAGGCTATCTGCCCCCGTACAAATTGCTCCATGGTGAAGATTTTCTCAGAATGACCTCTGGATGCCCTCACCTTCTGAGTTTAGCTAGGCAGCTACCATCAGCAGGGCCTTTTCTGTGGCGGCACCCCTTCTGCGGGAATCCCTAGTTTCTCCACCTGGCACTGCTTTAATGGCTTTTAGAACCACTTTCACTCATCAGGGCTTATAGTGGTGTTTGATGAAGGTAGATCCCCTGGACGTTTTACTGCTGCTGTTGATCATTACTGCTTTGGCTAGATCGTACTGGTTCGAAGGAATATCATAGTCATGTTTTGTAGCTGTTTCAGTAACACTGAAAACTGCCTGGGGATTTAGACTGAAAAATACATATAACTGTTTTGAATGAACACACAAACAAACAAACCAATGAAGTCAGCACTGGAGCTAGCTGAAGATTGTCCTTCCTTCTGTACTAGCTCAACATAGTCGATTTTACTGCTACGTGTAAACTTATGAGCTGGAAATCCTACATCCCATTGTAGAATAATTGGACTAATGAATGGGAGCTTCAGTCTTGCCTTGGAATAAATCCAATTGGATTACCCATATAATCACCTCTAAACGACTGGTAGCTCGTTATGACTTCAATAAAGTCGGATTATTTGCTGCTAATTGTTTAAGATTATGATTAATCACCAGCTTCTTTTTAAAATGATTTTGTATTAATTAAAAAGCATAATAAGGAAAGATTAAGTCTTATCAAGGAGTAATAAATATCCATTCTGAATTCCTTTGCACTGGCAAGGGAACAGCTCGGAGTTTTAGATGAATTGTTAACACTGTCTGAAGGAGAATGGGTTTGTTAAAATGAGCGCAATCTACCTTGAGCATTTCCTCTTCACAACTGAAGCACAACTGTCATTTGTTTCAGTGGTACTGATTTGAAAGAAGTTCCTTGCAGTTTGTGCCAGGTTTGAACAAATACTTCTCTCTTTGGCTTAGATCAAAATCCCCTGATCATGTCAAAGTATGGGAGGAGACAGGAGAACATCTGTAGGCTTCCTCAGATACTCAGTTTCTGCTGTATATAACAGGACTGTGTGCAACTTGCTGCTCTTAGGTTTCCAGGATGTAGCCTGGCACCCCTGGGGGCTGGGACACGCATGTCAACAACACATCTGGAGAAAACTGGGAGTGACATCATATTTGTTTGTTTGTTTGTTTGTTGGATTTATTCCCCGCCCTCCCCGCCAAAGTTGGGGAGGATGCTCTAGGATTTGCAAAAACTGAATTGTGGTTCACTCCCCCAATTTGCTGCCATTTATCTCCCGCTGGCAGACACTGCTGGGAGGAAAGTTATCAGCTTCCAGATGGTGGTTGGAGATAGGGTTGCCAGGTGGAGCCCGGAAGTGGTTTGGGGCCACTTCCGGTAAAACCAGAAGTGTCCGTTCCCATGTGCTGCCATCACCTGGAAGTGGCATAGGCACGTTGGGGATGTCTGGGAGCGACGCTTTGGTATATGGGCAAGGTAAAGTAAAGGTAAAGGTTCCCTTGCTCGAAAGCCAGTCGAATCCAGCTCTAGGGTTGCAGTGCTCATCTCCATTTCAAAGCCGAAGAGCCAGCGCTGTCCGAAGACGTTTCCGTGGTCATGTGGCCGGCATGACTAAACACCAAGGCGCATGGAACGCTGTTCCCTTCCCACCGAAGTGGTACCTATTTATCTACTTGCAATTTCTTGCTTTCGAACTGCTAGGTTGGCAGGAGCTGGAACTAGAGACGGGAGCTCACTCCGTCATGCGGCACCCGGGGCTCGAACTGCTGAACTACCGACCTTCCACAGCCTGCAGTTCAGTGTCTTAACCACTTGAGCCACCGCAGCTCCTTATGGTAAATACCATAGAATTTGCCCAAATACTAGAGTGTTGCCCCTAGACACCCCTAATGGGCCTATGTCACTTCCGGGTGACGTCAGCACTTTGGAAAGGCACTTGCGGTTTTACTGGAAGTGGCCCGAAAAAATGTCATTTGGGGGTGGGATTTCCCTCTGCCAGCCAGCTGGCTGGCAGTGGGGAAGTACCCCCCCCCAAAAAAGTGGGGGTTTATTTATTTATTTGTATTTATTTTATCACACTTCTATCCCGCCCTCCCCGCAAGCAGGCTTAGGGCGACAGGGGTCTGGCAACCCTAGTTGGAGACCTCCGAGGATTACATCTTGACCTCCAGGCTACAGAGATCCGTTTCCCTGGAGAAAATGGATGCTTTGGAAAGTGGACTCTGTGGCATTATCCATGGAGGAGGTCCTTCCCCAAACACAGCTCTTCACAGGCTCCACCCCCCCAAATCTCCAGGAATTTCCCAATCCAGAGCTGGCAACCCTAAAGCTTAGCTCCTCCTGATATGCATCATCCCAATTTTGTGTGAATGGGGTAATGCATGTGTTTTCCATGGGTGGATAGCTTCAGTATTTTAAATGGAACCCCAAATTTTTGAGGGAACATATTTGTGTACACCGAAGCTGTATGTACGTGGAAAAAATATGTGCATTGCCCCATTCACACAAAATGGCAACTGTGTGCATTTTGTGGATAGCACACAGCAAGCACTGCCACGACACAGACTTAGTGTGCCCAAACCAAATGTCTGCAAACGTCTGAGCAAAATGGTCGGGTTTTCGAAAGATTCTGAAATTCAGCGATCCAAGTAAGATGGTTCTTGGTACATCAGCATTGACAGCAGCATAAATCTTGTTCTCACATAGGCAGCATAAACTGAAGATAGGTTTGTGCTCCTGTTATTATAATCAGTTTGCGCTTTCTTAGCTACTGCCAATGGGCAACTCATTGTAAGTCTGCCCTCAAGGCTACCAACATTCCCATTTGAGAAGTGAGCACTATTTCACCTGAGGAATTCATCTTGGTCAATTGAAACACTCACTAATATCTGATGCATTTAACTTTGCTCCAGATCTTTGCCTTATTGACATCTGAGGAAGCAAACACAATAGGAACTTAACGAACCATCTCATGACTGCTCCCAATGGTCTTTGGTCTTAACAAACTAACCCTCATATTTACAGACGGCATCAGGTCATAATGGGCATTCATTCGTATTTGCAAAGTGCTTTTCCATAGGGCACCCTGGGCTCAGCTTTTCAGTGCACCCTGGGCTCAATCCAGCCATGATTAAGTACTTTAAAATCCCTCTGATTTCAAGGGCAAACATTTAAGCATGTGTGAGTGCCCATCTCTAGTTCCAGCTCCTGCCAACCTAGCAGTTCGAAAGCAAGAAATTGCAAGTAGATAAATAGATACCACTTCAGTGGGAAGGTAACAGCGTTCCATGCACCTTGGTGTTTAGTCATGCCGGCCACATGACCACAGAAATATCTTCGGACAGCGCTGGCTCTTCAGCTTTGAAACAGAGATGAGCACTGCAACCCTAGAGTCGGATTCGACTGGCTTTCGAGCAAGGGAACCTTTACCTTTACCTATTGGTAACATTAAACTCAGTGCTGAGCTATGGGTGGAACAGGTCAATTTTAATTTGTTTTCAACTGCCTTTATAGAGCAATACATTTGAACATCTTGCTCTTAGCGCTGCCAGGCCTTCCGCAATGACTCCAAGAGGCAGTGGGGAGGGGGATTGAATGTTAGCAACGTGATATCATTTCGGGGGGGGCGATGGAAATGACGTTGGGTAACTCTAGGAATTGTCAGAAACTTTATAGTTTTCCATAGCTACTGCCAATGGGCAACTCATTGTAAGTCTGCCCTCAAGGCTACCAACATTCCCATTTGAGAAGTGAGCACTATTTCACCTGAGGAATTCATCTTGGTCAATTGAAACACTCACTAATATCTGATGCATTTAACTTTGCTCCAGATCTTTGCCTTATTGACATCTGAGGAAGCAAACACAATAGGAACTTAACGAACCATCTCATGACTGCTCCCAATGGTCTTTGGTCTTAACAAACTAACCCTCATATTTACAGACGGCATCAGGTCATAATGGGCATTCATTCGTATTTGCAAAGTGCTTTTCCATAGGGCACCCTGGGCTCAGCTTTTCAGTGCACCCTGGGCTCAATCCAGTCATGATTAAGTACTTTAAAATCCCTCTGATTTCAAGGGCAAACATTTAAGCATGTGTGTGCCGCATGACGGAGTGAGCACCCATCTCTAGTTCCACCTCCTGCCAAGCTAGCAGCTCAAAAGCAAGAAATTGCAAGTAGATAAATAGGTACCACTTCAGTGGGAAGGTAACAGCATTCTGGGCGCCTTGGTGTTTAGTCATGCCAGCCACATGACCACGGAAATGTTTTCGGACAGCGCTGGCTCTTCGGCTTTGAAACGGAGATGAGCACCGCAACCCTAGAGTCAGATTCAACTGGCTTTCGAGCAAGGGAACCTTTACCTTTACCTATTGGTAACATTAAACTCAGTGCTGAGCTATGGGTGGAACAGGTCAATTTTAATTTGTTTTCAACTGCCTTTATAGAGCAATACATTTGAACATCTTGCTCTTAGCGCTGCCAGGCCTTCCGCAATGACTCCAAGAGGCAGTGGGGAGGGGGATTGAATGTTAGCAACGTGATATCATTTCGGGGGGGGCGATGGAAATGACGTTGGGTAACTCTAGGAATTGTCAGAAACTTTATAGTTTTCCATAGAGTTTCTGGTGATTCCTAGAACTACCCGCTGTCACTTCCGGATTTCCTGCAAATGATATTATGGGACCGACAATGATGTGTTCCCCTTGCGTCCCTGTCTCTGAAGCTCTTGCTGATTTTGGAGCGAGGCCTGGCAACTCTACTTACTCTCTGTCTGGCTTTAGAGAAATCATACTAAATTATGTGGGTAGGGGCAAGCTGTCTGGTGCTCCCAACCTATGTGCAGCTGGTGGTCAGTGGACTTGTAGAGTGTTGTCTCCACAGAAGAGAGCTGGCATGACCCAAGGAGAACAGGCCTCCTATTCCTTTAATAGAGAAGGGTCTTCCAGCGGATGCGGCATCTCTCACCCTTGTAGGACAAGCTATGCCTAGTGGTGTTTCACTTGTGTTAGCCTTAGCCTTTGGCCATGTAATCTTCCTTCCTTCCTTTCCTCCTCTTTTGTTTCTTGGAAGGGACTACTCTTTCTGTCTCTGACCTGCCGCATCTTGCATCTCACTCTAAACCTCACAAAACCCATGAAACCAAACACAGCACCCATTTTGATGGGGATATGTCAGAGCACTTCTTGGGATGTGTCTGGAGCGCATGGAAACATACTTTCAAATTTTATAATCAGGAAGCCATATTCTTTTAAAAAAAAATACTTTGTGAGCATATGTGTATTCGTGTGCTTGCCTGGATAGGGTTGCCAACTCTGGGTTGTGAAATACCTGGATATTTGGGGGGTGTCGCCTGAGAAGGGCGGGGTTGGGAAGGGGAGGGACTTCAATGGGATGGTAATGCCATAGACTCCACTCTCCAAAGCAGCTGTTTTCTCTAGGTGAACTCATCTCTTTCACCTGGAGATCATGTGTAAGCCCAGGAGATCTCCAGTTGCCACCTGGAGGTTGGCAACCCTGTGTCTGGAAGTCATGGTTGCCTTCTGGTGACTCCTACTGGGGGTTTGAACATTTTTCAGAGGTGGCTTGATTAGCTACCTGCCTCTGGTATTTCTTGCAGGTCTCCCTTCCAAGTACTTGCCAGAGTCGGCCCTGCTTAGCTTCCGAGATCTGACAAGATCAGGCTTGCCTGGGCTATCTGGGGCAGGTCAGGGGGTTAGAAGAAGAGATTGGATTTATACCCTGCACTTCACTACCCGAAGAAGTCTCATAGCAGCTTAAAATCTTCTTCCCTTCCCCACAACAGACACCCTGTGAGGTCGGTGGGGCTGAGAGAGCTCTTTCGAGAACTGCCCTTGAGAGAACAGCTCTGAAAGAACTTGTAACTGACCCAAGGTCACCAAACTGGCTTATGCAGAGAAGTGGTGAATCAAACCCGGTTCTCCCAGATTAGAGTCCGTGCTCTTAACCACTACGCCAAACTGGATAGGAACCATATCCTTGAAGGACCATTCCTTCCTGTATGAAGCCACACAGAAGCAGACCTGCTCCTAGTATTTTAGCTGCTAGTACTCAATCCTACATTAAAGAAGAGTCATTGGTAGTAACTAGCCTCATGACGTCCTTCTAGGTAGGGCTGCCAAGTGGGGGCGGGTAAACCCCCGCTTTGGAGGCCTGATTTCCGCCACTGCGGAATCGGGCCCCGGGGGGAACGCCACCCCAGCGTGCGCATCAGCTGACATTATGACGCAGGGCATGCTGGGGGCAGGGCCACGACCAGTGTTCCCTCTGAGTTAGTGTGAGCTAGCTCACAGCTTTTTAGCCTCCAGCTCACAGATTTTTGCCTTAGCTCAGGAAGGAGGGCTCCGGAGCAAACTAATTTATGCAGCAGCCAAATCGCCTGCTCACATTTTTAATGCCAGTAGCTCACAAAGTAGATCTCTGCTCACAAGATTCGACAGCTTAGAGGGAACATTGGCCACGACCATCCAAGGGGAAACGCTATGGTTTCCCCTCGAATGGTCATGGCCCTGCCCCCAGCGTGCCCGGCGTCATAATGTCACTTCCTGGTGGTGTGTGTGCTGCCCGCGCGCACTCCGGGATCCACCCGGGAGTCCCCCGCTGCAGAGGTAAGCTATACTTGGCAACCCTACTTCTAGGGGACTGCCTTCTGTTCAAGATACTGTTTCCTGTACATTTCAAGGACACCAGAGGCCTGTCCGAGGCCTATTTCCCTCACTCCTGCCTTCAGTTGCCGTGGCAATGCTTCAGCGTCTCTGCCTGACTGCCTCCAAAAAGGGGGAAGAGGCAGATAGGCTTCATAATTACCTTTGCTTTAAAGCGTTGCCACCCGAACCGAAATCCCCTTTATGAGCACAGAGTAAATGCGCACTGATTAAAATCCAATTAGCAACATCCTCACAGCATAAAACTACAATTAACAAATTAATCTACTCGTTGCAGCCTAATTTAAATGTGGGGAGGGGGTTAATGGAGCCGGCTTCAGAAGAATACAGGCACAGAGGCCGGTCCCACCAGCTTTGCAGAAATACCCAGCCCTCCCCGCGGAACATCTGCAACACGATCTCCGTGTAAAAGTGCACACACAGCCCTTAGCGTGAGGAGATGCAAGGATCTCAGCATAACTAATGGATTTAATGCTCTGCGTTCCCCTGTGAGATAAGGAGGCATTATCAGTTTTCGAGAGAGTGAGAATGAAAGCAGGGGGCCCATTAAGAGTCGAGCGGCAGAATCCTGCGCCTGCACATCGATGCATCACCGGTGCTGGTGCAGAGCCAGCATAGCTAGCCGGGATCCTATGCTTTCTCGGTAGAGGAAAGGGAAGATTTGAAAAGAAAAACGACCTCCAAGGTGACAAAAGCCCAGCGACTGCGCTGGAGTCCATGGCAACTGTGCCCCTGCCCACCACACAGGGAGAAGTGTATGCTTACAATGTCCGCCATATCAGCCAGATACGGTAATAGGGTCGCCAACTCCGGGTTGGGGAATACCTGGAGATTTGGGGGTGAAGTCTGGGAAAATGGGATTTAGAGAGGAGAGGAACCTTGGTAAGGGTATAATGCCATGCAGTCTCAGACCTCCAGATTGAGTGGCAAGAGAGACTAGCTAGCTAGACAGGCACACTGACCTTTCTTCCTGTATCTATTATTGTGCCACTATCCTCTTTGAAATGCAGGTTGTGTTCAGGAATCAGCTTCCCTTCCCTCCCTCCCTCCCTCCCTCCCTCCCTCCCTCTCTCTCTCTCTCTCCCTCCCTCTCTCTCTCTCTCTGAAGACGTGCTCTCTACCTGCACTTACCAAGAGAGGGACATGTGGTCCTCTCTTGGCACCATGAGGCAGATGGGCCTCTTGCCATCTGTCTCCATCCTTTAGCTAGTAACTTAGTAATCTGCCAGTCTCTGCTCTTTCCTATCCAAAGTGTACTTCTCAAACAAAGAGAGGAGTATTTCTCTTTTAAACTTGCAACCTGGCTCTGTGTAGCTTTGTAAGATGAGTAATCTGGTAACGTGACGCTCCTGCTAACTAATGGTGACTGGACTAACCACACCAGTTAACCTCAATGGTCCACCTCCCAAAGCAGCCATTTTTTCCAGGAGAGTGGAATGAGCGATAAGTGATATATGTCTAGGCTTGCCAAGTCCCCCCAGGGGTGAGGAAACCCCCGCCCGAGAGGCCCATTACTCGCCGTCGGCAGATTGGGCGCCGGGGGAACCCCACTCCCAAAGCACGCAACGTGCCCGGCGTCAGCACATCACCCAGAAGTGATGCAGTTGCGTCGGTGCGTTGGGGGTGGGGCCGTGGTCATCCAAGGGAAAACTCTATGGTTTTCCGTTGGATGATTGTGGCCCCACCCACGGCGTGACGTGGTTACTTTTTTCCCACCATAGAGAACAATGGAGGGGATAGGGGCAACCTATTTGGGGGCCCGTAGAATTAGACCCCCTGGTCCAATGTTCTTCAAACATGGTTGATATCTTGGGAAGAGGCTCCAGCAGCTACCCTGCGAGTTTGGAGCCTCTCCCTCAAACTCCCTCCCCTCCAGCCCCCAGAATATACCCTATGTTTTTGCCATTGACTTCAATGGCCCATAGGATATAATGGGGCCGAATTGCTGCCGAAATTCGGCGACAATTCAGCAGCAAGCCGAATGAGATCAGAGAATATGAATCGGCCTGCAGCAGCCCGAAAGGGGTCCGAATGGGCCATTTTCGGGGGTGCATTCGGTTCGTCCGAACCGAATGCACATCCCTACTAGGGAGGACTGTGGCACATCTAGGATTGTCTCCCAGAAACCTGCTTTGTTGCCTTCTGGCACCTTAAAGCATCAGTGGGAGGAAGGGGGTGTGTGCCATCACGCTGACATCCTGTGAAAACCAAAAGTGATGTCATGGAACTCTTCAGGAGTCGCCAAAACTCCATCGTCTCCCCACAGAGTTTCTCAAATCCTAGAGTGTCCAAGTATGTAACTTTTCACCAGAAGTGACATCAGAATGCTGGCATGATGCCTGTATGCCTGTTCCTGTGCCCTACATGTTCCTGGGTGTTGCAGGCTGCCGCCAAGCAGCCCTACGTGTACTCAGTAAGAGGTATCTTACCACCGTACTCCTGGGACTGCTGGGCGTTTGAATCCCTCTAAGCTAACATGTTGCAAAATGAGGAGGCAGGACTGCTGGTCATTCCTGGCCACACTAGAAAAGGACCCATCATGTGGTATTTAGAATCCTCTGTTGGCCGTGGTGTTCAGCCTAGCTATACATACTGTTATAATGGGAATGTAGGAAGATGCTTCAGGTTCCACAAAGGACTGTTCCCAGCCACTAGTTAAGGAACTGGACATGTTTATTTACATATAATACAATATGGGCCTAGAGAGGTCTTAACTGCAACAACTCCAGCAGCCATCTTAACAGCCACAACGCTACTTCTTCTTCCCAGACGCTACCAGGAGGCAGATGGTCTCTCCTGCAACATTTAACCCTTTCTTTAGTATATCATTCTGTGCAACTCTTTACCACATATACCTGGACTGGAAAGGCTACGAAGAAAGCTGTAATGCCATGGCATAGCGTACATGGTATCCATTGTTCAAGCCCTTCATAGGCTAGCTAGCAGACACCTCTGGATGTAGGCGCAGCTGAGATTTTGTACCGTCAGGGCCAATCTGATCGGCTTTCCTGGCCTGCAGTCATTTTGCTTACCACCTTCCCATGTAGCCACCCATGGGAAGCAGCATTCAGGAGGCTCATTACTGCTCACCCCAGTAAACCTTGTTCTCCATCTCCTTTCCTTGTCATCTTGGCTAGGTAGTTTATCACAAAGCAATGAGGCGAATGAAAGGGCTCCTGTACTACCTTTAGTTAGGAAAGTTCCTCCAGGTACAGGCGGGCCTGTAGCTATGGTGGGGCATCATGGGGCTAAGCCCTCTCAATTAACAGCCATGCCCTACAAGTTCCACTGAAAGCAGACTGTTTTTTTAAAAAATATTTATTTTGGAATTGATTCAGTTAAGTCGCACCACAGGCTGGCCGGCCCCGGGACTATGGTGGTATGACGTGAAACTGCCTGCCCTCCCCTCCCCCACTGGCAGCCTGCCTGAAGACACTGGCAAGCCACGCAGGAGGGGCAGCCAAGGCAGAAGGGCAGAAAAAGGGCAAAAGGGGCAGAAAAAGTTCTGCGGCAGCTTCCCTCTCCTGCCCCCTGCCGTTTAATTTCCTCCCTCCACCTCTGGCGCAGTTCTTTCTCCCTCCTTTGGCTTTTCGGTTGTTTGATGTTGCTTTTCATGTCCTCCTCACCCAGCGACTTTGAACCGGTTCCAAATGACCTTTCCCCTCCGATATGCATCTGCCCCGAGAATGGAGGTGGTGGTTGTTAAGCCTGCAAAATGGAAATTATATTCAGTGTGATGATCGCTTCCTGCTTCCCCTGCTCAGGAAGAACTCCAGTGGCCACAGGCCTTTGCGATACTCGGAACAACCCCCCAGGACTTAGATCACAGCTAATTAGATTAGAAACTAATCCAATTATCATTAATCTAATTAAATTCCCTGCCTCAGCCCCTGCCCACCAACCAAAATTTTCTGGGTACAGGCCTGGGTGTAGGCTCTCTTTTCTCTTCAACACCCTGGTGGAGAAAGCCATAGTCTGTGAAATTATGCCAGTGTGTGTGCGCGCGATAGAACATTTCTGCTTTGACTTTTACTGGAAGGAGGCATTACTTTAATTAACAAAACTGCGGAATTGGAGAGAACAGGCTGGAGTGCTCATCGAAGCCACAACCTCAGGTTGTATCAAATCTTTATGAAATGGGCTGCTCTGCTGGGCTGAGGCTTGTCTTAGCCAAATTTGGTAGCACACCGGCAGACACTTACTCACGGCCTTGTCATATCCTTGGAAACGAAACGTAAGAAGCTTGTTTGTTTTATGATTACAGAAAGCCGGGCTTGCTTTGTAATTGCAAAGTGCTCTGACGGTGGCTGATGAAACCGAGGGACTGTCGTATTGAGTCAGAAAGATTGTTCCAATATCCCTGGTTTCTGGTTTGTATCAGAGGCCCATTCTGCATCTAGCATTTGCTCCACTGTTCTACCGAACCCCACGTTGGAACAGAAATTCCCCTCTACATTGCATGCTGCTTTCACTTTGATTGTCGGATTTTGTTTTGTTTTATTTGTTTGTCGATTTATACCCCGCCCTATCCCACACGTTGGGCTCAGGGCGGCTTACAACATGTACTAAAACAGTAAAACCAATAAAACAATCAATGGCACAATAAACAATATCATCAAACTCCATGCCTCTGGCGCCTTAAAGAGTTGCCAGACAGGGTCAGCAACTAAAACGAATCTTTACGCTTAACCAGGTAGGTATCCCTTGGCTCTGTTCTACTTTTTTAAATTTAGACAGTTATACCCCACCTTTCTCCCCAGTGAAAACCAAAGCAATGTAAAATGCAGTTCCTAGTGATGCCAATCTCTGGTCGGGGGCTGGAGATCTCCTGGGATGACAACTGATCTCCAGACGACAGAGATCAGTTCCCCTGGAGAGAATGGCTGCTTCGGAGGGCGGACTTTGAGGTCTCTCCCCTCTCCAAACCTCACCATTTCCAAGCTCTACCCCCCCGCCAATCTCCAGGTATTTCTCCCAAGTGGGAGTTGGCAACCCTGTTCTCCCTCCCTCCATTTCATCCTGTAAGGTAGGTTCAGCTCACCCGGCAAGCTCCCGTGCTGGAGTGGAGGTTGGAACCCAGATTCTAGTCCGACACTCTAACTACTACACCACCCCGGCTCCGGAAGAGCATGTGGCATTGCCATGCCATGGGGTGCTCTTCAGATGGCCAACAGGTACCCGAACTAGAGTTGCCATGTCCTATCTGGCTGCTGGTGGGGGGGGCCTCCCAGTTCCTCCTTGAAGATCTTCTTTGGGGGTGGAGCCAGGAGAGGGCGGGGTTTGGGGAGGGGAGGGGCCTCAGCATGGTACAGTGCCATAGAGTCCTCCCTTCAAAGCAGCCATTTTCTCCGCTGGAAATCAGTTGTGAAAACGGGAGATTCCCAGGCTCCACCTGGAGGCTGGCAACCCTTACCCAGAGCTGGCAGCCATACTCTAATCCGTGTCCTTGACTTTCCACTGCTAAGAAATTAAGAACAGACAATTTCCCTGCCCCCGCAAGGTTCCTTCCTGTAGGCCTCACCTCACCCCTCCATGCTACGCTCTGTGAGGCAGGCCCCCAGCCATTTGAGCCTGTGGGCATTTATTGGAATCCTTAGTGCCACTACAAAATGACTGCTAAGCGGGACAGGGGGTGGGGAGGCAACCACAATATGGCTTGTATAGAAAAAGGCTTTTCTAAAATCCTCCCTGCTTGGGCCAGATGGCCCTAGCTGGTAACACTACCGCGTGATTCCTATCACCTGTGCAAATGGCTTGCCAGATGGCCAGGCCGCATCGCCATAGACAAGACACTTTGACACCTCTGCCAGGAGAGAGCGACTTGCCGGCGCCTTCCCAAGCATGGGACGAGCTATGTCCAGTACATTAGCACATCAAAAGGATTCCCTGACATGACACATGGTCAATGGAAGAGGCTGGAGTGGGATGCCCAACTCCAAGCCAATCAAAACATACCTTGCCTGACATTGCATGGTAACCAGCGATTGGAACGCCTTCCCACTCTCTCACTATTGGGTAAATGGCCATACCTGGTGGTGACGAAAGGGGGGTATATCAGCAATGATCCATATGGGAAACAGAGGGTTAGAGGAGAGTTAAGGGAATTCCTCTCTGGGAAACAAAGAGTTCTTTTGGATTGACTGTTTGCTGTTAACATGGAGTGAGACTGTTAGGCAGCCAAGCTGGACTAGCTGCCCACAAAATCTCTTCAAGACTCCCTGGTGAGACCTTGGACTATTTGCACACCAGCCTGGTAACTATGACCTACCTCTATTGTATAGCTCGAGCTGAACAAGCTATAGATGTTATGTCTTGGTAAGAGCTTGAGTTACCATAGCTCATTATGCGGATTGTAGTTACTGACCAATGGTGTGTGTTCTGGAGGGAATGGTTTTGATTGGACGTTATGTATCGCTTGTGATTGGCTGTAACATACCTAATGTGATTGGTTATTGTGAAACATTGTAGGTGTGGCTATGTCAGCCAGAATTGTATATAAGTTGCTGTTTTGCCTATGGAAGTTGTCTAGCTGGTCTAGCACCTACGAGGCTGAGCCTTCATGCTGTTATCACTGAATAAAGCTGAAATCACTTGTTGAACTGTTCCTCCGAGTTAAGTGGCATACTTAACATCTGGCGACGAAGGTGGGATATAGTGGGTAGGCAGCCCCACTATTTAGAACAACGGAGGAGGTTCAACCTGCTGGCGAGTCACCGGCGGAGCAAGGCGCTCCTGTGACCCCCGAGAATGAGCTCCAACAAGCAGTTCAAGCCGTTCGAGCCACTGTCGGAAGATTGGGACTCCTACCTGACAAGGTTTGAGTTCTTCCTAGAGAACTGCCAAGTGACCGATGCAGCCCTACTCTGTTCCTGTGGAAAAGACGTTTTTGACATCGCACGCTCATTGGTGACGCCAACCGACATCAGGACCGTGCCATATGCAACGCTGACCGAGAAATTGAAGACCCATTTTTCGCCTCAACCGTCCGAGATCGCCTCCAGGCACGCCTTCTATGAACGACGGCAGGGCCCCCGGGAATCTGTGGCTGAGTTCGTGGCGGCACTTCGGAAGGCGGCAAGGCCCTGCAATTTTGACAACTTTGAGAAGGCGTTGCGTGACCGTGTGGTGTGCGGCCTGAGAGATGCGCAACTGCAACAGCGCCTGTTTGCTCGAAAGACTCTCACATTCAAAGATGCTTTTGAGGCCGCCGTTGCTGCTGAGGCCGCGGAGAAGTCAACAAGAGAGGTGCGACAACGTTCCAGTCCAACAGAGCCACGAGTGCACCACCAAGCAGACAGTGAAGAAACAGCAGAGGACGTGGATGACGTCAGAGAGGCCTG
>NW_015162487.1:1120047-1141349 GCF_001447785.1 Gekko japonicus | reverse complement strand
GTGTTTCCTTAAATAGAGGCCTCCCCCAGCAGAGGTCAGGCAGCAGCTATTCAAATTCAAATTCACCCAGGCACTCAATCACAGGCAAAACAATGCCCCTTCCACTTCCTCTCAATTACAGGCAATCCCAGTCAAACAATGCCCGTTCCTCTCCCACACTCAATCAGCCAGGACTCTGCAAGAACTCTAAGTGCTTCCACACACTGCTAAACACAGTTTTCCCACACAATATCCTTAGCTGAAGTAAAAGAAACCCACTCACCTCTCTCACAGCTCTCTCTCCTGCTCCTGCTCAGAGCTCAGCTGGTCTCCATATCAAACTCATTTAATTTGGACAGAGAAGTTAGACAAAGTTCTACTGGTTCCACTGCTGTTCAATTTATATTTAAATGCCCTTACTTTAAATTTCGATGAACCTTACCATTCCCCTAAACTCGCTAACACTAGTGTCCCTATTTTACTTTATGCAGACATTGCTGTTATTTTATCATGCACAAGGTTTGGTTTACCAAGGTCCCTGCCAGACGGCAGGAAAAACGACAGCCGAAGTGCGGCTAATCTGAGCTGCACCAAACTAGAGATGCCGCGGCGGGATCCCACGGATCCCCTGAGCCGCGGCGCCATTGCTCCCCGGCACGATCAGATGCCGGGGAGAAAGCGATGGTGGGAGGGGGAGGCTGGCAAACTGCACATGCTCACACATGCGCAGTTCGGCCAGGAGCCAGGGATGTGCCAGTGGAAGGACGCACCGGCGATCCCACGGCCACACTTGCCGCAGCCTTTCCAGATGAACCACCCAGGTAGGTGGTTCTTTTTGGGTGCGGGGTTTTAGGCGGGAGGGACGGATCGGTGACGGGCACGCAACGCTTCCCAGAGGTTGCCGTGGGATCGTGCCCATTTGCCGCGCATCTGATCCATCCCTCTCCCGGCCCAAATCCTTGCGTGTGACCGGGGCCTCAGACTAAAAGATTCAAAGAATAAGTAGAAGAGTCCAGTAATACCTTAGAGATTTGGTGGGTATAAGCTTTTGAGAGTCAAAGCCCCGTTTACCAGATCTGATGAAGGGAGCGTTGACCCTCAAAAGGTTATACCCTGAAAACCTTGCTAGTCTCCAAGGTGCGACCAGACTCTAATCTAGCTCTTCTACTGCAAACCAACTCGGCAACCCTCTGAAAGTGTTATGTCTCGGTAAGAGCTTGAGCTACCATAGCTCATTATGCGGATTGTAGATACTGACCAATGGTGTGTATTCTGGAGGGAATGGTTTTGATTGGACGTTATGTATCGCTTGTGATTGGCTGTAACATACCTAATGTGATCAGTTATTGTGAAACATTGTAGGTGTGGCTATGTCAGCCAGAATTGTATATAAGTTGCTGTTTTGCCTATGGAAGTTGTCTAGCTGGTCTAGCACCTACGAGGCTGAGCCTTCATGCTGTTATCACTGAATAAAGCTGAAATCACTTGTTGAACTGTTCCTCCGAGTTAAGTGGCATACTTAACAGATATCTTTTGTTTCTTATATTTTGCTAGTCTCATGTTATAGGTATGCTTGTGCACTGAATAAAGATAATATATAATCAATATTATCTGGACCTATTTCCTCTGTTGCAACCTGATCTCTAAGACTGAATCTTGTGTCTAAAGCTGTTCGCCTAAGGAGGCTACCACTGTGGTACTTAATTGTTTGGAGCCCTGGTGCAGAGCTGGTAAAGTGGGTCAGTCCCATAAAGCAAGAAGGAGTTTTGGAGCTCTGCTCCTGAGCTTTGGCGCGGGACTGGTTAAAGAGAGATCCTGGTGGCAGACTACCGGTAAAGCCTGGAGAGTGTACAGACATTCTCCTGGCATTTGTTTAATTGTTCCTGAATGCTTGGTTTCTCTCCCCATCCCTGGACTGGGGTGAGGGAGAGAAACCTTGACATGGCTGCCATTGCAATTGAAATGAATCACAAAAAGCTGAGAGGTTCCATGCATCATGTGATGGAGGAAGTTGTTTCTGAATGAGTGCTTCCTGCCAGAACTGGTTCAGTGCTTTGGGAAAGGGTCCCTGGAAACACAAGGGCAGGCACCATTGTAGGACAAGGGACCAGTGAATGTGATTCATGAATGTGATTTCAGATATTTCTCTTGGCATGTAGAAATCCAGCTGCCACTGTACCTTATTAGCATTTAGCCTACCAAGAGGAGATTTAGAATAGAATCAGAGTATTATTTTTAATGGTTAAATGTCCCTTTTTAGAGTCAGAAAATAATAGAATGGAATGTATATACTTTGAAATTATAAGCTCCCCAGCTGAAGGACATCTTACAGCAAAGTTATGAGATGGAAAGACTCTGAATGTTCCCAAAACAATATCTTTCTTCACAGAGCATCTGGCACCAGGAAGTCTGCCAAGAGCTAAGTTGTATGCCTCTTGTCAGGGAACTCCCCATTTTTAGGTTGAAACAAATAAGTCAGGAATGATGCCAAAAGAAGGCCCCTTTGTTCATTTATGTTTCCCACTGTTCCGGGACCAGATCAGCAGACATAATTACTGACACTTATGATCAACGAAGGAATATGCCAATAGAGAGGTGCCAGCTCAAATGATGCTCTGATGATGATACCTGTTGGACACCAGTTAGGGATTTCTTTCTGTGTAAACTGTCATGATGTCATTTGGGGTATAAGATCTACTGCCCTTCCTGGTTGGGGCAGAATACAGCTTGGTGTTACTGGGTGCCAAGGTATCCAGTCTTTTATTTTCCTGATTATTGCAATAAACAGATATCCATCCTCTCCCGGCACTCTAACTGTGTGTTCCTTATTTGGCTCTTGGAGCACATGGGGCACAGATTTGTGCATCACCATGGTGCCCATGGGGGCTATGTTGGGGACCACTGCACTGCACCCTATAAGGCACTACCTTTCATTCCCAGGTGCCCCATAATTTCCAGGTTCTGGGGCTCAAGAAACCTGGCCTGTACATGCAGAAATGGAAAAAAATGTGAAATGTAAGTTTAAGAAAGAACCGGAAATACTACTTTTGGGACTTAAAATGGAAGAAGTCAATATGGCAAAAAGGACATTGATGTGGTATATACGACTGCCAGAATGACATATGCTCAATGTTGGAAGCAAGATAAGATCCCTGAAATTGGGAAATGGATTAAAAAATTACTTTTTATGGTTGAAATGGATAAAATGACAAGGAAACTTAATAATTTGGAAGCAGACTGGAAAGACTTTAAAGACTATTTGGAGAAATACTGGGATGTAAAGGACAATTTACTTTGCTTTGAGAATTACTGAAAGTTAAAGGATAGTAGAAAATAGATAAATGTATAAGAATAACGATTGAAGGATAAGTTACCTGTGGAAGTGAAAAAAGAGGAAAGGAGTTATAAAGAAAATTTAAGAATTGGGCTGGAGGTTAGAGCACTGTGGGAAGCCGAGGGGGGGGGGAGGGAAGGATATATAATTGTATTTGATATATGTTTGAATTTTTTGTTTCTCATTATATCCTAATAAATTGTTCTGGAAAAAAAAAGAAAGAAAGAAGAAACCTGGCCTGGAAAAAATTGCTGGTTCCCCCCCCCCTTTCTATTCTTATTCATTGTGAAAGATTTATGCGCTCTGAAGATAAACCAGAGTATATCGCTTGAAACAAAAGAGAAGCTCCTTTACTGGCTATCTCCAGCATAGCCTCGGGAGCCTTAAACCCCCCCCCAAAAAAAAAACAAAAGTGCTGTGAGAAAGCATTATTTATCCCTACCGCAAGTAATTATGACTGCCATTTCCTATTAGCATCATTAATACCAAGTTTGTCCGCTTTCTGGCATTGTGGCGTTGCTCTTATTTAAGCATCTCTTCTCACTTTGGCAGGTTTGCCAGCAGAGCAAGAAGGGGAGAGTGGTTGTTTTTTTTCCAGAAGACTGGCAGCCTTTTGCTCAAAAACAACAGAATGGAAGGAAAGTGTTTTAGCAGTTATGAAAAGCGAATTGCCAGCCAGCAAAATTAAAATGTGTGCCGGATTTAGCCAGCCGTGCCAGCGGGTAAGTTCCAAATTATACAATTGGAGAGAATCTATCAAATGGAGATTTTCAGAAGGAGGTGATCATCCGACTGTCCATGCCCTCAGTCTCCCAGACCAAATTCAAGCTACAAGGCAAATCTCTTTGTCCTTCCAGGTGACCAGGCACTTTCATGCACTGGGGCAGGGACTTTGGAGAATCTACAAATCCCTCCTCCCAGGAAGTCAGGTGTGCATTTTCCAGGAAGGCTCAGCAACAGTGGACTGCTGGCCAGGGAAAGCGCTATTGGGATATTTGGTTAACAGAGCAGAGTTTTGCCCAGTGAGGTGGGTTAGGCTGAGAGTGTGTGACTGGCCCAAGGTCACCCGGCAAGCTTCCATGAGTAGGGATTAGAACGTGGATTTCCCAGGTCCCAGTCCAACACTTTAACCATTACAGCATGCTGGCTCTCCAATGCGTGCAAAGTGCTGTTCAGCTGCAGCCAATTTATGATGATCCCATCAGATTTTCAAAGCAAGAGGCATGCAATGCTCCCTCTAAACTGTGGTGTCTTGGGTCATGGTCACACGGTCATTTTGATCAGGTTTCACCACTGTTCCCTCTTGCATTTAAAATTGCTGATCAGACGGCCGCACCGAAGTGGGCTCACTCGTGCAATCCTCCCGGTTCCCCAGCGAGTTTTCCTACACCTGGGAAATCAAGTACTTTCTGGATATTTGTGCTTTGAATCCGCGATTTCGCCGTTCTGGACAGCCATTTCGCGCAATGATTGCGATTAGGTCGTCTGAATGTCCTTCTTGCAATTTTTTTTACAAGCTTCTGTCATCGTGCACATGAGCAATCCTGCGCTGAATAAATTCAATGTATAAACTTTATAATGTATACATGTATAAAAATGTATACAAAATATAAAATCTTCTGACGGCGCTGGCTCTTCGGCTTTGAAACGGAGATGAGCACCGCAACCCTAGAGTCGGACTCGACTGGCTTTCGAGCAAGGGAACCTTTACCTTTACCTTTTACTATAAACATTCAAGCACACATATAGACTCCAGCGCTCACTTGTACATCGCCGGTTAATTCTGTTTGCTGTTTGGGGTGGGGAACCTGCAAGAACAAGGGAGTATGGCAAGTCCCAGTGGGAGCGGTGATTCGGCCATGCGTATGTGCGCATGCGCAAAGTCAAGCGGCAGCGCGACTAATGAACAGTGCCCGGAGCCTCATTGGGGGGGGATGTGTGATCATCCCAAACTGAAAAAAATATTCCTGGTCAAATCTACAGCAGGAACAAATCGCGGTAAGCTTGCCGTGCGACCTTCTACTTTGTGGGCTACTGCCATTAAAGTTGTGAGTGAGCGATCTGGCTACTGCATACATTAGTTTGCTCTGGAGCCAGCCTTCCTGAGCTAAGACAAAAATCTGTGAGCTTTCCTGCAGGAGCGCACAGGAGCGGAGCTCCGGCAGTAAATAGCCCAGGGGGCGGGCACATGCAACAAGCCCTGCCCCCTGCTCCCAGCAGCCCTGGGCCACAAGGAGCAAGAAGCAGCCAGGTAAGTTGCAGTGGGTGTTGCCTTCTGACACACTTCCGGTGATGTCAGGGGGTGTGGCATATGCTAATGAGTTATGCTAATGAGCTCCTGCACCTCTTTTTCTACTAAATGACCCCTGGGAACATCTGAATATTTTGTGAATCTCCCAAAGTTCTGAGATTAGCCTTTCTGCCGTGGTGACCATTTTGCAGACCTACCCTTTCTCAAAATCCCCAAAGTACCTACAGTCTCAACGAAGTTGGAGACCTGCTGAATTCACTTCTCAAAACCATATTGCAACCGGTGTCTTTAAGAGACATTCTCTTACTTTCTCTTTACCCAATTTCTCCCTGAAGTCCAACAATCCATTTTCTTTCTTCTTTTCAGGAATTTAGGGACTACTTCAAATCGATTCTATCTTGACCAAAAAAAAGAGAGAGAGGAATTCAAAGAGAGGACAGGCAGGAAGGGAGATGCTACGAAATTTCTGAATTCCATTCTGCACATGCTCAGAGGCAGGCCATGTTTTCCCAAACTTTTCCACGCTCCCAAAGCTTTCTACCCTCCAGTTGGAGCACCACCCTGTGGTGAGTAGCATTAAAAAAAAAACACACACCCAAGGACTGAAGTTACAAAAAGGTGCATAGAGGTGTAACAAAAAACGATGAAGGGAAATGAAAGAGCAATTCTTCCCTTGAAAGAGAATAAGAAGAATCAGTGGCAAGGTCTTTAAAAACTGAATTTCAGAAGAAAAAGATTCCACTGCCCATCACAAAGCTAACTGCAACCCCAAAGACAACTCTGAATATATATGATCGGGCAATACTACGTTTTGCCACAGATTAGATTAGCCGATTAGCGAGAGATGTTAGTTAGGTCCTTGCTAGGTAGGGAAGGAAGGAGAGCTCAGTCATGCCGATTCCAGTTAGGCCTTGTACTTTGGCCAAGCAGGTCCTTTTAATGGTTCCTGTTTCAGGTCCTCGGAGAGGATGTCCTTGCGTGTTCCGCGTCTTGTTCATTTCTCAGCTCTGCCTCTGGTGGGCAGGCCTTCAGCCGACGATATTGACTCTTGGCATCTGTTCATCACTCCACTTTCTGGGAGTGAATAAGCCAGTGAATAGCAATCAGCATTCCCGTTAAAACTTTCAGAAGATAATTACAATGATGGGAAGCGTCCTACAGTCATGCCGTGTTTGTTGTGATACCACTAATCATATTGAATTTTCTGGTATTTATGTAAATTACATATGAGCCCGTAATGGCCATTCCGTATTCGTTTAGCCTTGCAGTGACAAGTGTTTAATACGTCTGGAAAAAAGGAGTGTTGTATGGAAAACATTCAATCGAAAGTCAAAGAGAATTGAGTGTAATGTTTCTTCCCCAACCGCCTTTTGTGTTTTGGTCCTGGTTTTCAGACTTTCTAAGGCTGAATCCTTCCACTAAGTTGAAGCCTATGGACCGGATACAGTGCAAAATTGCTGCTTGTGCTAGAGGTCTTGTGCAAGGTGAAACACATGGGAAAAGACTATGACAGCCGTTTGCACTATGTCAAACATATTGCATCCCCACTTGCGTTTCCATTTGCACAAAATCTTGTGCAGCACATTTCTGGGCACTATAATGTATAGGGACGAAAGTGCTAGATTTTGCACATGATCTTGCGCAAGCAGAACTGCACTGAGTCTTTTTGTGTTTCCGCTTGCACACTGCTGGATCCTAGGCTATGACTCCCACCAAGTCTTCCTTCAACAGACTTCCTTCTCCGAAGAGTGGTGTTTCTCCACCAGAGGAAGGCTGTCTCTGTCAGAAAAAAGTCATTCTCCATTGGAGAAAAAGTCTTTCTCGCCAGAAGGAAAAGTTAGCAGAAAAGAGTCACGGGATCCAATCATAGGACTCCAAGATCTCCATTCTGATTTGTATCTGATGGAAGAAGCTTTGATTTTCAAAAGTTTATACCCCGAAAATTTTGTTAGTCTCTAGGTTGCTTCTGGAGTCGTATCTAACTATAGGATCCAATCTACAGTGTTGAGAGGCTCTTCAGCAGTAAGAAGACAGGGATAGCAATGGTCATTCAACACAGCTTGTCCACCAGTGATAGTCTTCTTAGCTGCAAGGAGGCCCTGGTAATTTCCCAGGGACCAATCTTAGGTCTATTATGCATGCACAGCTTACTGCAGATTTTCCGAGCAGTAAACCTTTAAGCTTGACTTCGGATTCTGTGCCTCTCTTATGCACCATTCTTTTTCCTCCAGTGTTTTTATTCTGCAGCTGCAATTACAAAATGTACTTTTCTAAATTGGGGTGGGAACATCACTTGTGACATGTGGGGGGGGTGAGCAAAGATTTTTTTTTAATTTATGCAATTTCTCTATCATAGTCCTGCAGTAGTGTCCAGCAAGTGCCTTCCATTTAAATCCTCATGGTTAAGTTTTTTGTGCATGCATTTTAGCCTTAGTTTGTTGAATGAAAGGGAACACAGAGAAACTTAGGCAAAGGGGGAAAACCCAATGTTGAAACTGACAAGACTATTTTTGAAACTGAAAAGCTATTGCCAAGCACTAGGCTGTGTTATTGGCCACTGTGAAAAACAGGAGAGTCACACGATCTCATAATATGGGGAAACACGTTGAGTGTACAGAATGCATGGTAGAACTCACTGACACTTGTGTTACAAGCTTTGATTGTTAGCAATGTGTTGTTGGCAATGCGTGCATGTGCACCTGTGCAAAGTCGGCTGCAATTCCACCATGCTTTGCAGAGGGCTGCAATTAGTATGTGGGAGGAGTCTTCTGGCAGAAGCTAAGGAGAGCTTGTTTAGTCTTGTGCAACTAAATTGAAAAAAGGGGGGTATTTTCATTTATGCCCTAGCGCAACTGCACAGTAACGCTAATTTCCTGCCCTCCCTTGCAAATTTGCGTGGTTTTCATTTTGTGATTCTCTAATTTGATCCTGCACACTGGTTCTTGGCAGTTTTTTAAAGCCTCTCCTGTGCCAAATGCATTCTTTCCTCCAAAAGGATCAATCCCAAGTGATTCTTAAGTTTGGCTATTTGCAGAAGGTGGCTCGGCTGCCATTTTTATGTTAGGCTTCCAGAGACTGCCAAAATGGTTCCCCCCCCCCCCAAGCTTTGTTCACTAAAGCATTAAAGGGGAAAATGTTTTCAAAGCTTTCGGCTTCCCATCCTAGTATCGCTCTCTCTTTAGATCGCGTGCCAATTTCATTCTGCGCTGACAATCCCTCCCCTTTATTTTATTTGCATGCAGCACTGAAATCCTTTTTTTTTTTTGCATTGGGGCTGCTGCCATTTGCCTCCTTTTTTGATCCCCCTTTCCAGTCAATACCAGCAGGAAACTAAACCTCACAAAGCTCCTTTTAAACTTTCCCCCAATAATTTTAATTTTTTTAGTTCAGCGATCCAAGACTAGCAATAATTTCATATCACTAGACTCATGCTGCTTGTAATTTTTTTTTTAATTTACTTAATCAATGGAGCTTGTAGTCCAATGAAGGGGGGAAGATGGCAGAAGGTGCAAAGTGGGTGGAATGACCTCAATGTGGACGGGAGAGTGACCTGTGAAAGGCAGCAAAAGGGCGGGGGGGGGAATCCAAGGGAATCTGTATGCTTTTGAATTACCTTCAGTTTAAAAGCGAAACAGGGGGGAAATCGGCACAATAGCACTCTAAAAAACCCCCGGAGAAACAGTGACCAGAAAGTGAACTGAGCACTGAAGGGAGGAAAATCAATGCAGAATGAAAAAGAAAACCTGATGGACATACATGGTGAAAGTGTGGGGAAACACTCGTGCATAATAGGCCTTAGTTAGCACAGTCATTAGACCTAACAGGTACAGGGCTGCAGCCAGCTCTTCTAAATTGGTAGAGAGACCACATTTCAAGTTAGGGCTACAAAAATGAATGGAAAATTAAGGATTTCCTCACAACCAATAGAAACCTTGATGCCCCTGTTGCCAAATCCAACAGCTTACATTCTACTTTAGTGTCTATAAATCATTAGCAACAGAAACATATAACCTGAAGGACAGCTAGTATTACCTCCAGTCATTTGCGCCTACCTGTAACAGATATTTTCCTCAAATAAATACCAAAATCCTTAAATTACCACTTACCTCCTTTTTTATAGTGCAATTGTAGTACACTATAGTGCAACACTCTGCTAAGACCATTGGCTTTAATGAACTTAGAATAGACTTACTAGCTAAAGAGAAGGGAGTTTATCAGGATTGCTTAAGTACAATTAAAAGTAATGGGGCTTGTGAGGTTCTTGCTTATAGGGGAAACGGTTTTACCTTTAAACACTCTCTGTGTATATAAACTTGGTAGTTTTCTGCAGCCACTAAGAATTAAAATTTCCAATTCTCTCTCTTTTGGTAGTATGACCTACGGACTGGGCACTTCAGAGGACTATGAGGCCCTGAGGAAGTACTGTACTGATTTCTGGGATAAATTTAAACAAAAATTGATTTCTTTAATAAAGAACAAAATAGGTTTCTGGTTATTTTGAACAGCTGCTGAAGAAAGGAACTTGTAAATATAACTGGCAAAGCTTGGTACTACAAATAGTCTCTCAAACTCCAAACTCCACTCTCTCTCATATATATATATTACACAGAGTTAGACTCAGGTACCAGTCACATGGGAGGATTTGATCCGCAAGAGGGACGGATCAGGGGTGCATCAAGCGAGCGTGATCACACCGCAACATCTGGGAAGCGGCGCGCACCCGTCCCCGATCTGTCCCTTAGGCCCACAAACGCGCATGCAAAAGGTACTAGCAAAACAGCAGTACCTACCAGATGATGCGGGCCAACGGAAGGCGTCTGGTTGGGGAAGCGCTGCTAGGCCGTCGCAGCCGGCGCCGTTCCCCATCCCACACATGCGCACAACCGCACTACTGCCGGTTTGCTGCGCACCATGTGATCGGCTGCCAGGGCACGGAACCACGGGGGCATGTCGGATCGCACCCCCGCGGTTCTTTTTGCTCCGACTCTGATTTGCCTCCCTTCAGCAGCGGATCATCCGGCTCGTGTGACCGGGACCTCAAAATCCCATAGTCACACAGACAATGCTCACTCTTTAAACTTCACATACAGAAACTTTCATAACTCTCAGAGTCACACAGACTTTCTTCAAAACTCTTCCATACTTGTCTCTCTCAAAACACAGAATCTCCTCGTAGACACATACACACAGATTCCTCTCAGAACATCTCCTCCCACACTCTCAGTCATCAGCCAATCAAATCACACTTGTCACCCTCTGTCATTCTTCTCATATTACTGCAGTCAAACTAAACATTTAAAGGAACACACACACCAAAACATGAAATCATTACAGGGCTCTTTAAAAAATCCATCCAATGTAGGGAAGCCATTGAGTAAGTTAGAAGGGCACAGCTTGAATCACCACTACATCTCAGGGACAGCCAGTGCCACTGATCTTTTTTTAAAAAAAACAGATAATTCCTTATTCTAAAACCAAATTTGCATTCTTTTAAATGGAAGTTATTGGTTGATTAACTTTATTTATAGCCCGTCTTTCTCACTGAAACGCAAGATGAATTACAGAATATAAAAACAATGTAATCAGAGGGCATAAAGCATCCAATGAATGATACAGCAGGACTGGGTTTACAAAAATTAGAAAACAACACCCGAAGAAGTATAAGACAGAGACATATTGGCCCTGTTCACACGAGAGGTTTTGGGCCGGGAGAGGGACGGATCGGGGCCGCAGCAAACAGGCGCGATCCCACAGCAACATCTGGGAATCGTGCTGCGCCCGTTCCCAATCCACTCCTCCTGGCCAAACCCCGCAGCAAAAAAGAACTACCTACCTAGGTGGTTCTTTCCGAAAGGCCGCATCACTGCCGGCCGTGGGATCGCCGGCGCATCTTTCCGCTGGCGCATCCCCAGCCCCCGGCCGCACTGCGCATGCTCAAGCATGCGCAGTTCGGCAGCCTCCCCCTCCCAATCGTCTCTTCCTCCCCGGCATCTGATTGTGCCGGGGAGCAACGGCGCCGCGGCTCAGGGGATCGTGGGATCCCGCCACGGCATCTCTTTTTTGGTGCAGCTTTTAAAAGCCGCACTTTGGCCAGTGTTTTCCCTGCCATGTGGCAGGGACCCTAGTAATGAATGCAGGAAATGGAATCCCAAAAGTAGAAGACGATGCAGTAAGAGCAAGAGAATATATGCAATCAGTAGTGGAATCCAGTTTCCTTTAAAAAAAATACTCTCCTGAACAATACTGTATTACATAATGTGTGGAGTGATAAAAGTATGGGCGCCTTTCCTGACCTCCTCCTCAGGCTGGCCATTCCACAACGTCGGCGTTGTAAATGTGGCAAATTAAACGTCCTTGGTTAAAAAAAAAAGGAATCTTGATGGAGGGGGGATGAATTACTGCTCCAGGTTGGGTGGTGTACCCCTCAGCTCCATTCGGGGTTCAGTCCTGAATAGTAGTCGTCGTCGTGTGGGGACAACTCAACCTCAGACAGCACTTCAGAATCCACCTTTGGGTTCTGCAGCTGACGTGCAGGATTCTATGGAAGACTAATTGGTGTGGGGGGAAGTGTGTTTAATGTTTAAACCCCAACTGTATTAGGGAGAAATGAAAATAGAGAGCTAGAGAACACCGAGCCAGATCACCCAGTATAAACTGGCAACTGATTCATCTCATTCTTTGAATTTTTACAAATAGTAGCAATGATATGTGGGGTGGGGGGAGGTGTTTATGTGAGTGGAGGGGCTGCCAGCCTCCAGGTGGGATTTGGGGATGCCTTAGAATTACAGCTCATCTCCATACTACAGAGATAAGTAGGAAAAAATGGATGCTTTAGAGAGTAGACTCTACGGCCTTGTACCCCACTGAGGTCTCAATCTTCCACAGGCTCCATTCCCAAATCTCTAGCACTTTCCCAGTCTGGATCTGGCAAGCCTACCACATCCCCTCCAGTGGCCAGGGGGAACCTGAGAAGAGAAGAGGAGATTGGATTTATACCCCGGCCTTCACTACCCAAAGGAGTCTCAGAGCACCTTACAATCTCTTTTTCCTTTCTCTCCCCACAACAGACACTTGGTGAGGTAGGTGGGGCTGAGAGAGCTCTTTTGAGAACTGCCCTTGAGAGAACAGCTCTGAAAGAACTTGTGACTGGCCCAAGGTCACACCAGCAGCTGCATGTAGAGGAGTCGGGAATCAATCACAGGTGTCCTAACCACTATGGGTGTGTTCAGATGGCTCTTTAGATCCGTGCGAGGCACAGGTGCCTCATGGATTTAAATGTAATGTCCAGACATCAACATCTGGGAAACGTCCGTCCTCCGTGAGCATCCCATTTTGCCGCACTTCGGAGCCGTACTAAAAAGATACTACTTTAAATCTGGAGATTTCTGTTCTGACGGGCCACTCGTGGACTTTCCCCCGTCTGATCATTCCAGCGCGCAATTAAAAATGGCACCCATTCGGGATGGTCCTGAACGGGCACCATTTTTAATTGCGTGCTGAAACAATCAGATGGGGGAAAGTCCGCGAGTGGCCCATCAGACCATCCCAACCATCCCGAACAGGCACCATTTTTTAAAAAAATCTTGATTCTGCACATGCGCGGATAACCAAGGATGCAATATCATGCCTATGCGCATGCACAAACTTTTGGTTTTTTTTAAAAGCCACCCCGCGTGCGCCTCATTTAGTGAACGCCGTCTAGACAATCCACAGCAAAAGCAGCGCACAGTAAGGCAATTCCCCTGGGGAATGTCTGGTCGTGCAAGGATGGATTAAAAAGATCGGGATCAGATTTGAGCCAGCATAATGGATTAGCTGTCCGTCTGAACGCACCCTACCCCAAACTGGCAACTCTAGCGGGTGACTGAGTGCGATTTGAATCAGGACTGTGGTGCTGGGGGGTTTAGCCCATTTCCCAGTGAAAACTGGTCTACTGGGGCACTATTTGTTTTTCCTACTCTGAACAAATATTTCCCGGCCGTGGGGGGATGGGAGAAGGTGCTTGGAGAAGCATTAAAAACTCATCCAAATGCTGTGCTCCCAATCCAAACTGCCCCTTTCCCATGGTTGCTATTTGGAGCAATTTTACAAGAAGGAAGAAGAAGAAAGAAGAGATTGGATTTATACAGGGGTCGTTTCGTAGAAAAAGAGCTAGGGGAACTCATTAGCATATGCCACACCCCCTGACATCACAGGAAGTGTGTCATAAGGCTGTTGGCATATTGTATTATATGTATGCAAGATGACAGCCAATGATGCACACATGTCAGATTAAACTGATCTGGGTGACAGGTAAGACTGTCATGTGACAGGGTCACCAGATGCAAGTTGCACTAGGTTGCATCAGCTAATTAACTATGTCACCATGAGTTGGCAAAATGACTCTGATTGGTGCAAGTACTGTATATATGTAATGTAGTCCAGAGGCAAGTGTTCCACACCAGTGGAAGAGTGTATTGCGAAGCACCTTGTCGGTCAGTTCTATGAACCTGGGATACCGCATGGTGGAATGGACTGTGTAAATAACTGTAAATAAAAGCCACTGTATATAGCTCAGATACAGCATCCTGATATCATTATTATTCAGACGTTCTGCGCATGCCGTCAGGGTTATGGGCCCAGAGGTGCGCTACTGAGCTGGAGTACAGTTGGAGAAGGCTGCACCGAGCTGAGGAAGTTTGCCAGGTCCAAATTGGTGAGCTACAGCGTGCATGTCTTCGGAGGAGGAAGAGGACGTCTTCCAGGCAGTAACACAGTCCACGGACGACAGCTCGTCCCAGTCCGGCTCGGAGGAGGCGGGAGAGACAGAGGACGCCGTCCAGCAGCAGATACCAAGTGGAACCGGTGAGCTTATCAGCATGGCTTTGGCTCCAACAGCCGTGTTTGTTGAAAAGCTGAGTTACACCAATTATACAGTGTGGGCTATGAAGATGCAGCACTTCCTTGTAAAGGAAGGGCTGTGGACATTTGTTTCAGCCCCCCCAGCGGCTCCCACGCCAGAGGAGAAAATACAAATAGACAAGGCACTGGCTTTTATAGTCTTGAGTGTATCGGACTCACAGCTGGTTTATCTATTTGGGAAGACCTCGGCAAAGCAGGCATGGGACGCTCTGGCAAATATTTATGTACAAAAAACCTCAGGCTCAATAATTACCCTCCTGAGGAGATTGTACAGGACTGTTATGGCAGAAGGAGATGATTTAAGAGGGCACTTAGACTCTTTAAATGAGTGCTTTCAACTTCTTACTGAGAGGGGCAAACAAATCTCTCAAGAAGACCAGGTCTACACAATTTTGTGCTCTTTGCCTGAATCCTTTGAGCCGACCCTGGCAGCTCTAGAAGGGGTAAAGCCCGAGGATCTTTCAATTGATTATGTGACCGGAAGATTGCTTCAAGCCGAACAGAGGGGCCGGCAGAGGGAGTTGGCAAACGGCCATCCTGGGAACAACGCCAGCAGGTCCGGGACGGCAGCCAGCTACTCCGGGAAGCAAGCCAGCTATTCTGGGAAGCAAGCCAACCAAAGCAGGTGTTTAGCCAGCCTGCAGCATACGAGTCAGCGACAGGATGAGAAAGCATCTTCGCTTCTACACGTGAAGGCACGCAGATGTTTTTTGTGCAATGAAACCGGCCACATCAAAAGATTTTGCCCGCGGAAGAAAGAAAGGGCCACCAACGTTCTCAAGGACGGAGGCGGTGTCAAGCCTCAACATGTGGCCACCCATCAAGCAACATTGGTGACAGCGTCAGGGTCTTCTGAAAGGGACAAATGGGTCCTGGACTCTGGCGCATCCCAGAATTTCACAAGGGACGCAAGCTTGCTGACTGACTCTCAGCCAGCTAGTCCAGCACACGTGAGTTTGGCTGATGGTGCACCAGCATCAGCAAATGTGCAAGGAACAATTTATTTTCATTGTTTGAATCATGCTTTTGAAAATGTGTTATGCGTTCCTAGCCTCCAACACAACTTATTAAGCATCGGTGAATTAACTAAAGCTGGGTTCAGGGTAACATTTACTGAACAGCAATGTGTGATACAGAAGGCAGATAAGGTCCTTGCCACTGGCAAAGTGGAGAATGGTGTATATATTCTTGATAACGTTCCAGGGCAAGTGAAAACTGTAATTAGCAATCAAGCATTGCATGATGAATGTATCCACATGTACCATAGAAGGCTGGGGCACATGTCATTCTCAACATTAGAGAAAACGTTTGCATGTCTAGGGCATGATAGGTTAAAGAAATGCCAAATGTACTTAGACTGTGATATATGCAAGCAGAGTAAATCACGCACACACCCAGTAGCTAAGGCTAGTCAAAGGTCCACAGATAAAGTATTGGCCCTAGTACACGCCGACGTAATAGGACCCTATCAAAATAGCTTATCGGGTAAACGATATGGGCTTTTGATTGTTGACGACCACAGCAGGTACTGTTGGTCATTTCCTATGCAGAGGAAATCAGAGGTATGTGAATTAATTAAGACATGGGCAAAAAAGGTGCAAAAACAGTTAGGAACAGAAATTCAGCAGCTTCAAACTGATTTTGGAGGTGAATTTATGGCTACTGATTTGCAAAAATGGTTAAAGGCACAAGGTATTGAACACAGAGTGGCTAATACAGCCTGTCCTCAGGAAAATAGCATTGTGGAAAGACGAGCAGGAATTATACAAACGGTGATGCACTCTATGTTATTAGATTCTGGTTTACCAAAGTCCTTTTGGGCAGAGTGCTTGAGATGTGCCACCTACAATGTCAACAGAGTTTGGTGTAGAACAATTGAAGACATTCCCTATAGGGCTCTCTATGGTAAAAATCCTTCTTTGAAGCACCTAAGAATTTTTGGGTCAAAGGCATGGGTGAACATACCTTTAAAGCAAAGAAGAAAGGGAGGTCCCAGGGCACAAAAATTAACTTTCATTGGTTATCAAACTGGAATGAAAGCATATCGTTTTGTGAACGCTCACAACATGTTGGTATTCAGCAGGTCTGCAAATTTTTGCGAGAATGCCAACTGGTCACACATTCATGCTAATGAAACTCCCCAGCAGATCATGTTACCAATTACTGACAGTACAGGGGGAACAGAGGTGAAGCAGGAAGGTGCCGAAGCAGCACCGCAAGTCTCTGATACTGGTTCAGGTTCTCCACAAATACCCAGAGTGTCTACAAGAATTACTAAGGGAATACCACCTCAGAGATATGGTATAAATAATGTATTTGTAAAGGTACCTGAAACATACACTGAAGTGTTATCTCTAGCAGCTACCGAACGCCAGGCTTGGGAAGCAGCAATGCAAACTGAGTATCAGTCTCTCAGAGCACACGAGGTATTTACTCCCACTGAGTTGCCTAGGGAACGGAAGGCAATTGGGTGTCGATGGCTCTACAAGTTAAAACACAAGCCGAATGGTGAGGTGCTCTACAAAGCACGTCTGGTCGGTAAAGGCTTTGATCAGAGGCAATATCAAGATTATGATGAAACTTTTCAAAGCACGGTCAGAAATGAAACAATAAGGGTTGCTCTGGCTGCGGCTGCAGCAAAGGGGATGAGAGTGAGACACTTTGATATTGAAACCGCGTACTTGAATGCTCCTTTGAAAGAGGAAATTTACATGGAACAGATACCTGGGTTTCATTCAGGGTCTGATACATCTGTTCTAAGGTTAAACAAAGCTCTTTACGGGTTAAAGCAGAGCGCGTTTGAATGGGGACGATGTCTTCATAATGCTCTGGTAAATAAAGGTTTCAAACAGAGTATAGCTGATCCATGTTTATACAGCAAAGAGTTAAAAGGACAGCTTTACTGGCTCTTTTATTATGTAGATGACCTTTGTTTATTGTACACGTCACAACAACAATTGGACTGGTTTACAGAAACATTAAGATCAGTGTTTAACATGAAGGATCTGGGCGAAATACAGAGTTATCTGGGTGTACAGATAAGCAAGAATGAACAAGGTAATTACACTCTTTGCCAAGAGCAAAAGATCTTGCAGCTCATTGAAAGGTTTGGCATGAGTGAAGCTCACGTTACTGAGACGCCTGTAACAGTAAACTACCTAAAAGAGGAGCAGGGAGAAATGTTTCCTCACAAACAGTTATATCAATCGTTGGTTGGGTCTCTACTGTATTTGTCATGCTGCACAAGGCCAGATATCTCTATAGCTGTGCATTGGTTGTGTCAACAATGTCAATGTCCTTATCAAAGAGACTGGGTTGCAGCAAAAAGAGTGCTCCGGTACCTTAAGGGCACAGCAAGTGAAAAATTAGTGCTAAAGGTGGATGCACAAACAGACGGTCTGTCAGCCTTCAGTGATGCAAGTTGGGGGGAAAGGCCGGATTCAAGGTCGACCACAGGGTTCACAATTTCTGTATTAGGTGCCCTGGTGGGATGGAAATCAATCAAACAGGCACATATTTCATTAAGTTCCTGTGAATCGGAATTCTCCGCTATAAGTGATGTAATTATTCAGTTGGAATGGTTTCACCAATTATTAAAAGACTTTTGCATAAAGTGTGATTTACCTATCAAGGTTTTTTGTGACAGCTTGGCAGCTGCTCAGTTGGCTAAAAATCAAGGGGTAAAAACCAGAAGTAAACACATCACAATCAGGTATCAGAATGTAAGGGTTGCTGTGTGTACAAATTTTATTAACATTCAGTACTGTAATTCTGAGGATAACCTGGCTGATTTATTTACAAAGTGTGTACCTGTAAATAGATTTAAAGTGTTAAAAAGTAAACTATCATTTGTATAGGCTGTATCTTGGGAGGCGTGTTGGCATATTGTATTATATGTATGCAAGATGACAGCCAATGATGCACACATGTCAGATTAAACTGATCTGGGTGACAGGTAAGACTGTCATGTGACAGGGTCACCAGATGCAAGTTGCACTAGGTTGCATCAGCTAATTAACTATGTCACCATGAGTTGGCAAAATGACTCTGATTGGTGCAAGTACTGTATATATGTAATGTAGTCCAGAGGCAAGTGTTCCACACCAGTGGAAGAGTGTATTGCGAAGCACCTTGTCGGTCAGTTCTATGAACCTGGGATACCGCATGGTGGAAAGGACTGTGTAAATAACTGTAAATAAAAGCCACTGTATATAGCTCAGATACAGCATCCTGATATCATTATTATTCAGACGTTCTGCGCATGCCGTCAGGGTTATGGGCCCAGAGGTGCGCTACTGAGCTGGAGTACAGTTGGAGAAGGCTGCACTGAGCTGAGGAAGTTTGCCAGGTCCAAATTGGTGAGCTACAGCGTGCATGTCTTCGGAGGAGGAAGAGGACGTCTTCCAGGCAGTAACACAGTCCACGGACGACAGCTCGTCCCAGTCCGGCTCGGAGGAGGCGGGAGAGACAGAGGACGCCGTCCAGCAGCAGATACCAAGGGGAGAGGCAGGGAGGAAGCAACTTACCCTCCCTCTTCTCCTGCCTCCTCCTGGCTGAATGAGGGCCGGAAGCGGGGCGGCCGGAAGCAGGGGGTGGGGCTTCGTCATGTGCCCCGCCCCCATACCTCACCAGGGGGAACTGCGATCCCCCGCGATCCCCCCCGAAATGACCTCTGGATTTATACCCCGCCCTTCACTTGGAGTCTCAGAGCGGCTTACAAACTCCTCTCCCTTCCCCTCCCCACAACAGACACCCTGCGAGGTGTCCAACATTTCCTTCAGACCTAACCTGGGGGGAATTTTCTAACCTTCTGGCCTAGTTCACGGGCTGAATCCACAGGCTAGAACTCTCTGCCAAGGAGAAAAAGGCCATTTTGCTGATTCCTTCTACCTCATTCTCTTTCCCCAGTTCCCTCGTCTCCCAGAAAGAAGTGTTTCCAGGAACTCTGTGAGCTTCAGCAGGGGAGAAAAGTAGAAAATTTCCATTCCGTGGGTGGAAATGCCTTCTGTTACCCGAAAACAACCTTTGGAGTCAGCCAGACAGCGAAATATCTTGGCAAATTCACAATCCGCTCATTTTCTGTCGCAGTCAAAGAGAAGGAAAAACTGTCTTCCATTCCCCAGCAAACATAAGGGACACAGCTCAGCAAGAAACTCTCAGGATGGCAGTTAGGGACTCCAACTGAACAAGGCTTACTAGTCAATCCAGATTAAAGGTAAAGGTTCCCTTGCTCGAAAGCCAGTCGAATCCAACTCTGTTGCAGTGCTCATCTCCGTTTCAAAGCCGAAGAGCCAGCGCTGTCCGAAGACATTTCCGTGGTCATGTGGCCGGCATGACTAAACACCAAGGCGCACGTGTTAAGTATGCAACTCAACAACATTGTAAGTAACAAGTAAATCAGCTTTATTAAGAACGAGAACTTCCGAAGATCACACAGCGTACGACGACACACAACAAACAACAGTGGAGCCTAGCTCCCTTTTAAACAATCCCCGGCTGGTGTAGCCACGCCCTCACATAGTTAAGGTCCAATCATAATCCAGATATAACATCCAATAAACATAAATCCCTCCCGCACAGTTCTCTTACATTTGATTGGTTACAGTTGTACATTAGCCAATGGGGTTGTTCCAGATTAGAATAGGACAGAGAGGGACTGCCATTCTAGCTGTATCTGAAGAAGTGAGCCAGTGACTCACGAAAGCTCATCCCCTGCCACATATTTTGTTAGTCTTAAACGTGCTATTGGAGTCTTGATCTCTGTAGTGTGAAGATCTACTGTAATTCTGGGGAATCTCCAGGTTGCAACCTTAGATCCCGACAGTACATTTCTTTTCACAGAATAGCTCTTGTACATGTGGAAACATGAGATAATAGTCACAAGTAGCCCTTGCATGAAGTCAGCTTAACCAAAGTCCATCATGCGGTTCTGTTTATGCAATAAGACAGACAAGGAAGATTTCAGCAACTTCTTCCCCCTCCCCCTTTGCCAAATCATATTGTACTTCAAGTCTTGTAAATCTTTTAGGAATAAAGTCTGAAACAAATCGCACTGCCTTTAATGTCATGTCTCTGAAGTTTCTGCTTGGGATACACAGGGGGTAAAATAAATAACACAAACAAAAAATTGCTATACGAATTAACCTGGAGATTAATTTACGAAATAGAGGTCCCTGCCACACGGCAGGAAAAAAACCGAGCAAAGTGCGGCTTTTAAAAGCCGCACCAAACTAGAGACGCCGCGGCGGGATCCCACGGATCCCCTGAGCCACAGCGCCGTTGCTCCCCGGCACGATCAGATGCCGGGGAGGAAGCGACAGTCGGGAGGGGGAGGCTGCCGAACTACGCATGTCTGAGCATGCGCAGTTAGGCCAGGAGCCGGGGATGCGCCGGCGGATGGACGCACCGGCGATCCCATGGCCGGCCTTGATGTGCCCTTTGGGTGGAAGGGCCGGATCGGGAACGGCCGCACCACGCTTCCCAGATGTTGCTGTGGGATCGCGCCCGTTTGCTGCCCCCCCGATCCGTCCCTCTCCCGGCCCAAAACCTCTCGTGTGACCGGGGCCAGAGTCATTCTTTTTTTTTTAATGTAAATACTTTTATTTCCCTCTCCTAAAAAGGAGAGAAGTTTCGCTTATAGAGAAAAATAGGGGGGGTATATAGAGGGACAAAGAAAAGTGTTGAGTGCTGTTAATACTGGTATGTTAACTTGTTAGTATTAAAGTTAAAGTCCAGCTCAAAGTTTATGACTTCTTCTGTAGTTGGATAAGCGTCCATTACTTCTTAATCTTTTCAAATCTGGCAGTTAGTATGTTAGTAAAGTCCTTTTGGAGTTAG